>NW_026860262.1:0-394313 GCF_026571515.1 Ruditapes philippinarum
ATAAATACTCATTGTTTCGAAAAATATCTAGATGTACTTCTATTTGACATAGGCAAATATTTAAGTAAATTTAGAACAATGAATCACCTATTACCAACTGAAAAAGGCAGACATTTGGCAATTGATCATAATAATAGGCTCTGTTCCCTATGTACGTATCAAGCTATTGGTGATGAATTTCACTACTTATTTGAATGTTCGTACTTTAATGACATTAGATATAAATCTCTTTTTCCCAGTTTTTATATTCATCCTTGACAGATTAATGAATAGTTGTGATAAAAGAATTCTACTAAACCAATCTTTATTTGTAAAAACATTATGTTAAAATTTAGATAATTAATACTTCTCATTCTCTGTTCCCTCTCCCATTTGTTACAATTTAAATACATGTAGTATTTAATTCAGTAGTTGCAATGAACAATATCATCTCCTATTTTTGTTCATTAAGCTCATGTAGCTAGTCATAATTGTATTCTTTTATTGTGATATTAGTGATTTTTGACTGTTATTTTCTGTTCATTTGTTTGTTATAACCAGTTGCATATTATATGCCTACTGAAACTTAAACCTTTTAAATTAATCTTGAAACCGTCGTCGTCGTTGTGTGCTGAAAATTGTTTTTTTTAAAAAGCATTAATACACACCGATCATAATAAATGTATTTTTAGCCAAAATGATAAATTTACACATTATTTTGCAATGTGACGAACAATAAGATTTGTTTGTTAGATTGTATATTATCATAATTGTATTATTATCATTATTATTATTATTATTATTATTATTACAATTATTATTATAATTATTAAAATGTATATAATCTCAAAACCTAACTATTTCTTCTATTTCAAAGAAAGATACAAAATGATCTGATACCGAAATAATTTCATAATAATTTTGTTGATCATTTTGAAAACATTACCCGCAAAAATGGTGCTTTAAATGACATTGTATGTATGTATGTATGTATGTATGTATGTATGTATGTATGTATGTATGTATGTATGTATGTATGTATGTATGTATGTATGTATGTATGTATGTATGTATGTATGTATGTATGTATGTATGTATGTATGTATGTATGTATGTATTAAAAAACAACATGTTTTTCCGAATTCAATATATGTATGTATGTATGTATGTATGTATGTATGTATGTATGTATGTATGTATGTATGTATGTATGTATGTATGTATGTATGTATGTATGTATGTATGTATGTATGTATGTATGTATGTATGTATGTATGTATGTATGTATGTATGTATGTATGTATGTATGTATGTATGTATGTATGTATGTATGTATGTATGTATGTATGTATGTATGTATATATGTATGTATGTATGTATGTATGTATGTATGTATGTATGTATGTATGTATGTATGTATGTATGTATGTATGTATGTATGTATGTATGTATGTATGTATGTATGTATGTATGTATGTATGTATGTATGTATGTATGTATGTATGTATGTATGTATGTATGTATGTATGTATGTATGTATGTATGTATGTATGTATGTATGTATGTATGTATGTATGTATGTATGTATGTATGTAAGTATGAACTGGTTCCCTATTCCTTATTCGACTTTAACATTGTTTATAAAAAAAATATGTAGATGCTTTATTTCATGATTTTAATGATTGATTCTTGCCATTCTTATGCAGATTAATCAAAAATAACTGCAACTTGTGTCTTTCTTTACGTATTTTCTTCTGTTCCTTTTTCAGAGTTGAATAAGAAATAAGGAACTGGTTCCCTATTCCTTATTCGACTTTAACATTTTTTTCCAAAATATTTTTAAGCTAATGCTTTATTTTATTATTTTAATGATTGATCCTTGCAATTCTAATTGCAGATTTATCAAAAATAATAGCAACTGGTGTCTTTCTTTACGTATTTTCTTCTGTTCCTTATTCGGAGTTGATTAAGGAATAAGGAACTGGTTCCCTATTCCTTATTCGACTTTAACATTTTTTTCAAAATAATTTATGCAGATTCTTTATGCAATGATTTAAATGAGGTATAAGGAACGGGTTCGATTTAAATATTGTTTAAAAATAGGTCGATGCGGTTGCGTTATTCTATGATTTTGATGATTGATTTGTGCATTTTTCAACAGATTTGTGAAAGAAAGAACCGTTCTAGTTTTCTGATAATTTTATTTTAAATAAATACTAATTCTGCTGTTCTTTGAATGGCTTGAATTACAACCTTGTTATGTTTATATGTTACAAGAAACCACTCAAAAAATCAATCAGAATCATGGGAAAATGAATGGAAAGGTATGTCTTTTTCAGAGGAAATAAGTCAAACAAAGAAGGTGTTGCATTTCTTTTAAAAAATAATTGTAATGTAAAAATTCTGAATAAAGAAGAACTAATAATAGGAAGATTAATAGCACTTGAATTTACAATTAATGAAAAAGCTTTTACCATGTTGAACATTTATGGCCAAAATGATGATAACATAAATATTTTTCAAATGCTTGAAGACTTTATTCTTGAAAACGATTACAATGATTTTATAATTGGTGGCGACTTTAATACAGTGATTTATACAAATATCGACAAAAAGAATTGGAAACCTCAAACAAGAAGAAAATGTCGAGATAAATAAAAAGTATCTTAGAAACATGTAGCTTATGTGATATTTGGCGCATATAATACCCTGTAAAGAGACAATTTACATGGCATTCAAATGGAAAACCAGTTATATATTGCCGATTAGATTATTATTTTGGTATCTGACGTGCTATGTAACGTCATTTCAAAAAGTAATATTTCACATGGATAAAAAACAGATCACTCTTTAGTAACTGTAACAATAAATGATTATGCAATGACAGAGGTCCTGGTTATTTTAAATTGAACAATTCTTTATTATGAAATGAAAAGAACGAAAGTCAACTAAAAGCCACTATACTTTCATTAGCAGAAATAAATATAGCATGCAATCCAAATACTCTATGGGAGGTTATAAAGGGATGAATAAGAAATGAAACAATTCGATATGCAAGTCAAAAAAAAGAAAAAGAAAAAAAAAGAAAATATGTTAAATTTGATGAAAGAAAATAAACCAATTAGAAGAAAAATACCAACTACTAAAAATATTGAACAAAACAATGAAAATAAATTACATAAAGAAATGATATCTAAAAAGCAAAGACTTGAACAAATTCACGCAAAACAAATATTAAAAGAAGAAAAATCATTTTTTGAAAATTTATACAAATACAGAGCCCCACAAAGATCAATTCTAAATTTCAACATTAAATCATTAAATGAAAAAGAAAAGAACATATGTGAAGGAATATTAAACGAATATTAATGTGAAATAGCTTTATAACAAATGAAAAACAACAAAAGTCCAGGATCGGATGGTTTAACCGTCGAATTTTATAAGACATTTTGGAATAGCTTAAAAAAATATTTTCTTGATTCGATAAATTACTCTTTTCAAATATCAAAACTAACAACTCTTCAAAGACAAGGAATTATATCGATTATAACAAAGCCAGAAAAAGATCTTATAAACATATCAAACTGGAGACCAATAAGTTTGCTTAACGTGAATTTTAAACTAGCAACAAAAGCTATTTCAAATCGCATAAAAAAAGTTTTGCCAACTATTATTAGTTTCCATCAAATAGGTTTCATGAAAACGGATACATTTCTGACAACGTAAAGATGGTTTTTGAAAAAATTGAATATCTGCAAAAAGAAAAAAGACCAGGTTTATTATTCTTAGCCGAATATGAAAAAGCATTTGATAGTTTAAACCATCAGTTCATCTTTAATACGCTTGAAAAGTTCAATTTTGGTAAAGATCCTATACAATGGTTCAAACTTTTTTAAACTGATTTTTCAAGTATTATTGTTAATAACGGTCATTTCTAAGAATATTTTACCTTAGAAAGGGGTGTTCGACAAGGATGTCCTTTATCATCCTCATTATTTATCGTATGCGTAGAAATTTTGTGATAGTGAAATGAAAGTAATTAAAGTCGAGCACAAAGAAATAAAACAATCCTTCTTTGCAGATGATGCAACTTTCGCAAACGATGGTTCAGTTAAGTCTTTCGAAAAACTTGTCTATGTGATAACAGAATTTAGTAAAATTTCCGGTTTAAACCTTAATTCAAAAAATCATCTATATTACGAGTCGGGTCATTTGAATATTGTAAAAATAGAAAATTCAAGTGGACATCTGATTCAGCAAAAACATTAGGCTTTTATTTTCGTCAGTTTACAAGAAAAATACAAACATAAATTTAGAACCTAAACTTCAAGATTTTTTCAATTTCTTTAAGCAGTGGCAACACAGAAAGCTTACTTTGATAGGAAAACAAATAGTGATAAAAACTTTTTTCATTGCCAAAATTAATATATCCCTTTTCAGCATTAGCAAACAAAAGAAATAACTTGAGAGTTGTTTCATTTTCTATGGGCAGGAAAACCAGAAAAAAAATCCAACGCAAAACTTAACATCAAAAATGGAAGACTAAAGATGATAGACATTGATTACATATAATCTTAATGCAGTAAAAGCAAGCTTGGTAAAAAGGTATATAAACAAAGAAAATGAGGGTTCATGGAAACTTGTAAAACATAAGATAAAGCAATATGGAAATGATTTTATCTTCCCATGTAATCTTTAAAAAAATTGATAATTTATATCCACATAATTCGTTCATGAATGAAGTTCTTCCGTCTTGGTTGAGCACAATAAAAACAAAGATAATATTAAAGACATAGTATGGAATAATAATTCTAGCATTAAAATTGACAACAAACTAATTTATTATAAAATATGGCACGATAAAGGCGTACATTATGTAGAACATCTTTATGATTTTGAATAGAAAATGCTGATTATTTAAGATAATTTATGCTAATAAACAATATACCAAAACAATACATTGAGAAACTAAAAAACAACACAACCTATATGGAAGAACAAGATACGCTTCTCAATAAAAATGAAAAATCCAAAACAATGAATAAACTTTTATATAATATCCTTCCAGGATTTTTCAGACCAAAGTTTAATTATGTTCTTAGTATTTTTCCTTCTTCTTCAATACAATTACCACAATCTTCCAATTTGACATCTTTTTAGCGAGTTTTTCATTTTCTATATAGTTATGGAATCTGTTTTGTTTTATATCGAACCAGAAGTGTTAGAGAGACCTAAACGTTGTATCATTCCATACATGTATTACTGTTATCAAACAGATATAAGATGTGGTGCTTAGAAAACTAAACCAAAATTCAATCAAAGCACTGAATGTACTGATGGGGAGGCTATGAGAGAATGTTTCAGACTTATAGTTTCTTTTCTTTTTGCTTAAGATATGCTACCAAAATAAAAAGATATGCACATTGCGCTATTTATCCTTACTGTTGTGTTCAACCATTCATATATATGGTTAATGTGGTTGACTATTCATTTTGTTAATATTCCAGAACATTTCATTGAGGTCTACATTCGGACTGTTAATCATGCAAATTTTGAAAAACCTAAACTGTCAATAATAAATGACATACCAGCAAGTATGACGACTGTTCATTATCAGATAACAATAACATTTTACAACTGACGGTTCCTTATCAAAATATTCTAGGACTGTTCATCATAAATACTTTATGTCATTTTAATATTATTGAATGATAATAACAACTGCAAGTGATGCAACATTTTTATTGAACATAAAAATTATACACGTTTAGATGTACCATAATTGAGATCAATAAGATACTGTCTTGTGATGAGTATTAATATTCATGCTCTACGGACAGAAGGTTGTCTTCTCCAGAAGCAAATCTCGAATAAAATCACGTTTCAGAAAATTATTCCCATTTCATTACTGACGGCGTCGGATAATATTAAAGCTAAATATTTCTTGAAAAAATACATATCTGCAAAGCTTATTCAAAACTGAATCAACCTAAGTGAAAATTGATCAGGAAGTTATATCTTCTTTTTTTACCGCCAACACTCAACCAACTTATGGTAGTTAATCGATAGATTCTACGTGTATTTTTAAACCTCACTAGCTTGAAATATATACTGCGGAAAATCTGTTGTTAACAGGGTGTGCGGTTATTACGTAGGGTTTTCCCTGTCGACCATTTCCCGCAAATAGATGAGAACATCGAAGCCGTCAGTGCTATGAATGGTGTTATAAATGGCGTGTTTTGGAAGTTTGGAATAAACTTAAAACACACACACTTTTGTTGAAAACAAAACAAAAAAACAACAACACATTTTCTGTAGTAATTTTTCAAGTGTTGTAAAATGAATAAGAAATTCCTCTTATGCCGCCGATTATTTTTAGAACACAAACATAAAAGTTCTTTTTTTTTATTTTTCAAATAAACATTAATCACTTCAGCGCGCGCAAATATCGTTTTCAAATTAAAGTTTCGTAAGATATGTTAATGACTTCCCGATGCTCGACTGTAAGTAATTTGTATATGTATGCGGTTTTTTTTTTTTTTTGTTTTTTTTGTTTTTGTTTTTTAATTAAAGCTTCTTATTCTTTAATATTTTTTATGTATCTCATAATCTGTATTGAAAATTTGAATTTTATTACACATGGACTATCAAATTATGATGTATGCCCTAGAATTGAATAAACTTTCTAATTACACAATACGGGGTCATACTGATCTTTGCGTCTTTCTCTGAAATAATTATTTCCTTGTTAAAACATATTTGACCACATATTTCTGTCAATTAACTGTTCACTTTACTTCCGATTTTTGTTGTACGGAAACACATGTTTCTATTTGTGTTTTCTAATCAATTCGAATCTATAATCAGTTTAATGGGATCACCACCGGGTAAACGACTACTAGGTACTTTGGTCATGTTTTTTACCCCAAATATTTGAATGTTTCTATTGGGATTAAAATGAGCATAGTTAACTAAACAACTGGTTGTATAAATCCCTGACCTGTCTAATTCTAATTATGAGATTAGTGAATATATAAGACTTTCACTACAAAATATTCCTAAACAAAAGAGCACATGTTTAAATTTATTCCTATACAAATAAAAGATCAGAGTAGGGATCTGTCAATTGCCAAAGATACTTTTATGTTAAAAGTTTGATTAATGAATTATGTAAGATGAAAATATAAGTATTGCTTTTTTATTTTGCTAATGTAAAATGTAATATTGTGCTGGAATTTTGTCGGAGGGTCCTTAGGGGTTTTGTAGTTAAATAGTTTTTTTTCGGCGATAATGGTTCAAGAATATAATGTTTTCAAACTATATGTTCATCACCATCAGTGAATTTTTAGTTAAATGTATGCAAAATATTTACTAACAGCTATATGATATAGCGGTTTATGAGCGTTTTCCGCGTACAGCCTCCTGGGGTGTACTAATAAGTTAGTTTTCCTTAGTTATCACGCAAGCATGACCCATGTCTCTGATGTAAGCGACAGTTTACAATTATTTGTCTTTAAAAAATATTAAGGACTATTAATGGTTTATAACAACAAAAGAACATGCATGATATTGAGAATACGGTGTTGCAACGTTCTAGTTAATGACCCGTCATAAACAGTTGGTCGCTGCGTAGTAATTGGAAAATTGTTATCAAAAATAATAAAGAATATTTGCCACTAAATTAAAGCATTTACTTATAAATTTTCATTTATGCTTTTTGTTAAAAAAATATTGATAAAGTTATTATTTTGAAGGGTTTTCATACCAGAACTATTTATTACAGACGTACGTATGCCTAAACCTGATTACCGCGGCAGTATGACGTCACGGAGTAGTGATTTAAACAAAAATCAAGAATTTTTCAGAGAATTATTATCTTTACAAATTGCAGATATGAAATTAAAGAATGAAAATATTTTCATATTGTAAATGTCTGTGATGAGTGATGAGTCAGCTTAGAAAAAATCAAGGTACTATTTTTTGACCTGATTACCGCGGCAGTAAGATTTGACGGACGGTTATTAACATTGGGTCGGCATAGCCTCCCCAAAAATTGCGATCCGGAACATAAGTTCTTAATGACAAACAGCTGTTTTAGATACTATCCCTGAAAATCAATGATCTCCGATTTGGATATTTCCATTTAAATTAAATTCGTTTGTTAGTCTTGAGATATATATAGTGTTTATAAAAATGACTTAAAAGTAATGATTTTAAATCGTTGAAAGGTAAATGCTGCCAGTTGTCTTTGGTACATGTTTACAGACAAGTACAGATTTTAAGAATTTGAAGACATAAAATATTATACATCGCTAAAACTAAGACTTTTGTTATTGACTTATTATTGGTTACTTGTTATTAAGTTTGCCATGTGTTGTGGTAAGCACTACGCAGATTTTACCAGAAAGTATTTCTGATATGTTTTCAATGAGAGTACGTTTTGAGAAAGCCCGCAAGCAATTTTCTAACTATTTTCTCAAATCTTTTGAAGAGCATACGCATGCGTATGAAAATAAAATAACCGTCAAAATTTACGTGTATGCAAAATATTACATGTATATCACTGTAAAAATATACATCAACTCTTATGTGACAAGTTCTGACGTCTGACGTCATCTTCTTGGAGCACGCTTCAATGAAGACACTTTTTATGAACTTGTCGTTCATCAATAAGAATATGCATAATTATAAATTCGTTATTAAAGTTGTTGACTATGGTGGCTGATTTGTGCCATTTGTGTTTTTGCCCCGCGACCCCGCCAGCGAAATTTAAGAAATAAAATGGCGGGGGCGCGGAGCAAAAACACGAAAACACTAATTAGCGTGTTTTCACTCCGCGCCCCTGCCATTTTAACTTGTTAATTTTCTACTTTTCGCTTGGCGAGGGTCGCGGGGCGAAAACACGAATGACACAAATCAGCCATCATAGTTGACTTGGTATACTGGTGAATATAGCCTTGCTGGCCTTATTGTAACCCGTCTAGCGCTTTGGACAATATTTATCTTTTTTAGGCTATATTTTCATATATATCCCGCCGAAAACTTGTATAACTAATAAAACATTTGCTCAGATATTAAGATTCTTTATAGAAATAGGTGATGGTTTTATAACAATAATTATTTGACGGTCACTGAACGATAATGTTCAATTATCTTAAGATAATATTATATATAATTAGGAGAATACCTCCATTACAAGTTATCATCTACAGGTGAGACCAAATTCTATTTACGAGTTTTGTTTAACCGCCTTTTTCTTTTAGTCAAGTTTTTAGTGTCCAGTCATTTTTTCTCAATATATCAGTAAAATGTGGGCCCATATAATAACATGCATATCGTGCACTTCAGTACAACGTAGGACCATATAATAACATGCATATTGTACACTTCAGTACAATGTAGGACCATATAATAATATGCATATTGTGCACTTCAGTACAATGTAGGACCATATAAGTGGGAAAAGGCGTAAAATGAAACAAACAAACAAACAGGACCATATAATAACATGCATATTGTACACTTCAGCACAATGTAGGACTATGTAATTATATGCATATTGTGCACGTCAGTACAATGTAGGACCATATAATAACATGCATATTGTACATATCAGTACAATGTAGGACCATATACATGTAATAACATGCATATTGTACACTTCAGTAAAATAGGAGACCATATAATTAAATGCATATTGTACACTTCAGTTCAATGTAGGACAATATAATAACATGCATATTGTGCAATTCAGTACAATGTGGGACCATATAATAACACGCATATTTTGCTCTTCAGTACAATGTGGGACCATATAATAACATGCATATTGTGCACTTCAGTACAATGTGGGCCCATATAATAACATGCATATTTTACACTTAAGTACAATGTAGGACCATATAATAACGTGCATATTGTACACTTCAGTACAATGTGGGACCATATCATAACATGCATATTGTGCACTTCTGCACATGTAATAACATGCATATTGTGCACTTCAGTACAATGTGGGCCCATATAATAACATGCATACTGTACACATCAGTACAATGTAGGATCAAAATATTATAATAACATGCATATTGTACACTTCAGTACAATGTAGGACCATATAATAACATGTATATTGTGCACTTCTGCACATGTAATAACATGCATATTGTGCACTTCAGTACAATGTGGGCCCATATAATAACATGCATACTGTACACTTCAGTACAATGTAGGACCATATAATAGCATGCATATTGTGCACTTCAGTACAATGTGGGACCATATAATAACATGCATATTGTGCACTTCAGTACAATGTGGGACCATATAATAACATGCATATTGTATTCTTCAGTACAATGTAGGACCATATAATAGCATGCATATTGTGCACTTCAGTACAATTTGGGACCATATAATAGCATGAATATTGTGCACTTCAGTACAATGTGCCCCATATAATAACATGCATATTGTGCACTTCAGTACAATGTGGGGCCATATAATAACATGCATATTGTGCACTTCAGTACTAGTATTATGTGCCCCATATTATAACATGCATATCGTGCACTTCAGTACAATGGGCCCATATAATTACATGCATATTGTACACTTCACTACAATGTAGGACCATATAATAACATGCAAATTGTGCACTTCAGTACAATGTTGGCCCTTATAATAACATGCATTTTGTGCCCTTCAGTACAATGTAGGACCATATAATAACATGCTTATTGTGCACTTCAGTACAATATGGGCCCCTATAATAACATGCATATTGTACACTTCAGTACAACGTGGGCCCATATAATAACATGCATTTTGTGCACTTCGGCACATATAATAACATCATATTGTACACTTAAGTTCATTGTAGGCGCATGAAAGAACATGCATATTGTGCTTTTCTGTACATTGTAGACACGTGTTATAACATGTATACATATTGTACACTTCGAATGTAATTATATGTACAGGTGTATTGTATACGTACATTGAAGGTACATGTGAACACTGTATATTGTACAAGCAAAAATTGCTTCAAAGACATTTTAACATTTTAAAAAAAGAAGGTTGAGTTATTATCCAATATCTTTTCAGTTTTTAAGATAACATACCATGTTTAATCTCATTTCTTTATCCAATTTAGTTTAACTAGAACAATCCTAGTGAGATAAATGCTATAAAGTGCGAAAACATGGGGCCTACGCAATATTTTAGTACTGATTTGTGGCCTTATCGACGATCCAAGACAGAAATGCATGCAGAAAATAGACACTCATTTGATAGTTTTGGTTTAGGTTAAACGATATTAATAAAGCCTCAATCAAAATCCTGGAAATTACAAATCAAGTTGTTTTTGTTTTGTTCCAATGGCTGAAGAATAGCATCTCCAAAAACATATGTCGGAGATTGACATTCATGTTAGATATAATAACATCGTGTTTCAAATTAAGAAGCCTTTTTTCCTCAGTTTATGATAACTACAAATATTTTTTAAATAGCTATATATCATTGCATTCCGAACTATTTGCTCACACTTTAGTATGGACATTATGGACATTGCGAGGTAATATCAAAATAGTTTTGCTAATAGTTCTATTTGCATTTTCCTTGAAATTTGCTTCTTGTTTGTCGTAAGTACATGGAATTCTCAGACAAAGCATTGATCTGAGAACTTGACGTGTTTGTTGACTAACAACTTAAGGTGTAAGTTGTCTGCCAAATCCTAACTAAATATTTAATCTTGGCTGGAGAGAAACAAAAGAATGACTTTGTATCCAGAACTGAGTCAGAAAAAGTTATATTTATTTCGAAGGAATCAATATGTAACATATTAGTAGCAGGATACTTACAATTGCTTGTTTTGAGAGAAATTCAATTCACTATATATATAATTTTTTTTAACCTTTCAAACGTCTGTGAATTAGGCTGGTGTGCGTTTATGATATTTTTCAAACTGTGTTGAATAATGTATGTTTACAACAGTGCATGCAATATACTGTGTAAAAAGGGTACTAAAATGTTCTTCAACTCCAATATCGTAATTGCTTTTTGGCTAGTCCTTTTGTGATAATTGACATTAATGTTTTGAGAATTGCAGATTGTTTACTTCTTAAACCAAAGGACATCAGAGAGAAATATCTCACGCTATAATGTTGTTATGTCACTCTTTTGAAAACCGCGTTTTTATGACCTTTTCTTCTTCAAATATAAAAAAAAACATTTGCAATATAAAACATATTAATGTTAACTTTTTATATCATAAAACTCATTTCAACCTGATGAACAAGTGTATATCGTAAACTTTGATTTTGAAAACAACGCGACAATTTGTCTGACTTTGAAATACTGTTAAGAAACAGCTAAACTTGAAAAGCTGGCACTTCTATCTTTACACGGTTATGTTTGATAAATAATAATTAACAACTAGTTTACTTTAGCATAAGTCAGATTAACCAATCACTCCACAGCCGACAATATATGAGAATGTCACATATTGATACTAAACATTAAAATGTTTGTAGAAGTAGAAGGAAAATAACTACGAGAAGGCAATTAATTCAAATTAATCAAGATTTGATTTCTTACGTTATCCAAATGATAACATGCGAGGTTTTACGCACGTGAAGGAATGGTCAGCTGTTAGAAGAGTCTAATAAAATGCCATCTAGACGAATGTCTATTAATTTACATATGCACAGTTGTTGAAATCAAACGGGAAAATTCCATTACGTCCGTACCAGGACGGGTACGCTTCAGTCAATGTGGTGATGTACCACGTTTTTTTGTTTATAGACAGTGTTCCACGTAATGCCTTGAACATTAATTAATTATTGGCGACGCCGGTGAGCGGCGTCGTCTCTTATGGAATGCTTTTTATTTTGGCCTATGGAAGGAGCTGTTATTATTAGCAGTTAATGTCATGTTGTGTTAATTAGTTTTATTTTGATTCGTAAAAATCAAGTAAACAAATATGACGTTATATTTTATCCTGATTAAATGATATATAAACTTTTAATTAGCAAATGGCCAACGATAAAACCTCATATTTGAGCATAAACGTAGCATATATAAGACAATAAAGGCATCAGACCGTTACCAAATCTAACCAAAATAAAGCAACACACATGTGACCTCGCCTTACTATATAAAATGCGGCTATTTATCGTTTTGAAACCAGAACTTTGTCCGCACAGCAAGTCAACAAATGGATAGTTTGAAAAAATCAAATGTTTTTATTATGACAGTGCAATGCATCAGCTCTTACACCGATGCGTTTTGTTCAAATGCGAAACAGTTCTCCTTTAGGTGGGTTTTAAGCATGATTAAATTTTAGCCTGGTTCCTCGATGTTAAATATCGGTGAACTTGCACAGTCCTTTATTTGTATACGGAGATGAAAAAAAATTCTTTGCATTTGAAGAAAATGTAAATAACAATGTTTTGCAACAAAGCCAGAAATTCAAATTGGTCATGAAGTGTTAAACTGATGTATGTGAATGTTTTATGTACTTGTATATTTATTGACGACTCGAAAAAAAAATCGTGTCATTCCGTAGTAAATCATGCGTCTCATTCAAAATCATATCAGACTCGGCTGCTTCACAGCCGAATTATCTTCTAACTAAGATCAATTTTAGAAGTAAAATTACTTATGTGTTAAAAAAGTATTGTTAGTTTACAAATAAGTATCAATTTTGAATATTCATGTTTGTTAGTAAGTGATTTAAAGAAATAAACAAGATAAAAGCAAAATCAAATTTCTATTGGAGGTAGTGTTTTTGATCTTCTACACAAGATTTGATGTTTAAGGTTTGAACACAACATACTCTTCGTATTGATATAAAATGTTCTGATAGAGTCCTCTTAACATATTTGTAAGCATAACGTGAATGTCTGGTTGGATGTTGATGTATCTACATCATTTTCTCACCCGACCAAGTTAAATTACTCGATGGGTTGTCATCATGGTGTTACATATTTGGCCAGAAGTCGTGAATCTACAAACACAGACGAACATATGATTTGATAGAATCAGACAGATTTTGAACTCGGATGTAAATATATTCTAGCAAGAATTAGTCAAACAATGTGTGTAGTATATAATGATACATACCGCTATCAAATCATGTACAGGTAATGCATCTTTTACTGACATCTTCTAGTGTAAAATATTCAATAAGGTAAAGATTTAGGCTCTTTTAATGCTGAAGTACAGACACATTGTGACAATATATTAGTGTACGCCGGTTAAACATATGCCACTTTGTACAACAAATGATGATACATAATCTTTGTTTAGATAGAACCTTTTAAATTATTATTTAAATTATATAATCTCAGCATTATACAAAATGAAGTTTAAATTCACATATTTCAATCCTGACATGATCCATATTCACATTTAAGTTGAAGTTAACTGCAGATAAAAGCCATTTCTTTTATTTTGAGATTTCTGTATATAAGAACAAAGAGATAATTCTTTGAATTGTATTTATATAAAATATGAGTTATCAGATAATCACTATATACTCGCAGATAATTACTATGCTCCATCACCTAAGCAAAGATATTGAAGACTAAGTTTGATATTCTGCTCTTGATTTTATGCGTAAATTATGTTCTTTGGTGACAAGTTAACCGCGGTAAATATAAAACAATCTACACAATGATCCGATTTTATTTTGTATTTTCTTGTAAAACTAAAATCTTTAAAAAAAATGTACTTGGTCTAACTATTGTCTAAAGAAGTCTAATTGTGTCTGTAACACATATTGCAGTCGAAATTGTGCAAAAATACATAGATTAAAAATACGGTTTCTCACAGATGACCTTCCCAATCCTATGTAACTTTAATCAAATATTCATAGTGTCTATATTACTATCGGAATTACAAATTACTATCAGACATCGAAATGTAGAACGGCTATAGCTACATATATACTAGAACAAAGAATTAAATTTTCCAAAAACTCCAATTCGTTCACGTGAAGACAAAGTGATAAAATCCAGATTAGAAGACAGCGAATCAATCCAAATCCAATAATAGAAAGATTTATTTCGGGTGTCTGACCACACGGATATATCTTCTTTAATGAAACATTGCTCGGTAACAAATTGCTTCAACCGGGCGAAACAATTGCTGACAAATATCACGGGGAGATAAAGAAGAGAGCTTAGATTCTGTTTCGAATTTAATTATCGGCATTTTATAATCAGGGAATAAAACTTGTTTGTGAGTTATTATTTCTATATTAAGCGTCCATATAAAGTTCACGTAGGTATTGTTGATATAGTATTTAACGTATTTAACATAGAGAAGATTACTGTGTTTGTTCGTATGATGATATAAGAGTATTTATAGATCTCATTATATACCGTATATCACCCCGAACCTCATTTTAAACAAATATTTTGGTACAGTGAATATTTAGAACTATAAGAACTAAAAATCAATAATTATGTTTTCATTCATCTCACTCAAATAAGAAATTGAAACAAAATATATATTTTGTGTAAATTAAATGTTCTACCTTTATGAAGCTACATATCTTCTACCTATTTTTCTATAACTAGTTTGCTTCCCTCACAATCTGAACAAAAGTTATTCTCACAAACATTTCAAAGTCGTGAATAGAAAGACGCTTAAGGCACCAGAAAACAATGAGCCCCGCGGATTCGAATCCGCGACGAACGGCTTGCAAACAAATAAACACAAGGCTGTAGACGAGGGAGTCTGAAAGAGTTGTAACGTTGTATTTAAATGTATACTCGTGTAACACTAAAGCGTCATACAATCTATACCTTTGTTTCTTTTCACGGTTTCTGTTTTGGATATTTTTTCTTTAATACATTTGTATTAATTCAGGCATTTTGCTTTGTATAACAATGATTTTGGATGATTTGTGTGCGTCCAAAATAATGTAGTTGAAATGTATTTCGTGTCACATAAACCATAAATATATCTTTATAATATTTTATCAATTATTTTAAACTAGTATTTTATCTAGTTTCCTTTGTAACGCATAATGGACCTTTTAGAATGAAATCATATTGGATTCACAAAAATCACATGTACAAGACGTCTAAAAGAAAGATCCTAAAAATAACGACAACGTAAACAATCTGAGAACTAAGTTTGTAAGAGAATTTTCAAGAGCGAGAGAAAAAAAAACGCATGCTACTTTTTCCCCGTCGCATAGCAACGACTTTAATATTCAGACTATTATCTATAAGTATGATCCCAAAATTGCAATTGTATTTTAAAATAATTTTATTTAAAATTTGAAAATGATGCCTTGAAATTGCAAGAAGTGTCCTTTTAAGAAGAGAAACAAGAAAAACGAGAAAGTTTTGACTAACCTTTTAATATATATATAGATAAGAGTTCTAAACTTTTAACAGCTTCTGTTTAAAGAATTATCAAATAAACCCATTTGAATTATATGACAAATAATAAAATATTTAAATACTTTCTCACCATTGTCAATTCCAATAAGCCAGACTAAATCAGTTTGAATCAATGCCCTTCTAATTCAACGCTAGATACTTCGGATAAATGTCTTTTAATGCAAGTCATGTCAAACCGTGTTCATTTCGTATAATTTGATTTCCAATTATGCTTTACTTTAGACAACGTAGGGGATTTGTTCCCAAATTTGCTAGTTTTATTGCGAATTGTAGCCAAGCATGAGTTATTGGTAAATGATCTATGTATATTGTTGCCGCGAATCTATCGTTTGTAAAAATGAAATATTTAGTTTCCAATGTAATTGTCTATAATAATAATATAAAACAATATAAGATACAGAAATAAAATTACAGTTAGTTTAAACATAACAAGAAATATCTTTAGCTGGTAAATTTAGTTTAATTTTGCATATTTACGTTTATTTTATTGCGCTTTGACTTCGGACTTCGTTGGTAACGGGAGATTTTATGCTATTGCCTCCTATTTTCTTGAATTATTATTTGTTGTTAAATCAAATCACATAGTAATCATTAGACAAGGATATTTGTACAAAACTCTCGAGGTCTCTTGAAAGGGTAAACATACTAATAGTTAATGATTAGTAATTGATCCCTTAATCTTCCTTAATTTTATTTTATTTTTAGGCAAAGACAGTATATGTACAGTCACTTAAATTTGAATAATGTTTTATTTTTATTCATATAGGTTTTATCTTACCTATGATGCGAAATAATTTTATCCACAATATGATTTTATAGGTTAAGAATCTATTGCTATTCAGTGTAATTTTACGGGTTTAAGGAAGAGAACATTTCAAGGGTTTTTACTGTAAAGCAATTACAATACCAATTTTCAAGTTTCAAGTTTATTGGCAAATCGACAATGAACATTGTCTTTGGCCATTTACACACATACACTATATGGCAAAGACATTTAACATCAATATAACTATAACATGTTTACATTTTACACTGATATAATCAAACAAATGTACAGAAAAAATACAAGTTAATAATCAATCAATTCTATACTTAAGAGACAATGATTTAAGAATTCGTTAAGAAGCCGTGAGAAATTCTAAATAATTGTTTCGGCATTTCATTGACTCATCTATAAATTTCGCTATTTTAAAAAGTTTAAATTTATTTTTTGTTGACATAAGCTGTTTGAATTTATGAACATTTGGCCATGGGATATTTCCCAAGTATTGTCTTCTTAAATCATCATATTTATTACAACACAGCAAAAAATGGTACTCAGATTCAATAACATTTTGATTACATAATTTACATAATCTATTCTGTCTATCAATCCCATTAAATCTCCCTTGTTCAATTTCCAAATTATGTGAACTAAGTCTAAAGCGAGTAAGAGACTTTCTTGTAGTCTCATTGCTAATTGAAATTAAATAATCTTCAAACTCAAAATATTGTTTAAACTTACAATAATAGTGTTATTTCGGTGAAGTATTAATTGTATGATTCCAATCTTGAATAAACTGGTCCCGAATCCTATTTTTAAACAAATTTAAATAATTTGCATTACAGTCGTAATTTAAGCGAATATTTGTAAGACCTAAATGATCAATAATTGAATGGAGTTTAGAAGCCCAACAATTTGTGTTTACATTATTACATAGGTCTCTATATAACATATACATAGGGGAGTCGGGAGTTTTCATAAACTTTAACCAAAATTTTATAGACCTTTCTTTACAAATGACTGATAATGGGATTCTGCCAAGTTCACCATAAACGGTAGATGTTGGAGTTTGCTTTTTAACACCTAAGATATATTTACAGAAACGTAAGTGTAGTTTGTCCACATCTATAAAATTGTACAGACCCCATACCAATGTTTGTGGTGGACGTTTTCGGGAGTTTTCATATAGACATATAGGCAAAATTAAAACTGTTCAATAGAATTTCTTAAGAATTGGCATGTTGTTAGAATATGATAACAGAAACATTTTAAGCGAAAAAAAAATTGGGGTCACCGTTCTTATTTTCGAGTTATCTGCCCTTGAATTGGACTTTTTCGTTAAATTCAAGGGCAGATAATTTGCAATGAAAAAAAAACAATACATTTTTTTTCTTATTTTCATGAAGCTTACGTTCGTTTAAAACGATATGCAAAATTTCAAGAAGGAATTTAGAGTGGATAATTTTTCTTCCACTTCTTTAAACCTGTGCATATTTTTTTTAAAAAGGCCTTTTTTAAAGAATTTAAAGTATCTCTATTTTCATTGAAAAAAATTAACAGAAATGATATAAGAAATTGTATGTTATTATGTATCGTACTCAACAGTAAAAAGAAAACTATAATTCAGAAGTAAAAACAAGAATTCATTTAAGTATGTATAAGTTATCTGCCCTTGAATTGACCTCAAATAAGTAGAACAGTCTGATTCAGGGGCAGATAACTCAAAAACGAGAACGGTGACCCCAAATTTTTTTTCGCTTAAAATGTTTCTGTTATCATATTCTAACAACATGCCAATTTTAAAGTAATTCTATTTAACAGTTTTAATTTTAGCAGCTTCAGGCCCCTATATTTCATTTTTTTTTTTCAAAAAAAATTTCATTGAATGGTTTATAAAAGACTTTATTAATTTTATTTCAATAAATATAATTTATCAGTAAAACTTATTTATGAGAATTTAATTAAACATTTTAAATAATGCTCATTTTCCTGCAAATAACCGTTTGTTCTGTTAATAAAGCACGTGAAATTCCGGTTAAAACCACATTATTCAAATGAATACAGATTGTAATAATAAACCTTTAACATTGTTATTTTAACCATGATCAAATAATCCATTTCAATTGTATGACAAACATTGAAGTATTTGAATGCTTTCTCACAACTGTTGATTCCAATAACTCGACCTATGACGGAATCAATGTTCGCCTCAAATTCACCATTAATCATTGTTATAGAAATGTGTTTAATGCAAGTCATGTCGAACAGTGTTCATTCCATATAATTTGATTTCCAATTATTTCATACTTGAGACAATGGTCTGGTTTTATTTTAACCTCTAATACGTTTGCGTGATTTGCTGTTAAAGCATTTTCAATAAATAAGCCATGTTGCTCTTACTTGTAATTATGTAGAATAGTTTTTAACTGCCAAACGAGAAATTATCTTGTTTAGAAACTAAATGTTTAACAAACTATTATGTTACAAAAATATGGATTATCATTCAAATACTTGGGTTGTTAAAATCTTTATTAAAATAATGCTGTTCATATATGGTAAATACAGGATTAGCGTTAACGATATTTTTTTTCAGGTTTCTATTCCCAAATTTAAACAAAAGATGAACATTTTCAAAGAAGCGACTGTTATTCTTTAAAAATGAATCTTCATATTTGATGGTTACATGTCCTGCGATTTAGAATTAACAATAAACACATTGATTTTATTGCTTTATAAATTTTATAAAACATTTTATTTTTATCATTCTTAATTGATACTTTTATACAAAATGTATGAAATAATAATACTAAAAAAGGGTGATTTTAACGATTTATGGATTAAATGTTATATAAAGCAGACCTTCGTACAATTTCTCCTTTTCCCCTTTTCCTCCATTTTTGTTTTTTATTTCTTCCTCAAATTATCAGAGATTCATTTGCCTGTCTTAAAGTGGCTTAGTTAGTTAAACGCACGTTAATGAATATTAAAAAAAAAAAAAGGGTTTTTACACATTAACGATATTTTTTAAAAATACCGGGACCAATGACTTTAAAAATGTTATATTTCACTTTTTAGCAGATAAATTTTTAAAGCTGGATGGACGATGATTTATGTTGATGTCTCGTAAAAATAATGGACCGTACCAGGATATATGTAATTATTGGTCCCATGGTGCGTTCATTGTTGAAATTAGACAAAATACACTTTGATTATTACGATAAGTATTAGTGACACTAGAAAAGCAATCGATTTTGCTCCAAAAACATATGTACCATTCTTGTAATTATCTACTGGAGGCAATGGACTTAGAAATAACCTAATATCTTAATGTTTCCTCCACAGAATTGATTGTTTGTATAAAATCAAACCATACACTCTTTGAAAAGCTGCGTATTTATTAATTTATATATTTTATTTAAATGTTACTAACACATTTAGTCTGGACAAATAAAATATAAAATGAACATTCGCTTAAGGTATGATCCACCTAATGCATTACACCTAATGCATTACCTCCACTTTGAAGAGTATTCAACTGTCAACTGCATTGTAACTGAGGGGCGCGGGCTCAAGCCACAGAAGAGGCAACTTTTTTTTTCTTTCTTTTTTTTTCTTTGAACATTATTTGTGTCTCTCAGATCACTCTTGAGAAGAAAAAAGTGTTTCATTTTAATTATGAAATTATTATTGGTAATTATTGGCTAAATTGTGCCAAATTAAATATCAAATATGGTACCTGATATTTTCAAAGTCTAATAAAATAAAAACTGGACGGTAAAAGTATTTTATATTTGACAAGTGCAGCCAATATACTTTTAAGAAAATTTATACAAACTTTGAAAACAGCCCTTGATTTGAGTAAATTTTAGGGATATTTTGAATAAGGCCCTCCAAGTAGAAAAATGATCGAACAACTGAGTACTTAAAATGGGTGGGGTAGGGTAACATTTATATACATATTTCAAACATTTTGAGTAGAAACAATAATTTTGCCGGCTCATTTGTTAGCTGAATGCTATTATTTGTTTCTTAGAAATGTTTTATAGGAAAACATTTTTTCATAATGATTATAAAATAGAATATTTAGAGTTTCTCATTCCTGAAAAAGAGCCGTTTTACTTAAGAAAAATCTCCATAACTCGTAAACCATACGGTAAACTTTGTTTAAATTTTGCAGTCTTGTGTCTTTTAAGGTATATCACTGACCTATGTTGTCAATTTTATAGTTCCTTATAGTGCCCATTAGGGGGCTCATACCTTAAGTTAACTGTTTGTTTAATGCTCTGCAATGGAATATGTATCCATGAAATGTTATCATGATTAAATTTATATACAAATGAAATAAGATTTATAAAGTTGGTTATTTATGTAGATGATTTTTCTTATTTTCGTCAATAAAAAGCAGACGCATAAACTAGAATGTCATGACTTCGACATATACAAGTCTCGTGGGTTTTTTGTTTTTTGTTTGTTTTTGTTTTGTTTTGTCAACAATAATCTTGTGCTAATAACCCTTTTTCTTACATTTGCTAGCACCCTGTGTTGACATAAATTGTGATTTTTCAAATTTAGTAAATCTTTCACGTTCAGGGATTGGAATAAAAGACACAATAGGAAATAATACAAATCAACGTAAATCTGATTCTTTAGTCATTTATTTCGACTGTCTGACCAGACTCAGACAGTCAACTGAATCTTGATTATTATACTTTAAATTCATCTGATTTTGCAGAACTATAATTATGATAAGATAATGTCTGAAAGTGTCATTTAAGATACTCAATATTCAATAACATACCAATGGAATAATATTATTGTCCTTTTCGTTTGTTTGTATTTATATATATATATATATATATCAGCTTAATTCCTAAGTCCTATCATATTATATTGTAGAAAATATTTTAATAGATAACGATTTGATATAACTGATAATTATAACACTATAATGTGCACTATCGGTTTCTGTTATACATGTACTATTTATCTCGTTTATTTTCTGGAGTAAATACTCATAAAATATTGTCGAATTTTTTTATTAAGATATAATATGAATTGTCAAATTAATCTCTTTACCGGAGTCAAATTTATACAGTAAACAAAGACATTTCATCAGCTTTAACATGTATAAATCTAATCCATGATTATGGAAACTTGTTAATTGACTCGTATTATAATGGTGACCAATATTTTCTAAAGAAACTGAGGTTCAACATTTTACCTTCAAGTCTAATCATATCTCTTTAAAAGTAACAATTTTTCAGTCGGAACCAAATTCAGGGGAACTTGTTATTTACGCAGTTAAGTGCTGCTTCCATATTTAGATTTATACTGATTGCAGTTTGAAGCTTTTCACAGCTTCTATTTCAGTCGTTATCAAATAAGTCCATTTGAGTGTTGCAACAAATCCTGAAATATTTAAACGCTTTCCCACTTCTGTCAAGTCCATTTAAGTGGGTTATATCAGTTCGTTTCTTATTCACCGTTAGACATTTCAGATAAATGTGTTTAAATGCAAGTCATGTCGAACCGTGTTCATTTCGTATAATTTGATTTCCAATTACGCCATGTTTGAAACAAGGAAGGCGTTTTGATAGCTCCGTTTGCTAGTTGCACGCCGTCTTATTTTCACGCGCTGGTTATTGGTAAATGATCTCAACAAACTGCTTCTTGGTCTTGCATTGTTTATCGATAATTTCAGAGGCAGTATTAGATCACTTGTTTTACAACTGTGATAATTTCACCAAATGTGTTCAGTAAGAAAGTGGATGCATTGCATGGCTCTTTTTGGTAAATGAACATCTTTTTGGATCAATTCAAAATCTAGGCATTAAATTCCGACGGTGTTAGTGAGGTAATTATGCTGGTCTACATATACTCTGTGCAATCATTTAGATCCGGACACCGGCCTTCAATTGGCTTAGTAGAAATATTCGGACTATGTATAATTTGTCATCAGACTCATTTTCTAGAAAGGCTGCTGATCGGACATCATTTGAACACAAAATTGTCATACTCTCGCCCAAATGGAAGTAAAGATTCATGACTCTTCTCGGTACATTTATCCAGGATATTCGAATGCAGCCTTATCACAAATTGTGTTCCAGTATAATTGTGAATGCTTCTAAAGAACTTAAAGACGCATTATGCCTAAAAATATAAATACTTTTATTATGTTTTTTTATTTGTTTAAACTGTTTATATTTGTGTCCTATTAACGTTTCTAAGAAGTTTCTCATTAGAAATATAACTGAACCACATTTTGCTTCTTTTGTGTTATAATATGAATTACAATGACATTTCAAACGTTTAGGCTATATTTCAAACATGCTTTTATCTACTTTTAAGTGTTATATCCGTAGCTTCACCCTGCACGTCTTTACGTTTCCATAATAGGATACAAAATTGTATTTCTCAATACATATATTGTTTCGGTTGCTTTAAATTTTGTCATTGTTACAATACAACACTTAACCAAGACATTCAATTACAAATCGGATATCTTATCGGATATAGAAATCATTAGGGTAATCATATTAATGTCTTTGTCGCGGTTATAAGGCAGAGAAAACCTTTCCGTCATACATACCTCAAGAGAATCGGAATCAAATTAGGTAATTCAATGTTTAAATTTTGTAATACTTGTTTCATTTACAAATTACATAATTACATTTCATAAGACGACCATTGAAACTATAGACTGATTATTTTCTGTTCGTCATCATAAATGTATGAGACAGTCCGGCATTAAATGCTCATATAAATTCCAAAAAAAAATCAAAAATTATAAAACAATGACAATACGAAGTATTGATATCACAATATTACATATTTGCAAATTATTCATGCGCTCTAACTTAAAATACACACAGACTAAAAGGAAGCTAAGCGCGAGAAAATGCCACTCACAATAAAATTTCATATCAATAAGTGTCTTTTTGTTTCCATCAATCTGAGGCTCATGGGGACACATTAAAAAATCTATTCTGAGTTCGGACCATTTGATACATTATCAATTTAGATTAGTTATTAGTTTATTTTACGCCATGCCATCTAAGTGTAACATATCGACAAAATTATCACATACATTTTCTATATAGTTTCAGAAAATATAGGTTGTAGAATATATTATGCGATCTGTTTTAACTGCAATGAATAATTTATCTGAAATTCCATTTCATGCATTGAAAATGCCCGTTTATACCCCAAGATCTTTTCATGAAAAAGGAATATCTAACATTGCTTCAGTACCTTTTATAAAATGTATCTGCTTCAATAAGCTATATATATGTACAATGCTTAGTTTTGCTGTTTGTAGAGTGCATTGAAATGTAATTGAATTTGCCAGTGGCAGACGTTGAATAAAGTAAACGATGGCTTTAAAAAATGTTTCTATTTTACGGAATGTCAAAGTGACTGTAGTTTATAAAGCGTTAATACAATATTTGATGCTCTGCAATGCAATTAATTGACATCAGTAATTATTTATATAAGGTTAAATTGGCATCAGTAATCAATTTTATTGCGTTTTTGCCAATCGAGAGATGTGATTGATACCTAAATTACATTACTTATCTAGAAGAAAAAGATTCCAAACGATCAACATGTATATCAATTCTTTCTTGAAACTTCATGTTTATATATTTTTGCTGTTTAATAAGCCCCGAGGTAATAGGCTTCAGAAGCAAAGTTGTACGGACATTATAAATTGTTTGTACGACCATTATAAATTATAGTCACATCTCAAGTAACATGACACAAGTGATAAGGTAAACTGATGACACTTGTAAAACGTGGTATGAATAACTGTTGACACCTGTAAAACGTGGTATGAATAACTGTTGACATCTGTAAAACGTGGTCTGAATAACTGTTGACATCTGTAAAACGTGGTATGAATAACTGATGACACTTGTAAAACGTGGTATGAATAACTGTTGACACCTGTAAAACGTGGTATGAATAACTGTTGACATCTGTAAAACGTGGTCTGAATAACTGTTGACATCTGTAAAACGTGGTATGAATAACTGTTGACACCTGTAAAACGTGGTTTGAATAACTGTTGACATATGTAACACGTGGTCTGAATAACTGTTGACACCTGTAAAACGTGGTCTGAATAACTGTTGACACCTGTAAAACGTGGTCTGTAAAACGTGGTCTGAATAACTGTTGACATCTGTAAAACGTGGTATGAATAACTGTTGACACCTGTAAAACGTGGTCTGAATAACTGTTGACACCTGTAAAACGTGGTCTGAATAACTGTTGACACCTGTAAAACGTGGTCTGTAAAACGTGGTCTGAAAAACTGTTGACATCTGTAAAACGTGGTGTGAATAACTGTTGACACCTGTAAAACGTGGTCTGAATAACTGTTGACATCTGTAAAACGTGGTATGAATAACTGTTGACACCTGTAAAACGTGGTCTGAATAACTGTTGACACCTGTAAAACGTGGTCTGTAAAACGTGGTCTGAATAACTGTTGACATCTGTAAAACGTGGTCTGCAAAGAAAGAAAGAAAGGAAGAAAGAAAGAAAGAAAGAAAGAAAGAAAAAAGAAAGAAAGAAAAACAAAGAAAAGAAAAGAAAGAAAGAAAGAAAGAAAGAAAGAAAGGAAGAAAGAAAGAAAAAAAGAAAGAAAGAAGAAAAAGAAAAAGATATAAATAAAGAAGGAAATAATGACTTTGATCTATGCATTTGTTTTTAAGGATCATACACATGTTTTGTCTTTGTGAACTTCCCTGATTAATTGCATTTTTCTGTTACAAACAGTCAAAATTTTGATATTTCTTGGGTACAGACAATATAAAGAAATTGTCTGATTTTTCATCTACATTTATGCTTCTCATGATTGCTCTACAACATTATACAGGTTTTACAAAGGTACAAGAACTGCCAGCTTATTATTTCATCAAGATGTGAAATAATCATTTACACAAGTGATATATGTAATGAACCAATGGCTAAGAATACTTTTATTTTGTCATATATTGAAAGAATATAATATTAAACCAAGAAATACAATTACGTCTCGGATTACTTTTATACAGAATACATCAGGGTAATCATGTTAATGATTTTATAGCAGCTTTATTGTAGGGATTCGGTTTTTGAGGCTGACATACCTCATGGGGGAGGCTGACATACCTCATGGGGAATTTGAGATCGGAATACTAATATTACTTATATTTCAAAGTGTGTAATTTGTTTCATTTACAGATTGAAAAATGCTCTTTATAAGAAGTATTGTTTCGACATTGGTCTTAATTAATTAATTACTTACTGTTGCTAACCGCTAAAATGTACAAGACATACATTGCGAAGTAAAAAGGCACATATGGATAAAGAAGTTATATGTTCTCAATAAAAACAGAATTATTTTAAAAAAGCAATGACAATGAGTACCCAATATAAGCATAACTGTAATACATGAAAATGTTTCATTACTTAATTATATATTCCTGAGTGTCTTGTATACAGATTAAACCGGAAGAAACATGGTTTAAAAATCGGTTTTAAAATGACTTTTTTCACATATTACAATTAATTATATTTTCACTCGTAGTGATTCAAGATACGTGGTAACGAAAAGGAAGCTAAGCGAATAAAGATGCCAGTTACAATAAAATTTCATATCAATAAGTGTCTTTCTGTTTCCTTCAATCAGAGCCTCATGGGTACTTATGTTTAAGCTATACTGAGTTTAAACCATTAGATACACCATCAATTGAGATTTATTCTCAGTTTATTTCACGCCATACTGTCTAAGAATAACATATAAATATAATTACCAGATAAGTGTTTTCAATATAGTGACAAAAGAGATTGCGTGCAATGTACATTTAGGCAAATGAATTATTTATCCGAAATTCCAATTTAACTTTTGAAAATATAATTCTCTAAAATACTTTTATAGCAAAGATGTATGTATTCAAAATTGTTATTGTGCCTTTTGTATGTACTTTGATCAAACTGCACATATGTATAATTGTTTGTAGAATGCATTGAAATGAAGCATTAATTAGCTGGAAACAAGCACTGGAAAATGAACCAGGGGGATATTTTTATGATTTATGTTTGTTTTGTACCACCTTTTAACCTAACTACAGTTTATAAAACATTTGACACTCTGCAATGCATTTAATCGACACAAGTAATCAATTATTTCACTATTTTGCAAATTAAGAATCGATAGTATGACTTAAATTACTGTAAAAAACTAAGAGAAAGGCATTGGAACGATTGACATGTATATCAACTTTTTACAGTTAACAGTCTAAAATAGTTCATTGGACCCTCATATTGGAGAATTATGGAAGAAAAATGTAATATAAGCGCAAATGAATGTCTAAAAATTGTTTAGGACATAAATCATATTAATTTTGAACTGCTTTTATCAATCATTTGGCTGTAGTTTATTATTTAAGCCTTATTCTATAACATCAAAGGTCATTTGATTTATATATGTATTACAACACTCATATTTGATTCTCGAAGAAAAATCTTGTAATGAAATCGGTGATATTTAGAAGTCTTTCTAAACTCGAAGAACACTGCATCAAATGACTTTGGCAATGACCAGGCTTCTGTTGATTTAGATCAGTTTAATGTTAATAGTGTTGATGAAATAGAGAATGAACACTTTGATAGCATGATAACTATTGATGAGGTATTGAAATGTATTTTACATGCAAAGTCTGGTAAAGCACCGGGTTATGACAATATACCATGTGAACTACTTAAAAATGATTCTGCGTTAGCTTTGCTACATAGTCTTTTTAATAGATATTTTTTAAGTGGTACTGTTCCTACTGCATGGTCTAAGAGTATAATTTCACCGGTTCCCAAGTCTTCAACCTCAGACCCACGGGATCCTTTGTCATACAGGGGCAAATATACTGCTCTGTTTTAAATAATAGATTAGTAAAATGGACAGCTAGTAATAATATTATAAGTGATGAGCAAAATGGTTTTATAAAAGGTAAAAGTACAATTGACCAAGTACAGTCCCTAACAAATATTATTGAAACACGTAAACTAAAAAAGTTACAAACATTTACTTCTTTTATAGATTTCAGGAAGGCGTATGACCTTATAGACCGTGCATCACTGTGGCAAAAGTTGCACCAGCAGGTGGGGATAGGGAACAGACTGTTTCAGGCAATTTCATCATTATATAAAGATGTAAAGTGCTGTATACGCTTAAATGGATTTGATACACCCTGGTTTGATGTAAAATGTGGATTGAAACAAGGCTGCCCCCTGTCTCCAATGCTGTTCAACTTGTATATTAATGATTTAGTAATGTATATGAGTAATTTAGACAAAGGTGTTTGTATTGGTAAAAGAAAAATATGCATTTTGCTATATGCTGATGACATAGTTTTGTTGGCAGAAAACGCCAAAGATCTTCAATCCATGTTAGAGGCTTTAGCTATATGGTGTTGTCAAAATAAAATGACTGTCAATTGTGATAACTCCAATATTGTTCACTTTAGAGCCAGCAGTATTTCTAAAACTGAACATGTTTTTGATTTCAATTCAGAAAAACTGGAAATTGTTCATAGTTATAAGTATCTTGTTGTCGCACTAAATGAATTTTTATATGAATGATTATAATGAAATTGCGAAGACAGTCGCAATGTCTGCCTCTAGAGCTCTTAGTCTTGTTATATCCAAAAGTAAGGCATTTGGTGGTTTTCAGTACTCTACATTTACAAAACTTTATGATTAAATGGAATGGCCCATAATTAATTACAGTGCCCCGATTTGGGGTGATAAATCTTACTCGTGCATTAATGCAGTTCATCATAAGGCCATGCTTTACTACTTGGGTGTTGGAAGATACACTCCGAATGTGGCTGTAAGTGGAGAGATGGGTTGGAAACCACTAATTGTTAGGCAGTGGGTGTCTGTATTTAGACAGTATTTTAGAGTTATGAATATGGATGATAATAGAATTAATAAGTCTGTATATATGTGGTCTAAAGCAAGTAATGTCAAGAATGGTTTTTACCGACTTAAGAAACTTTTAAAAGATATTAATAGTGTTCACGTACTAGAGGCTAATATCAGAAATGCCAAACCTACCATATCAATGCTAGAATCTAAACTTATGGAAATAGAAACAAATAAATGGAAGTTATTACTTGAGAGAGAAAATGCCATTAGAGGAAATGGCGGGAATAAATTAAGGACTTACAGGAAGTTTAAATCTCAGTTCTGCACTGAAAAATACCTTACGTCTAAGTTGCCATTTATGTATAGATCAGCCTTTACAAAATTCAGATGTGGTGTAGCACCACTAAGAATAGAAACAGGTCGTTATGAAAATATTGATGTGATAAATAGAAAATGCTTTAACTGTCCGGACACTATAGAAGATGAGAAACATGTATTACTTTACTGTCCATTATATAATGATATAAGGAAAGAGTTGGTCTCTGCGTTAGATGTGATGTATTAAGAAAAAGAGATATTGTATCTGATAATGACAAAATGGTTACAATTTTTAGTAGTGAAAACCTAGTATATTTATCTGCCAAAGCCTGCCACCATATTCTGTTGGAGAGAAAAAGAAAGTTGTACTGTAAATCATGATTCTTATATATGTTTTTATGGAGTATCGTTTTAACCAATATGTAAATAATGGTTAGTAACATTTTAGATTGTTTTTATGGTTTTTACAAATATATTCAAGAAGTAGGCTCCAATAAGTAGACGTGATAAAAATTCCTAATTTAAGATTTTTGTATTTTTTATATTGATATAGGATATAGCTCTAATGCGCAATATTGAGCTTTGCCTTGATTTTAGTCATGAGTATTTGGTTGGAGGCTGCTTCTTGAATTGAACCATTGTAACAGATATAGTTGTATTAACATACAAATAGGTCTTATGATACTATAGGACTGCAATGTCTAGTCATGAATAAATCACACTTTCTTGTTTATTGCTTTACACCCAATCTTGTTACTATTTAGGTAAAACACACATACATATTATATCAAGGGTATAGTGTTTGGATGAACATTCGGATGTGTGTAGGATCTGCATATATCTGGGCGTTTCTCGGAACACTGTAAACTTGTACACTGCTGTAACCATTCAAATCTTACAACCAGCAATATCAACACAAACTACACAGAATTTCAACTAAAAAAATACAGTCTGGTTGTCTCAAAACTTCACATTATTTTAAAAAAAGAAAAAATACTTATATATTTATTTTTAAGTAACTTTGTAGATATGTCCTGTTTGTTAGATTTTGTTGTAAAGTTATGTATAGTCTCTTATAACTCATCTATGAGTGGCATTTATGTACAATGTCGTAGGTTTTATATTTTTATTGTTTTAATATTGTACATGATGATGAGACTTTAATAAACTATCTTATCTTATCTTAAGTAGATGATTGCCGGCTTGGCCTTAACATCGTCATTTGTCCAAAACTACTTCCACTATAAGACGTAGTTATTGCGCTATGTGTTTTTAATTAAAATTAATAGGGAAATTACTCGGCTTTTTAAACTCCCCCTAGTTTTCTAAAGGGTACACACATTTCACATAACTATCGTCTACAACTTGCCTGGGTATATTGTCAAGGATTTTCTAAGGGAAAATCATTATTTGCGTGTGTCTTAACTAAAACTGTTATTACAAAAAGTAAATGATATATTTTATATCATAACAGGGCCAAGAAAATCAAATATTCAAAATCTGAGAGAAAAATATTTGTATTACAGTTTGTGCAATAAACAGTGCTTAGATACATTTTTAGTGCGAAATATCAAAAATGAAGGACAAATCTAATATATCAAAACAAAGTGACTTATCAAAACCTTAAATAAACCATAACAAATACATTTGTAAATAATACAAAGAGCTTTTACTCTTTGAAACATGGCGAAAAATGAAATAATTATTTGAATAAAACAAGTTATTTGCAATGTAAATGTGATTGTAACATGGTGTCACTCAATTGTCTATTTTAATGAAAGCAATTTTGTTTTGTCTGAATTACTCTGCTACTTTGATAAAACATGTTTCGAGTCAGTGTACAGTTTAACAACTTGTATAAGATATCATGTACTTAATTGCAAATAAATCAAACAAATCAATGTAACAAAATGTAAAGAAGAAATATGGTTTGCCCTACATGGAATAGTTTGTCTTTAATTGATGCTTTTTATATTCTTTTTTAAGTGATGTCTTTCTTTAACATAACATATCTGAAAATGTGAGAGTTTACTGACAGCATTTATTATATAAATGAACTTCGCAACATAAAGACTTTTTTCTGTAAATCTAATGTCATATAGAACACAACATGAGCTGAAAATCATCAACAAATATTCAATGCTATCACAAAGTGTTTAATAAAGATAACCAAACTAAGAAAATACTGTCAGTACTTGGTACTGACTGATCATCTTCCATAATGATTGAAATTTGACCACATTGTTTAAAAATTGGGGCCAGAAATATACTTTTTCTGCTCTGAATCAAATAAATGTTGCCCACGGTCACATTTATCATTAATAGTGCCAGAAATAGACTGTTTCTGCTCTGAATCAAATAAATGTTGCCCACGGTCTCATTTATCATTAATAGTGCCAGAAATAGACTGTTTCTGCTCTGATTCAAATAAATGTTGCCCACGGTCACATTTATCATTAATAGTGCCAGAAATAGACTTTTTCTGCTCTGAATCAAATAAATGTTGCCCACGGTCACATTTATCATTAATAGTGCCAGAAATAGACTTTTTCTGCTCTGAATCAAATAAATGTTGCCCACGGTCACATTTATCATTAATAGTGCCAGAAATAGACTTTTTCTGCTCTGAATCAAATAAATGTTGCACACGGTCACATTTATCATTAATAGTGCCAGAAATAGACTGTTTCTGCTCTGATTCAAAATAAATGTTGCCCACGGTCACATTTATCATTAATAGTGCCAGAAATATACTTTTCTGCTCTGATTCAAATAAATGTTGCCCACGGTCACATTTATCATTAATAGTGCCAGAAATAGACTTTTTCTGCTTCTGATTCAAATAAATGTTGCCCACGGTCACATTTATCATTAATAGTGCCAGAAATAGACTTTTTCTGCTCTGAATCAAATAAATGTTTGCCCACGGTCACATTTATCATTAATAGTGCCAGAAATAGACTTTTTCTGCTCTGATTCAAATAAATGTTGCCCACGGTCACATTTATCATTAATAGTGCCAGAAATAGACTTTTTCTGCTCTGAATCAAATAAATGTTGCCCACGGTCACATTTATCATTAATAGTGCCAGAAATAGACTTTTTCTGCTCTGATTCAAATAAATGTTGCCCACGGTCACATTTATCATTAATAGTGCCATAAATAGACTTTTTCTGCTCTGAATCAAATAAATGTTGCACACAGTCACATTTATCATTAATAGTGCCATAAATAGACTTTTTCTGCTCTGAATTCAAATAAATGTTGCACACGGTCACATTTATCATTAATAGTGCCAGAAATAGACTTTTTCTGCTCTGAATCAAATAAATGTTGCCCACGGTCACATTTATCATTAATAGTGCCAGAAATAGACTGTTTTCTGCTCTGATTCAAATAAATGTTGCCCACGGTCACATTTATCATTAATAGTGCCAGAAATAAACTTTTTCTGCTGTGATTCAAATAAATGTTGCCCACGGTCACATTTATCATTAATAGTGCCAGAAATAGACTTTTTCTGCTCTGATTCAACCAAATGTTGCACACGGTCACATTTATCATTTATAGTGCCAGAAATAGACTTTTTCTGCTCTGATTCAAATAAATGTTGCCCAAGGTCACATTTATCATTAATAGTGCCAGAAATAGACTTTTTCTGCTCTGATTCAAATAAATGTTGCCCACGGTCACATTTATCATTAATAGTGCCAGAAATAGACTTTTTCTGCTCTGAATCAAATAAATGTTGCCCACGGTCACATTTATCATTAATAGTGCCAGAAATAGACTGTTTCTGCTCTGATTCAAATAAATGTTGCCCACGGTCACATTTATCATTTATAGTGCCAGAAATAAACTTTTTCTGCTCTAATTCAAATAAATGTTGCCCACGGTCACATTTATCATTAATAGTGCCAGAAATAGACTTCTTCTGCTCTGATTCAAATAAATGTTGCACACGGTCACATTTATCATTAATAGTGCCAGAAATATACTTTTTCTGCTCTGAATCAAATAAATGTTGTCCACGGTCACAGTTTATCATTAACACAGATTTACGATTAATATGGTGTATCATTCTGCTCTTTTAATATTTTGATTCATTTTGCAATAATTTTCCTAACTTGATGTTAAGTAAAGTGAACTTGATGTTTAGTCAAGTGAACTTGATGTTAAGTCAAGTGACAAATACAACATGAAATAGTAAAATGTGTATGGATATCATACATGAATTTTGTTGAAAAGGGCTTACAGTTAAAGGAGCGTTGTCAACTTTGGGAAGATTTTGAAATATTTCATGGTACAATACTAGCATATATTCGGCTTCACATCACAAATACAATTTACAAGCAGTTCAGAAACGTGTTGTGTACAGAACAATGTCAAATAACACATCATTCTATATCCAAATACTTTTGTGTAAAAAAATTAAATGATTTCAATATTAATTACATGTACCTTGTTCACTTAACAAATTCTCATCAAAGTTAACATTCGGCAGTAAAGTTTGCTTTCAATGCTTTAATCATTTATATTATTTATACATTTGTCTTATAAAGAAAATATTGAATCTTGCAGTGTTCCAAACAGAAAATAACTAAATTGGATTATCGCATTGTACAAATTATAAAGAACCTATTATCAACTTATTATTTTTGTTAAAAAATAATATCTATCAATAATATACATGGTAATTATATAGAAGTATGTGTATTTTATTCCACATTTTTTTCCAAATGAAGAAAGAGATATGATGCACAATCTTTTGATTATTCTATTGTTACTGATATGAGAAGAACAACGTGTGTAGTGAACTATTTACATGTTCACAACATTTGTTTGTCTAGAAATATCAAATCTAGAATGTAAGATATTTTATGGTAAACCTGACGCTGACTTGTTTCATATTAGAGTTATGTCAGGATTATCCACTTCCTCGTGGATGTCATATTAATAACATGTTTTAATTCTTGGCTTTTTTGCCCTTGATACATTGCAGAATCAAATCTATATATAAGGGCAAAATTTAATGGTATTATACATTTTAACGGTTTGCAACTTATGTCACATACAAATATACATTTTCCTAATTGTGTGATTTCATATTTTCTCACAAAATATTTACAATCACTCTTTTTTAAGGATATTTACTTCTGTCGAAACATTAAAATGTCTTCGGAATCAATATATTACGTATGTTAGAAAGATGTATTATCACCGATGTTTGTAAATGTCAGAATATTTCCATAAAGTTTAGAATACTGAATAATTTAGTAAGGAACAAAGATTTGTTTGTTTGAGTGTGTTTTGGGAGATATTTTTATTTCTATACTTTGCCGTTAGTCAACAAAAGTTTTCAATTAATTTTTTAAAAAATGTGCACGATTAAAAAAGGAAGAAATATCTGAAGTCAAGAATTCGAAAAGAATGTGCTTAGTTGCTTTTATTTTCTATTATCTAGGACTCTTACTTTCAGTGCTTCACAAAATTGTTAACACTCCGTTCTATGATACAGGTATGAACAAATGCATGTCGATTTAATACAACATTTAATATGAATCATGTTTTTGATCTTTCGAGTTTACATGCTGAGTTTTTATTTCATGAAACACACATAGCATGGATAAAAAATTCCATAAACTTTAAATTCGTTCTTGTTTATGACGTCTTCACGCTCATACGATATATTGTTTGATAATTTTCGTGAGTTTGATCAAGATCTATGTATGAAATGTTTACTTTTTCTATCTATAATTTGCTAATCCATCAACCATTAGGTGCGTCTTTGGAAATCAAATCTTGTTCCCAATCTTAAAGAAGTCATAAACATTTTTGCTCAAGTACGTTATAGAAATAAACAACGCTTGATCAAGGTTAAATTCATACTTTGAAGAAAAGAATTAAACAATGATATAGGAACTTAGTTCATTCATTTGAGCAGTTTGACCAATGATTTGGAATGAATGAAACAAAAATAGCTTCAGGCGCTTCTTTTCTTACTGGTAATCATCCAAAAAACATATTCAGTATTTGTGTATATCCCTGGTATATAGTTAAAACAATTGCATTACTGTTATGTACGTGACTTATTTCATTTGCAGTTAATGGTAAGGATTGCATCTCAATATAATTTCAGTCCATTATTATCTTATTTGAGGACAAAGGCATGTTTATTTCCTTCATATCAAATATTTTGCACCCATCCTTTCCTTGAACCCCAACTTTATCCCTTTAATTCTTATATCTTAGTTCTTACCGTTTCACTTTTTAATTGTTACAGTTATTGTCCCCCCACGTTATCTGTTGTTATGTCCTCTCTTTGGCTGAGTCGGTAGCTTCTAAATTCTCTGCTAGATGTGCTGGGTTATGTCGGGGCTTGCGTTCTGTGTCTGTTAGATGTGCTGGGTTGTGTCGGGGCTTGCGTTCTGTGTCTGCTAGATGTGCTGGGTTATGTCGGGGCTTGCGGTCTGTGTCTGCTAGATGTGCTGGGTTATGTCGGGGCTTGCGTTCTGTGTCTGCTAGATGTGCTGGGTTATGTCGGGGCTTGCGTTCTGTGTCTGCTAGATGTGCTGGGTTATGTCGGGGCTTGCGTTCTGTGTCTGCTAGATGTGCTGGGTTATGTCGGGGCTTGCGTTCTGTGACAGTTAGATGTGCTGGGTTATGTCGGGGCTTGCGTTCTGTGTCTGCTAGATGTGCTGGGTTATGTCGGGGCTTGCGTTCTGTGTCTGTTAGATGTGCTGGGTTATGTCGGGGCTTGCGTTCTGTGTCTGCTAGATGTGCTGGGTTATGTCGGGGCTTGCGTTCTGTGTCTGCTAGATGTGCTGGGTTATGTCGGGGCTTGTGTTCTGTGTCTGTTAGATGTGCTGGGTTATGTCGGGGCTTGCGTTCTTTGTCTGCTAGATGTGCTGGGTTATGTCGGGGCTTGAGTTCTGTGTCTGCTAGATGTGCTGGGATATGTCGGGGCTTGCGTTCTGTGTCTGCTAGATGTGCTGGGTTATGTCGGGGCTTGCGTTCTGTGTCTGTAAGATGTGCTGGGTTATGTCGGGGCTTGCGTTCTATGTCTGCTAGATGTGTTGGGTTATGTCGGGGCTTGCGTTCTGTGTCTGTTAGATGTGCTGGGTTATGTCGGGGCTTGCAATCTATGTCTGCTAGATGTGCTGGGTTATGTCGGGGCTGGCGTTCTGTGTCTGCTAGATGTGCTGAGTTATGTCGGGGCTTGCGTTCTGTGTCTGTAAGAAGTGCTGGGTTATGTCGGGACTTGCGTTCTATGTCTGCTAGATGTGCTGGGTTATGTCGGGGCTTGCGTTCTGTGAACGTCGCCTTACTTTGTTGATCTTTATGCTCATTTGCTTGTACTTCACTAAATCATTAAGCTTTCGCTGATGTATTTGTTGCGTTATTTGTATAGTTCAATTGTAATGCAAACTACATTCATTTCCATTTAAGTTCTATCAAGTTTTTACATACTGACTTATTATTTGAACTTTTCGTATTTTGGTTATTTTTAAAGTTTTAGTTGTTTTTATTCAGTTAAAACCAAAATAAATCCGAAAATAGTCCCTTTTTACAAGGCCTTTTTCTAAGAATGCAACACCTTAAACCTTGATTAAAGTTTTGATAGTTAGATAGATAGTTTTATTTATTCTGACTATTCATTTGTATTAAACATAAATTTGAATTCACATTTTTTACCTAAATTTGGAAATTTTAGTGAATTTTTCTGTGATAAGAAAATAATTTCTATATAACCTATTTTCTGATGTTATGTAAATTTACTTTATAGTTTTTTCAAGAAATTTAGTTGTGTAGTAGACTTATCATTGTCTTTGTACGAGATAATTGTCATATAAGTTACTTGTTGCGTTATTGAACAATATATTACTGCTAGGACACAATTGCACAAGGCAGACGATGAATTGGTCAGACAATTAGCCAATAATGTAAACAATTGACCAATAAACAATGGAGACATACAGGAAGAATATGTATTGAATGCTATGAAGTGGATCATTCGTTTCAATTGCTTCGATAACGTCTATTGGTGATGTAAAAGCTTGTTTTATTTTACGTAATATGATTACCATGGTTATCATTTTATTTGATTTTGATAATCATTAAAGAGAAAGTGATGTAATGAATTCATGATATAACCTTGATTAGGCATCTAGACGAGCGGGAATGATAATTATGTTGTTGCAGGCACCTGGGTCCAAATTTATAGCTTGGATACCTGATCAAATAAGACAAATATTGTAAATAGAACATATACATTTGCTTTCATTACTTCTTACAACTTACAACTACAGTTTGATATAAAACAAATATAATCAATTTTACATCATTTTAAACGATGACAGACTTGATAAAGACAGTCAAAGTTATCTGGACGTTATTTCTCTTATCTAAATTGGCAACATGGGCAATTGTGCGAAAAAAGGATAATATTAATTATTTAAAAAAATCATTTATTAGAATCTCTCATATTCCTGTTAAAAATATGGCAGCCATTTTGGAGGAAATGTAACAAATATTTGCAAATTGTATATTATGTTAATGTCCTATAAAAACCCACAATTTCTTTTTATCAGGCTTGAACAGGACATGTTGTTTTCAAAGGAACGTTTAACTTACATATGCTCCACCAGACCTTGTCCCATGTGTTTTCTTTTTGTTTCCGAAATTGAAATCCTTTCTTGCTGGGCGGAAATACAAGTCCCGACAGGCACTTGGATCTGCCATTCATCAGTACCTTATTACTGTGCCCAAATAAGCGAACCGTGACGACTTTAAGAAGTGGATATATCGGCTGAAACTTTGCATTTCTAGCCACGGGGAGTACTTCGAGGGCATGAAATGAACACTTTTGAGCTAACTTGAAATTTGAAGACCATGCAAAGTGAGTTAGAAACTTCACCATGGTCATTATTTTTCCGTAGTAGTACATGTATATACTAAAATGTATAATTAAGAGATCAAGACACGTAAATTCCTTACCCCATTCGAGGACAATATTTTCTTCATATTTGGCTGTTAAACAAACTTGTTAAATAATTGGCAAGTCAATGATCAAATATTAATACATGTATACTCGTGCCAATGGCATGTTTTAGATAATTACAAAGTTATAAGAATCAAAAGAAGATAATGTTTAAATTTTTACTTATTGCGACGGCATTATACAAATAAGGAAATGAGTCTGCTTATCGTCTCTGGTGTTCTGTAACACCATCTTTATTTTTCAAAACAGAAAAATGATTGTTACAAGTTGAGTGACAAACAATAGATACATTAACAAGATAAGTCATTATGAATTTAGACAAAACAGTTATAAAACATATACACAAAACAAACATATCTTTATAGAAAAGCATTTTATTATTTTGTTTGGTGCACCAAACAAACAAAAACAAATACAAAAATAATTAATGATTTCAAAAGCTATACGTGCACAGGCTTAAAAACGATTAGCACAGTATAGGCCTTTGATCAACCATAAATTGTGAATTGAATTCTTTTAACCCATTCTTAAGTATTGATTTATTTGAAAATAAAAGGTGTAGAATTACGGTGCCGCACATATTAAACAACTGTCACAATCTAATTGGTCTGTTTTATTCCCTAGCTTTTAAACACATGTTGTAATTAGAAATAAAATGGAATATGTGCAAGATACTATTCATTGCTTTATCTGGTCATAAATTATCTATGGAGGAATTAAATCGGAATTCTATGCAATACTGACTATACTTCAGTCTTTAGATTTCAGTTTAACGGTAATATTTATCTGGAAATTCTTTTTTTAATACGTAGAAATGCTGAACTGAATATATACATGACGAATTGTCTACAGATTAATATACACTTCCCTGTATGGCCGAATTTATTAAAAGAGCTTTCCAAGCTTCATTTCCTGTAAGTGTCCATTATCAACTATGTCAATATGATATAATATCTAAAGTTGGTCAGCCAACAGTATATATGTACAGGTTGAACTGACTCTGTACAAGTGGCAAAGGTTAATCACTTAACGTTTGAGCAAAATAAGGTTTAATTGGTCTCAAACGATATTATTTTACACTGATCCGAGTCATTACTAGGGGCATACATCTTTTTATAAAACACCGAAAGTAATGACTATCAAATATGTCAATAATCATGTTACTGTTTTGTATAATTTTCTTTAATAAACGTATAAGGAATCCAAAGCAGTACAAAATTGATCTAAGAGAATATATGATTACGTGATAACAAAAATGTTTTTTTTATATTTCCGGCGATCGAGACATGATGAGACATAGAAGAAGTGATAAAGTATTCCATTGGCACGATAATGATGTGATTGAAGACTTAATAGAAATTCCATGTTACGAGACTCAGAATGCATGTCGTTTCACAACCTATAATCAGAAGTCAAAAATGCAAAATTACTCAAGAAACTGCTTGAGAAAAGCAAAAGCTAAAACAGTTTTAAATGAAAATTCCAACAGATACGAATACAATGTATAAACAAAAACAATAATGTGCATTCAGTTAAAATGCTAAAATGTAAAAATAAAAAGAATGTCAACGTGTGTAAATTTTATTGAATAAAAACATATGTTATCAAGATGTATGGTCGGAGCTTGCTTTGATACTTTCACTGTATTACTTAGACAATATTATTAGATAACACCCACGTTGCTTGTTTGAACTGAGAAATATTTCTCCTGAAACTGATAAGAGCTTCCAGGCGATCCTGACTTGTTAAATCTGGGGTTTTCACAACGCTGTCTTATGATGCGAATCATTTAAGAATTTTGTTTTCGCCACGGAGAAAGTTTTGAATATCGCATAATTATGCGATCAAATATACCGTTAGTGAAATCTATTACTGCTGTTAAATTATGATTGATGAACGTCAAATTTATTTCAACCTGGTGTTGAATAGTTATGTACAATAAATTAACATTCAAAGAAGTTTGAATTTAAAACTGATTAAAGTCAAGACACCAATATATAAGTATTCAATATAATGTCAACAAAAACCTTAATTAGCATTATATGAACATATTATGTTTTAGGTTAACCCATCGAAAGAAGAAGCTAAAACATGTTCTACGTTTTCCGACGGGAAGGACGCGTTTCTCATATTCATAAACACTCTTCTCTTATGTAGTATCTAAACATTTACAGCTTAGATTTTAAATACTTTAATGAACTTAAAACGAAATAAAAAGAAATCAGTACTTAAGTCTCTTTATCACTACGTTAAAGATGACATTCAGTGAAATTATAATACCGATAAATCTTAATTGTATGTCTTTGAAACGAACTTACGTAAGATTGATGGACTGAACAGTCCCAAGACATTCCGAGTGATGTTAACAGACAATAATTTATTGATAAGAATGAGTAATGTAACTGACACCCCAGCACGCTAACATTTCTCTAAGTCAAGTTTAGAATTCTATTCAATCGGCTAAAAGAGCCATATAAAATGTCTCAAACACAATACTCCTAAAAGTGAGTTTTTTTATTTCAATTAGTGTGAATGGGATTCTCCGAAATTGTTTTGTTTAATGATATGTATACAATTACGTTAAATCTTAGTTTAATTTTGCTTACATCTATGTTATCCGAATGATAATAATATATATGTCAACATTTACATATGTATTCATGTATCAATTACAACATAACTATATATGTAATGATGATGTTCATGTTAACATATATTTTAGATTAGGTGAAACAGTTCATACTTTTAAAACATATTATGCCTATCAACAATGTATCATGCCTATCAACAATGTAGCCATTAGAAAAAAACTGTGATAAATTAAATGAATATTTAGTGCGCTAAATACATATAAGTGTATCTACGATGAATATTTTTTATTATAAAGAAAGAATTATAAAAAAACACTGTAAATAGATTGATCATTTGGAGGCAATAAAACAACAAAATCACATGAAAATTACACTTAGTTTGACTAGTCATGTTAATAATACAAACTTTAAAATAAATGATACAGTTATGCTTACAAAACCATTTAATTTCAACAAAACAGCAACTATTGTTGTTGTTGAAGTATTATAAAATTTATCAAAAATTGCGATTTTCACATACTGATGTTGTTTAATTGCTTGTTGAGGATCTCCCTTTTTCCAAAACCTTTTGCATAAGAAAAGAGAAGCGGTAGACGGCTTCAAATATTCATTGACCAGCAGGAGTAGAAAATAAGTCAATCAGTCGATACTAATGATATGTAATGATAGTTGTAACTATTGTATATGTTCTATATGTCTACTTGAACGTAAAACTATGGAAAAATGACATCCCTGCCTTAATATTCGCATTGTTTGGTCATTTTTCAGCCATTTATAAATACATACTTGAATTTGATTGTTTGGGAATTATTTATTGTTTATTAAATTATTGATACAATTATTCTACACTTCCTTGTCTGACTTAATTAAATAATATTGCAGTAATGTTACACATTTAGTGTCATGTTATTTTTCGTAATTTCAAGACGATATGATTGTAAATATGTATTTTTATTAAGCATGTCCTGTCAGCATTATCGATATGTACTTTGTGCAAGAATCATTTATATTATATTGAAGTCAGTTAAGCAGCTATCAAGCAAGCGGTTTTATTCTGTTTATCAAACAGCAAGTACGTACGGTTTAACCCTAATTCTTAAGATTTGCTTGAAAACTCTATATATGAAAAAACAATTGACCAGCTGAACTTTTAAGAAGTATTAATACGGATAATGTAGAATCAAATACACACAACGAAATGAAATAAAAGAGCGTTGTAACACCGCACTTTGTGGTCAAACGCACTTTGGGGTCCGACCTGCGTTAAACAGGTACATATGCATTTTTTAACATCAGGCAAACGACCGCACTTTGGGGTCATAAGAAAATTAATGTTCATTTTGTTTTAAATAACCAATGGTAAATAAAAAATCAAGGTATTAAATAGACACAAACATGTGCCCTGAATTATAGTAGAATCAATAGGGATTTAAATGGTATTGATTAGTAAGTGAAGAACTTTCACCAAATAAATTACCAAATAATTTGTATCAATTATTAAGCTTAAAATATTTTTTTCTCAAATTTTCCATTTATTTTAAAAGAATGTACACGTTTCATTAACTCCATTGTTTTTAGCTAAATGCATTATTTTCCCGTTTTTTTATTTACACATTTTATAGAAATATGATAGTCTTAGCATAGACAAAGGTATAAATTCTGGGTAATCTTAGTAAGAAATTTCAGTAACAAATGTGCCTGATAATTATTATGTTGAAATAGCCATTTATTTAGCAAGAAACTTAACTAGGTGTAGATGCGGCTTTAAGTAGTAGTCCGTACAGGCAGTACTAAAAATATCAACTATTTAAGTACATTAAGAGCGGAGCTTCAGAATAATGTAAAATTCTCACAGGGGGTATATAGGGGATTGTGGGGTATCGATCTCCCCGAGGGTTAAAAATAACGTTTTAAAGGCCCATTATGCTTTAATTTGTTTTTCTTAAAAGCTTTTTTATTTCGATTTTCTTCTATATTATACAAAAAATACACATTGGCCAATTACCTGAACCATCTTTTTCATCTGTTGCTTTTTGGCAATGATGAGTACAGTTAAAGTGAATTACTATTTTATATGGAAGTCAAATACTACATTGTTTTGACTACTTTTATGACAAATAATTTCACACTTATCGCTACTTTATTCAGGTAACAAGCATCTTACATTTCTCTGATACCATTATTTTATTTAACATTATAAAATTCACGTTTGCTCTTTCTAAAGAAGTATGTAAGATTTCCCATTAAAAAGCCTCTGGCGAACTGTTGTTACGGAGCTTACAAAAAAACCTTAATTTTGTTGATAAGCTTAATAATGCATTTGTAAAATCACTATTTATAGTCCGATCGAATAAATTGATGTTTCACCAGAACATTGCAATAGAGTATATTTATAGTTCTTTGGAACAAAATATTAACTGCATTTTATTTCATTCCCAACATATTTAAAATGGGGCTCAATTTATCAAGTAAATGACAGAACGGGATATTTTTCGCAGCATCTTTTAATTTTAGGAAAACACAATTTCTGTACTAGAGTATTTTGAACGGTGGCATAAAAGTGACATTTGCATTTTTTTGATACTTTTTTTTCCGATATTCTTTTTTTTTTCCGTACATATTCTTTTTTTTGTTTGTCGTACATATTTTTTTTTTTTGGTTTTGAATACATACTTTTTTCAGTTTTGCATAATATTCTTTTTTAGTTTGCATACATATTTTATTTTAGTTTTGCATACATATTTTATTTTAGTTTTTTGTATATATTTTATTTTTGTTGTTTCGTATATATTTTTACATGACGCCATTTGCAAAATAGATGTTTGGATAATTACGCCATTTGTAAAACACCATTTTCAAACAGTTCGCCATCTAAAATTACAGTGCCCCATTTGCAAATACCAACATTGTCATTTTTGGAGGTAAAAAAAAAAGCAAAACTTTTTAGTATATATATATAAATATATGTGACACAAGGTGCCTTAAAATCATGGGATTTAGAAGATAAGGAGCGGACATGAAACCTAAGTCTTAATCCTTTGACCTGTAGGTGTGACCATGACCTTGAGCCGGCACACTTGGCATATAAGTTCTGCACATTATCTGGATATGCTAAAGAATTGACCCAAGTTTCATAAAAATCCTTCAAAGCTTTAAGCATTTTTTCTAAATCAGTGGAATATAAGGACATATTTAGATCTTTTATTGTGCATTATTGTAATACCCCCGTCATTTGTAATCACCTCCCTTGCCCCCCCCCCCCCCCGGGGGGAGTGCGGGTTAAAAAAAGAATCGTGTTTTGATGTTTGCGCTGTTCCGTGCATGGCATAAGGCAGGAATTTTATTATCTGAGTATCCCCCGCAGGGCGAAGATTTTACCAGTGGTCGGCTTGGTTTAATGTCAATCCCTCCCCCGTTATTCTCAAGGGCTGGGGTTGAGTTGTGCATATTCATAGAATAATAACTGATCACCAATCAACAGCCCTTTCCAAATAGACACTAATATAATCGTATATAATAATAATAACCAATAATTATATGAGATACATATAATTTAAAAAATGGGCCGAAAAGGGTCGGCCGAAACCAGACTTGCCCTGCCGAAAACGACTGGGCCGATTCCAAAAATTGGCCAAAATGTGACCAAACCACTGTGCTATGGGCTGTTATGAGATATGAAGGCTGTTTGGTGGGTCAATAGCGATTACTCTGTTTTGTTTGGCTAAGATATGTACGAAAAACAAAAATAAAATATGTACTAAAAACTAAAATAAAATATGTATGCAAAACTAAAAACAAAAACAAAAATGAAAATGTCACTTTTATGCCACCGTAATTTTGTTATATGAACACAATTTTTAGATATTTCAAGATTTAAAATAAATGAAACTTTTATCACTTTAGCATCATAAAGTATTGACCGCCATCTTGAACTCCACCTCAAATATTTCAATGTCGCAGATCGAAAATAAGTCAGTACTCAGTATTTAAGCAGAACTCAGACCTCTGGAACCCAAAGTGCGTTAATATGTAGCATTATAACGCACTTTGGGGTCAATTTCTCGATTATGACCCCAAAGTGCGTTGGACCCCAAAGTGCGGTGCGAAGTTTAACGCACTTTGGGGTCGGACCCCAAAGTGCGTTTGACCCCAAAGTGCGGTGTTACAGAGCGTTGCCCTTTGACTAAATCAAGGTCTGTTGGAAGAAAACATTGTATACTTGCTATAGATATACTTGCTTACCCTGTGATAACTGAAATTATTGTTTTTATATGTGAGTGTTCATAAACACATATGGACATTTGTTAGTGATTATCTACCTGTGGATTGGTGATCTACGTCATATGTATGTGAATGTGAACATATAATGTTAATCTTAACACAAAACATAATATTTTCAAGCTAGAAGTAAAAATGTATTTAATAATGTTATTTCACTATTTGTATACGGAATATGGACAATTATTTTCTATCTAAGCAAAGCTTTGCTATTTAGGAAATTGCCGATTGTTGTTGTATCCCACATATGCTGATATAATTACAAAGAGAATATATTTCATGAAATTATTGTTTCAATTGTTTTATACATCCTATAAACATTTATCTTTTTTATCAACTCAGAGTGCGTTGATATGTAACTCGGTTTTGACCCCATAGTGCGTTGGACCCCAAAGTGCGGTGTTACAACGCAATCAGGTACATGTCATTGTTGTTTTAATGTCCAGTTTTATATAAATCTAAATCTAAAATTTAATTTTTCCTGGGCATTCACAATTTAATTTTCGATGTATTAAGGGCATTTCTCATTGCTCGGAACGCAATTGTAACCTGTTTAACAAAGTTTAACAAAACAAATTCAGACACTTAATAAGACATTTAATAAGACACTTCAGACACTTAATTGTATCTCGAATTTGTGGCTAGTAACGAGACACATATTGACATAGTTTCCATCATGATCGACTCGTCACATTACATATCATAACTGCATAATTGATATTTTTCATATTGTGATAAGAAAATATTATTTACTTATGGATTCGAATTAGTAGTGTATTTTTCTCTAACAAGACGTACAATGCCAACGGTGGGACAATTGGCGTGAGTGACCATTATAAGATTGGACAAAATGTGTACATATCGCACTCACATATTAATCTATTTATCGACACAAATAAAACTTATACAAAAGCTAACTTGTCAGCTTTAAATTCGAACACAGATAACCACTGAAAATTAGTTCATTTAAATAAAATGTCTTTTTTCATAAAAAAAAACCCATAAAATTATATAATTTCACAAATGTGTTGCAAACTATTCGTTTGTATAAGGATATTTAAGTCCTGTTCTTTTAGAAAGAACATTTTTGTTAATTTGAAAAGAGATTCTAGACAATGACCAAACAATGCAACGGCCATTCTAACAAGATACATTTACGCGGATGAATCTTATTCATTAGACAGTGATGCTGCTGTTTAATAATGTTCACATATTTTTATTTGGCAATCTAACATGAACATGTGATAGCTTTACTTTGTCCTGGCCAAGTTTTTAAACACAAATAAACATTTCATTTTTGATCACTAGATAATAAGTATACACTATTGTGTCAATGAAAGTTCTGTTAATGCATTCGCCCTAAATTACATGCTCTTCTAACTTAATTAAATATCATCACTAGACATACTCCACGAGCAGAATTGCAATTAGAAATTGGCAGAATGTGTAGATTTGTTTTCTTAATGAAATTATTAGCGCCGTTCAAATTGAGGAAATTAGATATCTGGTATATACTCGTATATCACTCGAGTCTTGACAGGAAATTTACTTTACAGGGACACGTAATTATACATTGACAATTATTTATTTGCATTTCACGTCTGAACGTGGCAATAATGTATTATTGGATTTCATTTATTAAAGCTAATTGCAAGTCATTTGGTACTTTAATAATTTTGCAGGTATCCTAATTGATTAGGATTATTATTTTAAGAATTTCAGCTATATTTCTTGTACCATCTATATAGATAAATGTAAATGATTGATGTAAATTTACTGATAAATAGTTTTTATGATTTGCTGCTTTGATGTGCTAGTTAATTTGTTAATTTGAAGAGAATGCTCACATTAAACCAAGTGTTCTACACGTATATGCTGGTGTGAAACTGTAGCATAATAAATTGAAAAACAATAATGAAATGTTTTTCAAACATTGTTTTAAAAAGATTAAGACATTTTCTTATGTTGATAATATTTAGTATCATACATAAAACAAACCTCGAAAGAATTATACACTATTATTATTTATATAGATGGTAATTTTTTTTTTCCAGGACATATTTCGTAACAATATCCATATACATTTCAATTGTTTTTTTTATCAATGTTTGAAATGCTTATGGGAAATGTGTCCATTTTAGACCATTCCACTTTAATATGAATGATCTAATGTCAGATTCGGACGCTTTCATAAGACATTTTTTTAGAAATTTTCAAATTAATTAACTTCACGACTCCGCATCGCTTATTTTTTTTAAACCAGGTACATTAAAACATAATGTTTCTATAATTGTTTAATCATTTCACTTATATATCGATCTTGCTTTTTGTTTGCCCTACACCTACAAGCGGAATATTACTAGAACTATCTTATTGTGTAACAGTCAATACGCTTTTTTTCTCTTTTTTATAAAATACTTTCATATTTTTCATATTTTTGTGTGTATGGCAGCATCATAATTTCATTACAATCTTTGTTTATTCCTCGTACAAAGCGTAATAGTTTCTCAAAGCATGACGAAACGTCATTTTCTATTTTCATTGTTATCAATACTCGTCTATATGATACCGTTAATCTGAATCTCGCGTGACTTTACGGCAAAATCTGTCTTTGACAGGTCGATGTAGCATTTTACATGCTTTTGGAAGTCTGAAATTTTATACGTTGTGATTTTATTTGATATATACACATTGATATTCTGAATGCGTTTGTTTATTATTTCGTTAACTTAGCGAAAATAGTTATCAAATGATTTATGTTATAATCATATTTGACGAAAATCAAATAAGAATCAAAAACTACAAATTTCCAAAAATTGACATTCAAGTTATTTTATGCATATTTCATCGTGCATTTTACCCGAAAAGTCACTTGAGCTCACCGTTCTACATTTCTCGCATCATACAATGGGTTTATATGTATTAATATTCTATTTCGAAAGTTAATATACTTCAGATTTTGCAAATTGAACATAGATTTTTTTTTATAAAATTAACTCTATTGTATTTACAACAGCCAATTTTTTGTAAACAATTTGGATGAGTTATTAAAAGTTTGCATTTTAATTGAAATTCAATGTGTTAGTTTCATGTAAAATATTTTTAATCATTTAACTATACTATGATTTACAACACAGTGATCCTTGATTTATTATAAAAGTACTTTGTTCGTTTGCTTGTTTTTGTGTGTTTTTTTAATGTGTTTGTTTATCAAATGTGTTTGTTTGTTTAAGATTTGCAAAACAATAATACTATAAGATTTGTTTGCTGCGTTTTGATTCGCAATTTTCTATTTGTAGTTTATTCAATTAAGTTCTATGATTTTCATCACGTATTTGAAACATTTCTGCGTGCGATGCTTTGCAAATATCACTTATATTAATGTTATTTCCAAATGCAATAACATTCAATTATTTATTTCATGTTTTTCAATACAAAGTAATGATATCAAAGTATTATCAAAGTACACGATTTAAATTGTAAATTGATAAAAGATTACAAGTTACACCTTTATTGGCGACGCCGGTGAGCGGCGTCGTCTTTTATGGAATGCTTTTTATTTTGGCCTATGGAAGGAGCTGTTATTATTAGCAGTTAATGTCATATTGTTTTAATTAGTTTTATTTTGATTCGTAAGAATCAAGTAAACAAATATGTTGTTATATTTGTATTTAATAACTTTATGTAAAAAGCATGTGCATTGTGATATTATTTTCACGAAATTGCAGGCTCAGTTTAACCACGGAATTATGTAATATAAATGTGGGAGGTAGAAAATTAAAGCTATGCATATAGGTGATCATGTCCATATATTGAAACAGAGAAAGGATAACATCCTGAAGTTATCAATTTTAAACACTTGATATATATGCAGTTAGTTATATAGTAAAGTCTAATGGAAGGTTAAAAGAGGGACAGTATTTGTTACTGTGAGAGATATGCATTTAATGTTTAGACACTCACACACCTTAATCTTTATTATACATGTATGATATAGACTATTTGAGATTTTTTTACTTTTATACTATACATTATAGTTTTCTTTCTACAAGATTATGAATTCCATCCAAGTACCAATGTTAATAGGATGTTATATTTATTTTTAATGGAAACTGGGAATTATTAATGTAATGTGCATACATGTGTATCTTAGTATATGGATATCATGTGACTTACAATATTTCTGTATTTAAAGACTTACAGTCATGATGGATGAGACTTGCATTTAAATTTGTAAATGATAATACATATATTGATTAGTCTACAGGTTATAGATGTTTATACCCAGTGTTAGCTGGCTAATAATAGTATCTATAATAGAGTTTATACATTATAGGTTTTTTCTACTAGATTTTGAATTCCATCCATTAGTACCAATGTTAATGTTAATGTTAGGATTCCATATTTAATTAATAGAAACTGGGAATTATTATTGTTATGTGCATACATGTATATCTTAGTTTATTACCCTTCCAGATTTTTTCCGCCTTTTTGATTGGATATTGATCACCCGAAAGAAATTGATATTACCGAGCCAGACGGGTAATATACACATTAAATTTCCCCGATGGGTACCCCACGTTGTAAACAACATGCGCCGTGCGATGCGCGTACGGTTTGATTTTACGCGATATAAATTCCAATTTACAAGCAATTTTAAACTGTCAAGTGATAAATATTTAAAAAAAATAGAGTAATGATACATATTCTCGTCAGTATAGGAAACAAATATGACCTTGTGAAAGCTTGATATTAATTCCAAAAAAGTGCGTTCAACAGACTACTCCTTTTCTCTTGTTTACATCCGTTATGTTCGAAAGACAATACGTCATGTATTTGTGACGTCATGTTATGGTGAAGGGGTATCCTAAAGGGAATCTTATTCCGACGTTTCATTTGAAGTAGCAATTATTTATTTTAAAATTGTCTTAACTCGGCACGGGAAGGGTAATAAAATTTTTATTTTGGTTTTGGAGTGATATATGTGGATATATTACCTGTTAAGATTTTATATCACCCGAGCCGTTAGGCGTTAGTCCCAACCTCCAGGTCTCCAGAGTCAACCCGACAACAGACTTACCATAGAGTAGATTGTTACTTGCACTTGAATAAATTTGTGAACTATAGTGGGTGATTTGTGCCACATAAAAACTAACAAAGTACAAAAAGTAACATATGAAAACATGAAAATACAATCCGCCACAAAATGGTTCGTTTGTTGTATTTTCATTTTTTTGCCTGGTGCCCCCTGATGCAAAATACAAATCAGCCTTCATAAAATTTCTTATCATAGAAAAAAGGTTAGTTTTTTATCCGTACAAAAATTAGATATTGTACATGTATTAGTACAGTTATGTTCACTTTCAAATTGACCTGTTATATATAATGGCATAACCAATAACTGTATAAGCCCTTTTTAGTAAAAATAATTATACAATATATAAATTGTTATTTTGATTAAGACTATGAGTATGTAAGTTTTTTTCTTATTTGTTAAATTAAAAATTAATCTACCGGTTAATTAAAAAATCAAAAAGTTTCTGTCACGGTTTAGAACTGTTCACTATTTAGGGGAGAAAATGTGTAAGCGGCCAGATAGCTCAATCGCTACAGCCGCGGTACATTATTCTGTGGGTCACAGGTTCGAGTTCTGGTCAAGCTGAAAGTTTTTCTCATCCTGTGACTGCATATACACTGCGGTATACCGTACCCCGGATATTGCTCGATATTATGAGGACTTTCATCCCATTTCGCGACTTTGAACGAGTAAAAAAGGTAAGTTCAGTGACGATATTTAGTCATTTTGAATTGGTTTGATATAAATGTTATAGAAAAACAAATACTTTGATAATTTCTATAGTCACTGAAAACCCAAAACTGTTGAGAAATAGCTTTGAAATGTAATTAGGAGGTAAAATTCGCCTCTTTCCTCACGTGATAATTGAGCTCGGATCAGTCAAATTTAATGTTTTTGTGCATATACTTCCTTAAAAGAAAAACTTGAATCGAGTGAAATGTGATAATTATGATAATGTTTATGTTGTAAATGTTCAATCAACAATAGACCCTCAGATGACCGTGCATTTTGAGAATAAATACACATGTCAGTGTACTGAGTATTGCGTTGGAGTTGCCCGCCGGTGTCACGAGTATTGCTTTTTAGTGTAAGGAGTATTGGTTATCAATATAGAGTAAATGCAAGTAGTAAACCCAGAGTATTTTGGAACCACATTTAATTTTAAATATTTCTTATTGTGTATACTTATTTACACTATATGTGCAGAATATGCAGAGTTCGGAGGTACTTTACTGAAAACATCTGCAAATAATCCAGATTTTCATTCCTGCTCATGAAAAATCTCAGCAATTTCCTGTGTTTAAAAAGTTCTCGTTGCTATCGAAGGATCAACCTTTCCAGAATTTGTTAATAATTATTGCATATCTTACTTTAAATGGTAAAAAAGTGCATTAATGCTGCCTCAAGATTGTCAATATTAGACGGTATTGAGCAAGTCTGCTAATATCTAATATCAACCGACTTCCTACTAAGCCAAAAATCCATATAAAGGTAACTTTCGGTCATTTTGCAACTGCACTCTAGCAACGGCAGACCGTCTACACGTGAAATTTGTTACGTCATTAGCAATGAGTTACCGTATGACTGCCGAGCGGGTACAGCAAAAAACGAATAATGGATTTTGATAAGATTATGATAAAGGGCAGCAGATTCAATAAAAAGGTTATGTTCCTTATAACATTTTACCTCATAAAGGTGTGTTTGCAAGGCTTTACACCCCACCCCCTGAGCCCCTTTCTGTTTGGGGGTTTGAAGTGGGGCATTAGCCCCTCAAATCGCCGAGAAGATTTGGGACTTGTGGGGGATGGGGGGCTAAATGGTCTCAGGTCGTTTTAAAGGTACCGTGTATAATCAACGCCGAAAACCTCACACTTTAAGTTGCTGCACCTTGAAATCAGTTTTGATGGGAAAAACAACGCAAAATTGAGATTTTTGGCAATTTTGAGACGTCCCCCAGTTGCCATGGTGACTTGAAATTTAAAATTGAGCATGTTATTCCACAGGGTATGGCCCAGCCAACATTTGTGCCCAGTTTAATCAGTATTGAAGCATTTTTTATAATTTCATAGCAGTTTGAACTTGTAACAAGAGGCTTAATTCAGTGATCGCAATGCTCATGCAGTAAAAGGTTAAGACGATACCGGCATGCTTGGACGGCATAAGCACTTTTACTAAGTGTGTCGATATGTTTCTTAATGCCCGGTAAAAACCTATTATTAATGTCATCTAAATATGTTTTGTTATCCTTTTTCTTTTCAGAGATGGGTCTCCTTGATCACAGTTTTTTTGAGACTTGTATTTAAAGGTTTTTATCGTCAAATTCATTCGATGGTTCTACCCTGCTCCCGAGCCTGCTTCCGACCCTGCACACACTTTTTTCATCTATAACGTGATTTTCAATCAAATGGGAAATTAAATGTCTGTATTTGCGCATAGGAAAAAACAGTAATAACACTGAAAATCCATTGTTGAATCAGAAATATTTGAATAAATATCATATAATCAGCACATTATCAGCAAAGTGAAATGGAATCGATAAACAGACGTGAAAATTAGACAAAAATATCGATTTTCCATTTTAATATGCTCATTCTGTTTTGCAATACACTGTACACTAAAGTTGGGCTATTTTGCAATACTCTGTACACTTAAAATCAATACTCGGTACACTTTCTTGTATCTTTTTAGGCCTGTATCTTTTTGTACTTTCACACTTTTTTCCTGAAATTTGGACAACGCATACTTGGATTGTGAATAAAAAAATTGCTCGATTCAATTTTTTTTATATTGGTAATATAATAATTTCTAACGATTCTACAGTATCACGGTCAGTATTTTCTAGTGAGGAGCGAATCGTTTAGGGGTAGTTTAATCAATTTTACAAATACCTGTCATACTTTTACGTCTTTTAGAGCTACAAAAATACCTCTAGATATATAAAAACCGTTGAGATAAATGAAATAGCCATTCGTTTAGAAAATATCGTCGATGAACTTACCTTCGTTCGCCGTTTAAAGTCGCGAAATGGGATGAAAGTCCTCAAAATTATCGAGCAATACCCGGGGTCGGTATACCGCAGGGGTTTATAACCTGTTTTTTTAAATTTCATATGCCCCGGGAAAACATCAAAAATTCAAAGGGAACCCCAAAAATTTAAATATAGGGGGAAATTTTATGTTGGGGTTTTAAAAACTTTTCATTTTTAAATTTTAAAGAAAAAAATGTTTTACCCGGGCCCGGGTTTAGCTCAGTTGGTTTTTCTGAAAAGTAGGGGTTTTTCGAGTCATGGAGGGGGGGCAGTTTCAGTCAGGGTTTTAAAAGGGGGGTTTTAAACTGACACATTTTGATTCATTTAACATTTTTTTTTTAAAATTTAAAAGGGAAACCAAAGGCAGATTCTTGCATGATATTTTTTAGATCTAAAAAATTTTAAAAAAACACATACTGCAATGAAGAATTTCTTCTTTTTCCCTTCTTCAAAAACTTCAAGCATCTGCCATAGGTAATGACATTCTTATATGTTTCAAGTCTTACATTAAATTTTTAATATTGAAATCATGAATAAAGTTATCCAATTTATTTATATTATGGATAATATTTTAATTATTTATATCTTTAAAACATATGCAAACATTACACAGTTGAATACTAAATTATATTGATTGTTTTAAAATCAATGTATTAAATTCTGTTTCAATATTGAACATGAGGAATTGTCTCTAAGTTATATATTATAGAAATACTATTTTAGCTTAAATATAAACCTTTCCTTGATTTGTTTGAGCTTATGAAAAAAAAGTTTATGTTGTTACAAACTAAATTAATTGGGCCAGAATTATCACATTGATTTTCCCATTTGTACACGTCTAGAAAAATTGAAATACATGACCATTAAAAAAAAACTTTAAAAACACTTATTTAATTATCCATTACGGAGCATATTTAAATTCTATAAATTTGATTTTAAGGGGTATTATTTTACACTTGCAGTTAAATACTGATTAATTAATAAAAATATAATTACAATAAAAAAAAAAAAATTAAGCTTTAATATAATATCACCTAAAATGTTAAAACTGCTGATTTTAAAATTTACTTATTTATATTCATGAATAGGCCATATATTCCCCAATTTTTTTTTCTTACAGCAGATTAACAATGGATGCCCCCTGTCACTTGATATGCAATTATCCAATAAACCATTTAGGTGTCACCTTCCCTGGCCAGCCTGGTCATATGGTCTAGTGCACTAGAAGTGCACTGTAACACCGCACTTTGGGGTCAAACGCACTTTGGGGTCCGACCCCAAAGTGCGTTACGTACTTTGGGGTCCGACCCCAGAGTGCGTTACACACTTTGGGGTCCAATTTTAACCCCAAAGTGCGTTAAACAGGTACATATGCATTTTTAACATCAGGCAAACGACCGCACTTTGGGGTCATAGAAAATTAATGTTCATTATGTTTTAAATAATATATTGTAGTCAAAGTTAATGGTAAACAAAAAATCAAGGTATTAAATAGACACAAACATGTGCCCTGAATTATAGTAGAATCAATAGGGATTTAAATGATCTTGATTAGTAAGTGAAGAACTTTCACCAAATAAATCACCAAATAAAGAATTTGAATCAATTATTAAGCTTAAAATATTTTTTTCTCAAATTTTCCATTTATTTTAAAAGAATGTACACCTTTAATTAACTCCATTGCTTTTAGCTAAATGCATTATTTTCCCGTTTTTTATTTACACATTTTATAGAAATATAATAGTCTTAGGCATAGACAAAGGTATAAATTCTGGGAAATCTTAGTAAGACATTTCAGTAAAACATGTGCCTGATACTATGTTGAAAGAGCCATTTATTTAGCTAAATGTGACATATAAGAAACTTGACTAGGTGTAAATGCGGCTTTAAGTAGTAGTCAGTACAGGCAGTACTAAAGATATCAACTATTTAAGTAGTCGCCCATTAAGAGCGGAGCTTCAGAATAATGTCAAATTCTCACTGGGGGACTATAGAGGGAATTGTGGGGTATCGATCCCCCCGAGGGTTAATAATTAACGTTTTAAAGGCCCATTATGCTTTTATTTGTTTTTCTTAAAAGCTTTTTCATTTTGATGTTCTTCTATATTATCCAAAAAATACACATTGGCCAATTACCTGAACCATCTTTTCCTTTTTGGCAATGATGAGTACAGTTATAGTGAATTATTATTTTATAGGGAAGTCAAATACTACAGTGTTTTGACTTCTTTTAATATGACAAATAATTTCACATTTATCGCTACTTTATTCAGGTAACAAGCATCGTACATTTCTCAGATACCATTATTTTAACATTATAAAATTCATGTTTGCTCTTTCTAAAGAAGTATGTAAGATTTACCATAAAAAAGCTTCTGGAGAACGGTTGTTACGGAGCTTACAAAAACCCTTAAGTTTGTTGATAAGCTTAATAATGTTTTTGTAAAAATCACTTTTATAGTCCGATCGAAAAACTTGATGTTTCACCAGAACATTGCAATAGTGTATATTTATAGTTCTTTGGAAAAAATATATACTGCATTTTATTTCATTCCCAACATATTTAAAATGGGGCTCAATATGGCACCAAAAGTTATCAAGTAAATGACCGACAGAACGGGATATTTTTTCGCAGCATCTTTTAATTCTAGGAATGCACAATTTCTGTACTAGAGTATTTTGAACGGTGGCATAAAAGTGACATTTGAATTTTTTATACTTTTTTTTTGTTTTTCGTGCATATTTTTTGTTTGTTTGTCGTACGTACTTTTTTTAGTTTTGGATAATAACTTTTTATTTAGTTTTGCATACATATTCTTTTTTAGTTTGCATACATATTTTATTTCAGTTTTGCATTAGTTTGCATACATATTTTATTTAAGTTTTTTTGTACATATTTTATTTTGTTTTTTTCGTACATATTTTCACATGACGCCATTTGCAAAGTAGAGATTTGGATAATTACACCATTTGTAAAACACCATTTTTTAAACACTTCGCCATCTGTAAATTACAGTACCTCATTTGCAAATGCCATTTGCAAATACCAACATTTTAATTTTTGGAGGTATAAAAAATAACAACACTTTTTAGTATATAGATAAATATATAGTCCGCGGTAACCCAAAGAAAGGTTCTGCATATGGTCTCGATGTTAACATTTGTCACAAGGTGCCTTAAAATCCTTCATGGGGTTTCGGAGATAAGGAGCGGACATGAAACCCAAGTCTTTATCCTTTGACCTGAAGGTGTGATCCTGACCTTGAGCCGGCACACCTGGCATATAAGTTCTGCACATTATCTGGATGTGCTAAAGAATTGACCTAAGTTTCATAATTCTATATTCTCAGGGGGTGGGGTTGAGTGGTGCATATTCATGGAATAATAACTGATTACCAATCAACAGTCCTTTCCAAATAGACACTGATATAATAGTATATAATAATAAAAAACAATAATTATGTAAAATGCATATAATATAAAAAATGGGCCGAAAAGGGTCAACCGAAACCAGACTTTCCCGGCCGAAAACGAATGGGCCGATTCCAAAAATGGGCCGAAATGTGACCAAACCACTGTGCTAGTTTTATACTCACCTATGGGCTGTTATCAGATTTGAAGGCTGTTTTTATTGGCTAAAATATGTATGAAAAACAAAGATAAAATATGAATGCAATGTATCATTTGACTGAATTGACAAAACAAAAAAAAACTTGAATATGCAACACATGAATCAAATATTGAAATTTTATAGAAATTCTATAACCGAACTTTAAAAATACAATCAAGTTTACCCGCTGTAATCTTTGTTGCTCTCTTTTGAAATGTTGTGATATATTTCCATTCGAGAATCTAGAAGTTTATTTGAACACATTTGTGGCATTCTACAGCAAAACAAACTTACATTTACCCTTTACATGTTTAAAACCTTAAAAGCGATATGAAGTGGTATGAAGTACTTTGATTTTAACACGCCATTTTGCAAATATTTCTCATCATCTGTTACATCATGCAACCAATTTTGGTGAAATAACATACACTGACTATCTTAAAGAAAATTTGGCAAAAAATGCGACCATTTTTCGTAAATCGAGTAAAGGCAATAAAGCCATGATATATCGTTCAATGACTGTAGATATTGTTCTATTTTTGATATTTTTACAAACATATTTGCGTATTTTTGCCATGCTGTCTAATATATGCCCTAAAATATGAGTCAGTTCTATAAAAGAGATAAAAACTTTTTTTAAAAATATCAGCATTATATGTTTTACTTCAATAACTTGTAATGTGAACGAATAACATAAACGTTCAGTAACGAATAAAATTACGTTTTATAACAGACAATGAGCAAGTTTTGCTCTATATGTGAACAGCTAGCTTTTACCTTGCCTGTTTTATATTAGATTTTGAACGCTGTCCTTGTCAATTTCAGCAGGTGCTATTGTGGAAGAAGAGCCACTAATGCCAATATTTGATAAGTCAACAATTAATGTGACGACAGTTGCCGGGGAAACTGTATACTTGCCATGTGCTGTTGAACGCAAAGGTGAACATAATGTAAGTACAATGTACCGATATTAATCATTGTATCATTGTTTAGGGACCTTCCTGAATCCTTTTATACATATACATGCACAGTGCGTTAACTGGAGTGCAGGTATTAGTTACCCGCACTCCAGAGCATGCCCATTGGCTCATTTTTGCTGGGGTTTACTTATTGTGACGGAAGAGAAAGGAAAAGCGATAGAAATATTATATTCCGATGCTCGTTCATTGGTTACTTTTTTCTGGGAATTCATATTGTGACAACAGGGAACGTGTTTTTATGTTTGACTATGATACAAAAGAGAAAGAACATCAAAACACTCGGCAATCTGATTTATACTCGGGGGGGGGGGGCTACGCCCCCTCGTAAATATAAGATAGCCTCGTGTTTCAATTTTCTTTCTATTACTTACACCAAACCAAAGATTAGTACTTTATTACGTTATTAAATGTTCTTTATTATCTCTGATGAAACAACATCAAGTAGAGCGCTGAATCCATTGCTAATATTAAGAAACAAAATTAAAAGAAACATTTGAGCAGATTTAATCTTTTGTTTTGTTATTATTGACATTTAGATATATTCCATTCCGATATAGTTATATTTTATAAATGATCAACAGTTGATATGGCTTAATCCGAGAAAAACATTGATCAGTCAAGAGGACAGTCGATTTATTGATGACTCGAGAATAAGTGTTGAGCGCCCTAAGATTAAAGACTGGAATCTAATGATAAGGGAAGTTCGATACAATGACAGTGGAGTGTATATGTGTCAGATAAACACAAAACCAATTGTTGAAATCAAAAGAATCAATCTTTTTGTGAAAGGTAAGATTATAAGAAATTCAAATTAACGTGACCATTTTATTTTTGATATGATATATTTTTTTCTTTTTTTTTCTTTAAAAAGAAAGAAAACAAAAACGAGAGTTATTCTCACATTTCACATTGTGAAGAAAGTCAGTCATCTTTATTTAAGAATGGACACGTGAAATTTGTTTACAATAGCATTGGGTCGCCGCTAATTTTCAGTTTTTAATAAAAATATAAACTACCCGTTAAGTCAATATGTGTAACCTTTATGAAACCTGTCTGTATAATAATCTGAATGAATAAGACACTTTTTCTTTTGACGTTTCCCAACACTTTGCGTGTATAATTTTAGTGAAACAGGAAATTCTTAGTAACCGCAATGTAAGGTAGACCATGGGTAATGGGCACTATAAGGAACTGTAAAAGTGACAACATATGAAGGTCACCTGTATGCAAAATTTGAATGAAATTTACCGTGTGGTTTATGTTTATAAGTTATATATATATTTCTGAACTAAAACTTTGATATTATAGAAGGGCTTTTTTCAGAAATGAGGAAACTCTAAATAATCTATAATATCATCATTATGAAAAATGTTTTCCTATTGCTCATTGTTAAGAAACAAATAATAACATTCAGGTAACAAATTACACGAGCAAAATGATTGTTTCTAAACAAAATGTTTTTCATATGTATAAAAATGTTACCCTACCCCACCCACTTTAAACACTTATTTGACCATTTCCCTATATAAAAAGCCTTATTCAAAATATCCCTAAAATTTACCACAATGAGGGGCTGTTTTCAAAGTTTGCCTAAATTTTCTTAAAATATATTGGTTGATCATGCGAAATATATAATAATTTTACCCTGTAATTTTTATTCTATTAAACTTTGAAAATATCTGGTAACATATTTGCTATTAAATTTGGCATTATTTAGCAAATTAATACCTACAATAATTATATAATTAAAATCAAACACTTTTTTCTTCTATAAGGGATCTGAGAGATACATAAATAATGTGAAAAAGAAATAAATAAAGAAAAGTTGCCCCTTCTGGGATTTGAACCCACGCCCCTCAATTTCAATGTAGTTGACAAGTGATTCTAGCCTATTTGAATACTCTTCAAAGCGGAGGTAATGCATTACCCATGGTCTACCTTAATGATAAAACACAAACATAATAAATAACTGAAAAAGTCAATATAATCATCTTCTGCTAAAAATAAGAAATGTTATTTTTCATTTAGGCAATGATGGATAGATGATAATAAATATCTTCATGATTTAAGTATGACCTTAAACATCATTTCATGATTGAATGAGGGGCGTCCATGGCCGAGTGGTTCAAACCACTTGCCCCTCACCGCTGTGGGTTCGAATCCCGACAGGGACTTTGGATTCTTTCATGTGAGGAAGCTATCCAGCTAGCTTACGGAACGTCGGTGGTTTACTCAGGTGCCTGTTCGTGCCTGAAATAATGCACGGAAGGGCACCTGAGGTCTTCCTCCACTAGTAAAGTTGGAACGTCGCGATATGACCTATACTGTGTCGATGTGACGTAAAACCCAAAAAACAAAACAAACATGATTAAATGAAGTCAACAGTGATCGAAATGGTAAATAATCATGTTTGAAACGTAACAAGTTTAAAATCAGCTGAAATTGATTAAAATTTGAAGTCTACTTGCACTTAATAAATGTACATAACTTCAAGTTTGATCGTTATATATATGTTAAGAATATAGTATACACACAGGAGATATCTTGTTATGTATTTTCAGTGCCACCAGAAATTTTAGAGTACTGGACGAGCACTAAATTAGAAGTGACAGAGGGTACAACAGTTGACCTGATGTGTAACGCTACTGGTGTTCCACCCCCAGTTGTCACGTGGTATAAGCAGAGTAATCTGTTAAAAGGTGCTGATCAGAATAGTGGTGGTAAGATAATTCTACTTATCTATACACAATTTTCAAAGGAATATATTTATTAAACATACAGTAAGAACGAATTAAATGCTTACAAATTATATGATATTCTGTCTTGTCTTCAGTAATGTTTGTTTTAGCTTCCTCCTCGAAAGGTTGATTTGATATTAAATGTTTAAGCAAAATATTAAATATTCATCTTATTTGAAGGCGAGGAAAGCACTTTGATTGGCGAAGTATTGCTTTTACACAACATAAGCAGATATTGTGACGGGACTTACGAATGCTATGCTGAAAATGGAGTTCTACCAATTGCAAAACGACAATTTGAAGTCACAGTTTTATGTATGTTTATCATAATGTACATTTATTGATAAATTCCAATAATCAAGATAAAAAAAACACTTCTCGTATGAGTGAGATGCAAAATTCAATCTTCAATTTCGTATTTCAATATTAAAAAATTAAAATTATATTTAGGTGTGATGTCTCTTTGATTTATTATCTATAGACCATTATTGTGGGAATTTGTATTCAATTTGATTATCTTTAATCAGTTATAATTAAGCTTTGTTTCAAAGTAATTAAGGAAAATGGGCATATATCATCATTCAACAATATGTATTTATGTATATTTATTAATTCATTAATAAATTTATGAATTTGTCGAGAACCACAAAAATGCATATTCATTACACAATACTTGAATTTGATTACTTTATTCAGATCCACCCGAGGTAACCCTTCCAACAAAACGTATTGGTCAGTCTGTTGGGAAAGAAACCATTCTACAATGTAAAGTATCAGCTTCGCCTCAGGAATCCATCATCTGGACCAAAAATGGATCAGCGCTGCCTCAAACATACAAATACTGGACTGAATTATATGATGAAGGCCATCATGAAAAGACTTTACATCTAAATATAATAGACCTTGATAAAGAAGACTTTGGTTATTATTCTTGTGAGGCGTCAAATACCCTAGGAAGGGACAGGGAGACTATGCTTTTGTATGGTAAATAGTCATTTATTTTGTTATATAGACAACAATGAAAGAAAAAACAATAGAGTTCACATGCAAAACATAGAATCTATTCCAGAGTAGACAGAAATAATTATTTTAAATAGAAGGTGAATTGATACAGCTAGAAACATTATCTATTCAAGCAAGCTTTAGTTTTGCTATATAAACTGATGCTTATAAAGAAAACCTCAGACATAAAGTAACAATGGTCCACTTTTCAATGTTTTATCTATTGCCTTTTTATTTCATTTTCCCTGTTTTGTAAAACAAATAATTAATATTGACGTGTGCAGATGAAATAATTCATTTTTAGTTCTTCTCATTTTATTAATTTCCATTAAATTAGGTTTGAGCAGTAACCTTTATATGTAATTCAAGTAAGTGTTATGCAGATCACGGTAAATGGTTGTATTCAATTACTATTTTATGATATATTTCAGAATATAAAATTATAAAACCACGACCAAGAGTTACAACGCCAGAGTGGCGACCATTACCAGGTACAACAGATGGCAACTATGATTACAAAAGCGTAATTGCACCATATTATCCCCAGAGTAACAAAGGTGAGTTTACTATTTAAGTATGCATTTACTTTAAATCAAATTACAGCTTAACGATTTTGAATCCGATTTTAAGTATAAAAAAAATATTTTCTCAATTTATAGCCTATTCATGTACATGTAGTCTGTAAACTGTAATATTTATTTTGAATGATCTATTGTAAGAATTGAAACTTTGAAATGCAACAAGAGGAATTTGTCATTGACACGTAATGTTTGTTAAGTTTTGATTATCAAATACTATTTAACAATTCATTTGAATTTGAGGTTGAATGTACAATAAGTTCAATAAAGATTTTTCCTATTCTTAATTGGAAAAAGCAGATCTTACTCTTTTTCTTTGTTGCGGTTTTTAAGTGATGAAGCGATTTTTCAGTTTCACGGTAGAGAAATTTACAAGATGTCCTTTGTGTAATATATAAAAAGAACTGAAAATAGATTACGCACATGACAAAATTTATACTATCTGGTGGGAGTCAAACGGACTCAAAGCGGTGAGGTGCAGGTCTACAACTTTAACCTTTTTTGACCACGAAGATCCATCAGTAGTATTTAAATATTCATTAGATTTAAAGTGAAGTCCAGTATTTGAACACATCAACATGTTAATAAATGTCGAATGACAAACCATTTTCATATCTAAATGCAAAACGGTTCTGGAGGGGTAAGCTTGAGATAAGCTTCAAGATGTCCTTCTATAATTATGTTGAAATAATAATTTCTTTATAATTATATATTTACAGAGAAGTTTGGCTACAACTATGACCCCCAGTACGATGCTGCTGTTTCAGTGTGGATATATTGTGATACCATACGTATTGTAACCGTTGCATTAATTACATTAATTAACCAGAGTTTAATCAGATAAATATGTTCCATCTGTGTGTAAAGTGGAATGAAACAAAAAATATTGTATACAAAATGTCGAGATGTTTTCATGAATGAGGAATTAAGTTTTAAATTTGCTGTAAACTTGTATGCATAAATGCGTTAAAAATTCGGAGAAATATATGTGTGTACATTTCTGGTCTTAACACGTATTGTGTTAACATGTTTAGTATGCCTTATAAAATATAAATGGATATAAGCGTGATCAGTAATAAATCGATTTAGAATTAGTAAATAGAACAAGTAAATAGAGTAATTGATTCCAAAACTGATGTGCTTGTTAAACTGTTCTTATCAATGTGGCATGCTAATGATATAAGAAAAAGAATGGAAGCAGAAAATATGAAATAAGTAATTGTTGATGGATATTACCTCAAAGGCTGAAAACACACGGTGTTGATTGAGTCAACAATTTTGTCTTGTTTTGAATAGGGCAGCAGCAATTACATCATGAACATTTACGACAAATGGTTATAAAATTAACTTCTGTTTTTAAGCGAACTTTAACTGCAATTTCGTATTTGAAAATGAAATTAACGTGTTAAAATGGGTGAAATATTTGCGGCAATTGGTGAATGATGTTTTTTTGTCTAACAAGTACCATACTGCTTTGTCAAATGCGAATTAGCATGTACAACAATACGGTAGTGTAATTATGTAAAATATGTTGATCGCATTCGTGTAAGTACAACATTTGGACCTAGAGGGCATTCTTAGCCATGTTATATCTGTTAACTATGTTAATTCAAGGAAATGTGGTCAACATTCTTTAAGAAATATATATCAGATTTATTTTTTTTCTCCTTCAATAATATTTCACCGTATAGGTCAATTAAAAATGTCCGTTTTTTTATAAATATTAAAGGAATATAAGTGTACATTGTATTGTGAGGGACAATGTTAACTGTGTACAAATGTGTTTGACAATAAAGTCGTTTATGATGTCTGTGGCGCCGTTATATGTCGCAACGCCGCTAAATGTCGCACTTGCCGCTAAATGTCTTACCATTGACGCGAAATGTCGCAACCGCCGCTAAATGTCGCAAAACCATTTGACGTTAAATGTCGCAATGTTAACGTTAAATGTCGCACGAATTTCCCTTCCCGTTAAATGTCGCAACACTACCGTTAAATGTCGCAAGATGTAAATTTATGTTGAACTCAAGTTTTATTGTTGTGTCATATTAATTAAATCTGCCTACTCAATTTGAAAGCGAGTGAATTTATTATAAATGGAACTGCGCTGCAATTTATCCGGCGATAATACTCATCTTGTAAATAAATGTATATTGTTTTGCGTTTGATTTTTAGCTGATCTTATGCAAGTACATATTGATAATTATACAATTGTCTACTATTTGTATGAAACTGCAAAATTGGCATTGTTCTGTAAATAGTTTAGTACAATTGTGTCTGTAAAATGGCAGAAAAGACAGGCTGCCTGAGGTGGCAGTCTGATGGCCTAGTTGACTGAGGAGGCAAATTGTCTCGCTGTCGGAAGAGGAAGCCTAAATTGCTGACGACCTGGACCTTAAGAGTTTGCCTAACGCCCTGTAAGCCTAACGTTGGTAGCCTAGTATCCTGAGGTGGCCGCCTAACATCCTAACAGCCTATCGATGTCAGCTTTGCAACCTGAAGTTGGCAATCTAACAGCTTAGAGTCGGCAGCCTAGTAGCTAAGCTTAAAGTTAGTGACTTATATTATAAATATGGAAACAATTTAAAATACAGTTAAATCACTATGAAAGGTCATGCAAAAGCACATACACATGTATGATTATGGGAAACAAAACGCCTTTACCTTTAGGGCACTTAACTATGTAGTCTAATAGCCTAAAGCTGGCAGTCTAGGAGCCTGGCAGCCTAAAGTTGGTGTCATGTTATAAAAAATGGAACGATCAAAATAATAAAACGGCAAGTTGGGTTTTTCCTAAAATCTACTAGTACAAAGGGCTTCATAATTTACACATTTATTTATCAATACAATAAACTTGATCATGGCAAGTAACATAATTATTGCATAAATTTTAATCAAGTTATTGCCATTTTCAGCAGTTTGAGAATGAATATCATTAACCTGAACCAGCAAGTTGGATTTATTTAAGTACTGTCTATACTTATTGCTTCATAATTTCCACACTTACTTATTTAGAAAAAGTTCATGATATTGCCATCCATTTTCCCAAGTTATATTCCTTTTTTCACTTTGAAAATAGGACCTTGTATGGTTAACCTATTCCGGTAAGTTGGATTTATCTTAAAAATTTATTTAATGATATCTTCCATATCTGGTAGGTGGATACCATTAATGGCCGTGTATTTGTTATGGAGTAAGGGGTCTGTAGTGTCAAGGTCACTGGTGTGATTTTTTTACATTAAGCCTTTATTGTTAAGATTATGTATTTCATGTTTAATACAAACGTGCCAAGGGAGGTCCTCTTCCATTGGGTTTAGTTGGGGTCCTGTGGGTAAAGGCCAAAGTCACCAAATGCCAAAAATAGATTTTAACATTTTTACAGGTGTTTTAACATTATTCTTTTGAGAGATGACTTTTATATTTGTAGGAACATAAAATTGAAGTCTTCTTCTTTGGATGGAGTTATGGTTCAGTTCTGTCAAGGTCACCAGTTCTAAAATAGATTTCTACCTTTTTACAGCCTTTATTTATTGACTGATGTATTTCATATTTGGAAGGTAGATAACTTGCATGGTATTCTTCCTTTATATTGAGTAAGGGATCAATGGGTCATTGTCACAAATGCTAAAATAGATTTTAATTTGCAGGATGAAGTTCACACAAACAGTTTATGCTTTTATCAAATTTGCTAGTCGTATGCGTGTTTTTATTTTCATTTTAACGCCAGAAAGGCAGTGGTCATTCATATTATTGTTGCAATAAATTAAAAAGATGTTTTCTTTACACATCTGTTCCATTTTTTTGTTTTGAAAAATAAAGTTCTTAAAATTATCTTAAAATAGATACACTATTGTGCGTATGTTTGTATTTATGGTCATTTGAACTTCACTATGGCGTACTCGACATGCGCATTTTAGGACGAACATAAAAGTGGTTACAGATGTCTAACAAATATCGTCGTTACATATGTACGAGTATAATTCATGTCTTTTATTTTATGCTTTTCAGTGGATTACTGATTTATCCGTGAAAATTATATTTGATAATTTCACAGTGAAAATTATCAAAATATAATTTCACTTTTTTCAATGACGAAACTACTTTTTTAAGATTTTTCCCATGTGGTACCTCAATTTTATTTTTACTGACAATTCTGACAATATCAGGCTGTTAAAAAAAAATAGCAAATCTGAAATAGATAAATAACTTAAATGTCAAAAGTAATAAAGAGAGAAAACTTACTTATATTCCTTCAAATTCCAATCACAAAATTTCGTCTCTAAATTTTTTTGTTTCGTTTTTACAGTCTGAAAAATACATTCCTTCCCCATGCTAAAACTGCTCTTGATGACATTTGGGCATATTAAAGTATCCTACGAGCAATAACTGCCGTATGCTTTATGAAAAATTGAAAAGCATTGACAGCCATCACTCGTAAAATAAGTAAAACAACCCAGCGTTCCTTACAATGCCTTAGGCTTAGCAAGCTTCCAAGTTTTCCATTTTCCTAGCTCCTTTTCTGAATGTTTTCACTTCTGTCAACACTTATTTTTTGTCTGTTACAATCCTCAAATAAGTCTTCTTTCTTTTAAAAAGGTGTATGACTAACAAATCCAAATTATATCCTTCTGAATCTTACACAATTATTTTCCTCCCATGAAATACACAACTTTAAAAAATGGCTGCCGCTTACATTTTACAAAGGCAGGTCTAATATAAATTCGCAGTAAGTAACAGAAATATGGATGGATGGTTGGACTTTTTCTCCTACAAGAATTGTTTGTTTTTATTATTAAAACAAGCGATCATTCATATTTTTTTAATAAAATGAATAAATATCACCGTCATTTAACCTTGATTGGCGGACTTATTTTTCAGCTCAAGACTTCTTGTTTTTAATGAGAAATTCCCTCTAAATGGGGCTCTCAATGGGGGAAACAGATTTTAATATTAACGTTAAAATTATGGAAATTTCGTTTTAACTTGTTTTAAAGCATAAAATAAAAAGAAAATGTGTCTGTTTGTTGTGTAAGATGTAATTTTGTTTCATCTCGTGAACTTTAAAAACAGTATTCTCACTCGTGGCTACGCCACTCGTGAAAATACTGTTTTTAAAGCCCACTCGATGATATAAAATTTCATCTTACACACAAACAAACAAATATCCTCTATGTGTTTTTCGAAAAATGTCAGATTTAATTTCATTGAAATATTTATAATGAAGCGTTATACAGATTAAGATTTTCATTATTATAATAGCAAATATAAAAAGCCTAAATTCTCTGGCCAAAACGGCTAGCTGTATTCAGCCAAACAGCAAGGCCAATATGAGCTTAACCAATTATTTGTATTCTTATTTTATGATAGTTACTGAGAATCTTTCATAGTATAAAGCGGCTTGGCGAGTAAAATATCACTTGCCACAATGTCAAAGCATAAATAGTGTTTGACAAATCGTAAAATGTACTAAATCTTGTGTACTTAATTTAACTTTGACATCTGCTTACTGTGTGTGAATTTGCGTTTATTTATACTCGCCACCTGTTGCCCATATGGGCGAGTCCTCCAGAAGAGTACAAGTCATTTTAGATTTTGGAGGATAGTGCAATTACAGATATAGAAAGATGCCCCGATTCCAGAAGCTTCCCCTTCTTTAACGTGCCAAGTTGTTTTAGCACCCATACACGGGACCTCGATTTAAAGTATCATCCGAAAGACTGATCAGTAATTTTAGTTGGCCAGCCCGGGAATAGAACCAACAAGGTCGAGGTTACAAGTCTCGCGCTCTATGCGGGCTGGCTGCTTACAAAAATTCCGGTGCATATAATCGTAAAATTCGCTCATATCTAGCACCCGACTGCGTATCGAATACTACATGATCAAGGAGTACTACATGATATTTTTTTTCGATTTTCGTATTGACCGTGCATTTCATACTATGTTTTTCACGTATTTGCCGTTTCTGTTAAAATAAAAAAATTGCCTTGATATTCAATCAATATTTCACGTTTGAAGTGAATATTTGTGATGTTTTTTTGAAAATATAAAAAGGGAGATATTTTAGAAAAAATACCTTTCAGGGTCATCTGTCCTTTAGAAATGCATTAGTACTTTCATATGAAATAAGTATTTTAAGTTTAAAGTGAATATGTTTGAAATTAGCCGTAACCAAAAGGTTAATCAGAGCGAAAACATCTTAGAGAAATAAGGGGAATAACTTTGCAAAATATAACTAGGATTATCTGCCTTTTGATATTGCATCATATGATCATAGTGAACAACTAAACCACGTTTAAAGTAAATTCGGTAGTTTCTGAGAAAATAAATGAAATTACTTAAACCAAATTCTGAGAGTGACAATACCATAATACCTTTAATCTGTTGTCAATCAGGGTTACAAATGAAAATGTTAAACAAAAGAAAAATACTTATCTATTGAGAATTTAGTATCAATTATCCTTTCTAGCCTAAAGATTACATTATATAGTAGCTCAAAACCTCGATATTTATGTTCGTTAAAGAAACCAAGTAAGACAAAGATAATTTTTGTGTAATGGCAATTACAATTAAAATAACTATGAGAATGTTAAAAAGTAATATAATTCTACTTTAAACATGATTTTAACATGAATTTACATCTTGCGACATTTAACGGTAGTGTTGCGACATTTAACGGGAAGGGAAATTCGTGCGACATTTAACGTTAACATTGCGACATTTAACGGCAAATGATTTTGCGACATTTAGCGGCGGTTGCGACATGTAGCGTCAATGGTGCGACATTTAGCGGCAAGTGCGACATTTAGCGGCGTTGCGACATATAACGGCGCCACAATGTTATTTATATGATTATTATAATAAGTTTAAAGCACTTCAACAGCATTATATATGTATCAACATGTTGCTCCTATGTCAAGTGGATTATACAAATAACCTTGCAATTATTGATAATCCGTGATTGTTATGTGCATTGTTTGTTGAGAATAACGCTAAAATCAAAAAAGGTGATAGTATGTAATATACACGTAAATGTAAGGCGAAATATCTGCTTGTCACTGTAACGGTTATGACCACTAGAGTATAGTCAGCAGTATTTGTATTGTGGCAAACTGGATTCTATTTCTTGCTTTAAGATACATTAACATACTGCATAATTATTCTGCTTTACTTATATTTTTGACTTTATCATTTATCATTAATCATATATAACCATAATTATTATTTAACATCTGTAGCAAAATCCTTTCAAGTCGTTCTGTAAATAATTAATCTTTTGCTTTTAATCCATGTCTATTTTTAGTTGTTTATCTTGTGTGTGTCGTTTTTAACATTTTATCAACTACCTTTGTACATTACCTCATGCTTAGTAACGCAGTTTAATATGTTTAAAGTAGACGCCCTCCTGCATTCAGTTCTTAGTGTGAGTCGGGACAATGTATACATATGATGCATCGTTTATAGGTTATGTTTTTTTCTTGAAATAAAAATATCATATAGATATGTTGCATTATTTCTGTGTTATATTGATATTCATAATGATTAAATATATAAAAAATATGCCAAGAATTTTTACTTATCTCTGCTGCAACCACCCCAACGACAATATTGGTTTATATGAATTTAAAACATATTATTTTTAATATGTTTCATTTAAATAAGTACCTTGAAATTCTAGCGCTTATTGCTGCCTGATAAACATAGAACTTGCTATAGGAAATTTTACCGACGAATTTACATAAATACGAATGTCTGCAATAAACATGCATAGTAAAACCAAGAATAATATATAATATAGTAAGAGTTAATTGTCAGCAGTATATATCTTCATGTATTTCTATGTCTGTCCTCAACGTATTAAAAAACTTCAATATTTATCATATGCTCTCATATCTCGTATTGATTTAATGAATTAAATAAGGATTCTTATTGAATGAGTCATTAGAAATAAAATGACGTCTCCCACGGTTGATTCAGCAATCATGTGGAATTAGTAGTCTGTCACTTGCGGAGAAATTGTTAAATACTGGTTAGTTATAATCCGATAAGGTGGTCCGGCTGCTGAGATTTGACCAAACATGTGTTTAATTCGGAGTTAAAACCTTGCGAACAAATATAAAAATTTAAATCACAGTTTCTGCTTCTTATCTTAACTACACTTTCCCCCCAGGCACAAGTTTTAGTTAGCAGTTAGTAATCAAATGTTCATGACCTTTGAACATTATGTATATGATAAAAGTATATTATCTGTCTTATTTAAAATGAATTGCACAACAAAATAGGCATCATTTTATCATTTTATTGGGTGTTACATGCCTTAAATACATATATAGTTAATGTACAAAAGATAAAAAATAAGAATGAAATCGTGCATATTTTCAACAAAAGAAGATTTTTCTGAGAGTATGAATTTATGTCAATGTGGTTATTTCCAACACCCTTAGTTATTAGCATAGTATAAAAAATGCATCATTGTTTGATTGTTTTTAAATTTTACTCCTCTGAACAGTAAGACTTGTAAACTTTAGGATATTTGGCCAATCGCAAAAGAATTTTGTCAAATAGAAATGTTTTGGTTATCTTTTAAAGTCGCATTCATAAAAATAGTACATTCATTGGATAATCTGTTCACTCTATCTACTAATGTTATATATACCCATTTGTTCACTCTATCTATAATGTTATATATACCCATTTGTTCACTCTATCTATAATGTTATATATACCAATTTGTTCACTCTATCTATAATGTTATATATACCAATTTGTTCACTCTATCTACTAATGTTATATATACCCATTTGTTCACTCTATCTATAATGTTATATATACCAATTTGTTCACTCTATCTACTAATGTTATATATACCCATTTGTTCACTCTATCTATAATGTTATATATACCCATTTGTTCACTCTATCTATAATGTTATATATACCAATTTGTTCACTCTATCTATAATGTTATATATACCCATTTGTTCACTCTATCTATAATGTTATATATACCAATTTGTTCACTCTATCTATAATGCTATATATATCCATCTGTTCACTCTATCTATAATGCTATATATACCCATTTGTTCACTTTATCTATAATGCTATATATACCCTTCTGTTCACTCTATCTATAATGCTTTATATACCCATCTGTTCACTTTATCTATAATGTTATATATACCCATTTGTTCACTCTATCTATAATGTTATATATACCCATTTGTTCACTCTATCTATAATGCTTTATATACCCATCTGTTCACTCTATCTATAATGTTATATATAAACCCATTTGTTCACTTTATATATAATGTTATATATACCCATTTGTTCACTCTATCTATAATGTTATATATTTACCCATTGGTTCACTCTATCTATAATGTTATATATACCCATTTGTTCACTCTATCTATAATGTTATATATACCCATTTGTTCACTCTATCTATAATGTTATATATATACCCATTTGTTCACTCTATCTATAATGTTATATATACCCATTTGTTCACTCTATCTATAATGTTATATATACCCATTTGTTCACTCTATCTATAATGTTATATATACCAATTTGTTCACTCTACCTATAATGCTTTATATACCCATTTGTTCACTCTATCTATAATGTTATATATTTACCAATTTGTTCACTCTATCTTTAATGTTATATATACCCATTTGTTCACTCTATCTATAATGTTATATATTTACCAATTTGTTCACTCTATCTATAATGCTATATATACCAATTTGTTCACTCTATCTAAAAACGCTATATATACCCATTTGTTCACTCTATCTATAATGTTATATATACCCATTTGTTCACTCTATCTATAATGTTATATATTTACCAATTTGTTCACTCTATCTATAATGCTATATATACCCATTTGTTCATTCTATCTATAATGTTATATATACCAATTTGTTCACTATATCTATAATGCTATATTTACCAATTTGTTCACTCTATCTATAATGTTATATATACCAATTTGTTCACTATATCTATAATGCTATATTTACCAATTTGTTCACTCTATCTATAATGCTATATATACCAATTTGTTCACTCTATCTATAATGTTATATATTTACCAATTTGTTCACTCTATCTATAATGCTATATATACCCATTTGTTCACTCTATCTATAATGTTATATATACCAATTTGTTCACTATATCTATAATGCTATATTTACCAATTTGTTCACTCAATCTATAATGCTATATATACCCATTTGTTCACTATATCTATAATGTTATATATACCAATTTGTTCACTATATCTATAATGCTATATATACCCATTTGTTCACTATATCTATAATGTTATATTTACCAATTTGTTCACTCTATCTATAATATTATATATTTATACCCATTTAGTCATGATTAAGAATGCTATGTTATTCGACTATCTCAACACAAAAATGACTGCGTTAGTACATTCACAAAAGATGTTAATAAGTATAACTCATGTTTATCAACAGCAAAAATGTCAAATGCAATTAACGTTACGAAATAATTAACTTTATTAATTATAAAGCTCACAGACCTTGACTTTATTTATCCTTATTTTATAGCAATCATCAATATTAATATGAACAATATTAATATGATAGAATCTTAATGCGTTCGTTGTTAAATTTAACAAAGCGCCGGATCGCAATAATAAATGTGATATTGTATATAGACTTCACGGAGTCCCCACGGCGATCATTGCGATGCCACGGAGCTTCGACGGCGTTTTAGTTGGCGATTGTCTACGTTCGGACTGCGCTTCTACGACGTTCATGGCGCTTTCGCTGCGAATTTACGGCGCTCATACGACGCTCTCACGTTGCTCACACTGCTTTTAAATTCCCCAAACTTCGTAAAAGCGCCGTGCACACGCAGTTAAAGCGCGGTAAAGACGTCGCACCATCTCAGTACAAGCGCCGTAGATAACCACGGCGTTCATTCGGCGTTCCTTTTGCGCTTTCGCGGCGCTCCTGTTGCGTTGTAGGAGATGCTACTGAGTTGCTATGGCGTCCTTACTGCGATCCCACTGCGCTCATTTTAGAACGCCGAGTGACGGCGTTTGTTTTGAGCATGTTCAAAATGCGCGCCGTCGGTCGGCGTTCTACGCGATGCCACTACGATGCTACGGCGATGCTGCGGCGATGTCTGCGATCTTACTGCGCTCACCTCGGCATTTTGAATTTTCGTTGGACGCCGTGAGAACGCCGTCCTAGTGTGACAGGGGTTTAATTTAGGATGATATCACTTGTAAAAGAAAATGCCTTGCTTCGTTATAAAACACCACTTTACTTATATAATCAAATGTTAATGCGTTATTAAATGCGAAAGTGCATCTAAGATTTAATAGATTAATACAATAAAGAAAGTTTAACTTGTTTCCTATTGTAAAATATGTGGGAATATGTAGAACTGCGATAATTATGGTAGACAATGTGTGTGATGCAGCTGACATAGAACTGCGATAATTATGGTAGACAATGTGTGTGATGCAGCTGACATAGAACTGCGATAATTATGGTAGACAATGTGTGTGATGCAGCTGACATAGAACTGCGATAATTATGGTAGACAATGTGTGTGATGCAGCTGACATAGAACTGCGATAATTATGGTAGACAATGTGTGTGATGCAGCTGACATAGAACTGCGATAATTATGGTAGACAATGTGTGTGATGCAGCTCACATAGAACTGCGATAATTATGGTAGACAATGTGTGTGATGCAGCTCACATAGAACTGCGATAATTATGGTAGACAATGTGTGTGATGCAGCTCACATAGAACTGCGATAATTATGGTAGACAATGTGTGTGATGCAGCTGACATAGAACTGCGATAATTATGGTAGACAATGTGTGTGATGCAGCTGACATAGAACTGCGATAATTATGGTAGACAATGTATGTGATGCAGCTCACATAGAACTGCGATAATTATGGTAGACAATGTGTGTGATGCAGCTCACATAGAACTGCGATAATTATGGTAGACAATGTGTGTGATGCAGCTCACATAGAACTGCGATAATTATGGTAGACAATGTGTGTGATGCAGCTCACATAGAACTGCGATAATTATGGTAGACAATGTGTGTGATGCAGCTCACATAGAACTGCGATAATTATGGTAGACAATGTGTGTGATGCAGCTGACATAGAACGCTGTTTTTAAACACCGTTGCACAAATATAATTAAGGCACACACAAGAAGGAAATGGTTAGAAAACATGATGAACCCCCTTCAACAAATAATGAAAAATTATTTTTTGTTACTTCTACAGAATGCACCAAAAACGGTTACACGAATATCACATATACCGAAAAATCCTTGCAAATCAATGGATAAATGATAAACCATATCTGATTTTATTGTCACACTGGGTCTCATAGGCAACATTCTATGTTTTATACAACAAAGTTCTCGTTTCCCCACATTGCTGGAAAACAAGACAGATCTTCCGAGAACTAGATTTGTTTCTGCTTTGAATCAAACAAATGTTGCCACCGGACACATTTTTCATTACTTAAGTTTGCAAAAATCAATATTTCAAAATGATAATAGTGTCCGTATATTGTCATATTCTGTACTCGTACCGATATTTTTCAGGAAATGTGATTTTAAACGAATGGACGAATAAATAAAAAACAAACAAAAATAAGCATTTTGGCATTACAACAGAGTTTTGTAAAACGGAAGTGTGTAAAAGGAAGAAATCTTTGTGTTACACGTATTATAACAACGTTAATAAAATCAGATGTTTCTTGATGTTAGAAAAATGACCCTATGTAGTTTATAAGAGATATTTTTCTCAACAACAAAGGTAATAAAATTATTTTTCAGTCAAGGTTTTAAGAGAAATATAAATCTAGATAAAAGTGGTAAATAATACCGGTTTCTAGCATTATATTTAATATCACTAAACATGAAAAATAGTTCTAACAAATAATGCGGTATATATTTTACAAAAAAGCAATAACTAATCAGTATGTTATCTGTTATTTACGTATTATAGGAGTTAGAAAATCAACCAAAATTTTATGTATTCAGTATAGTCGGAATGGTTTAATTTTTCGCAATCATACAAGTCCATGTGTTGATGACAGATGAAATATGGTTAAATATATACATAACAACAATAAGCAATCAAAAATTTGATTGACATATGATATTCTTGCACATCACAGTGGTGTTTCCGTAAGTTTTAGCCGGTGCTTGCGGGTGCGGACGGTACTTGCACTTTCCAGTGCCTTCCATGAACAGGCTCAATCAAACCGAGCCTGCAACATTTCAATTTTGTTGTTTTGTGCGTTCTTAAGGGATTTTTTTTACCCATTCCGGAAATTTCATCAGGCAGCTTGTGTGCTAGATAAATCGCGTGCTTAAGAATAATGTCATATTATGACATATTATGAATGAACTGCGTTAAAATGACGTCAATTTATTGCATTTTTAGAACTGTGTCAAAATAGACGTCTTTTCGCAGTTATGAATTAAACCGTAAATTCATGCGCCTCTGTTATAAAAAGGTAACAGATGAAATGACATTGATTGAAAATCATTGATTGAGTTAAATCATTTGAAATATGGTATAATATGGCGGGATATGCAAGAAAAAATATATCTGGCACGAATTTGCTTTTCGTATCAGAATATATGGGAGTACCTTTGTGACGTATATTCGGACCTAAACTGCAACACATGATATATGTTATCACTCAGAAATGGATAAATTAGTTAGTTATCAAGTGACATATGTTCCAGTCTATATGTATTTCGTGAAAATTATACTTATTTAACCAAAGAGCATTTTCAATGCTGCGCTTATCAGAAAAGGTTGCAAACACTAAAATTATAATTATCATTTTCTATCAAGGAAATACTTCCAATCGTTTTGTTAACCACTCACAGCAGTACTTCTTACCAGAAAGGCGAAAAAACATCAAAATTGTTCACCTATAATTAGATTTTCTTAAATTTGTACTATTGCAAATAGCTTCTTTTAACACGGCCTAATTGAATCACAATTCAACTAACATGTTATTGCATAAAGTAGTCTTCAAACATTTTCTACTTTAGACAGAAAAGACCTGGAATAATGTCACTTTTTATCGTTTTATCGGATGCCAAAATACATTTTCCTAATGTGAGATTTCAATTTGTTTCACAGTAAATTTGCTATTACTCATTGTTTAGGTTATGTGCTAGTGTCAAAACATGAAAATGACTTCACAATCAATATCTTAAATATGTTACGGAAAATATGGCAAATGTTTGTAAAATGCCAGAGTGCTTCCATAAAGTTTAAGATATTGAATAATTTAGTAAGGAACAAGAAGAATATAACTATGCTTTTTAAAGGAGGGCTGGAAATCAAGCAGTTGATCAATTAATATTTGCATGAAAAATCCACGAGGCGAGGCAGTCTTACCTATTGAAAAATCAGATAAAAATGTTTGTTTTTTCTTTGAAGGGTTCTTGTTTAAATGCTTATGTAAAAGTATTAAAATCCAGCACTTTTATTTGACAAAGATTGCATGGGAAAAAATGTTGAAAGTTATCAATACTTTCTTTTCATTTTATTTCAAATTTAATTGGAGTTTCATGCTCATATGCTTTAGCACACGCGTTTTTGGAAATGTTAGAGATTTGTTATTGAAATTCATTTAGCATTCGTTTAAAATAACTTATTCTGTTTTCTATCTTTTCATCATGTCTCTCTAAATAAACATTTGGATTGCCTTTAACGCTAATCAATAAATGAAAAGATTACCAAAGATACACGATTTATGTGATTATCTAAACAAAATGTGTGGCCCCCATAATGCGGTGACATGTTGGCTGGAAAGATTAAGTGTATAAAATATAGAAAGTTAGAAACATCTGCTTAACATTGCTACAACCATAATAACGCATATAAACTAGAAACGTCTGCTTAACATTGCTACAACCATAATAACACATATAAACTAACCTCGGATCTTAACATTGCTACAACCATAATAACGCATATAAACTAACCTCGGATCTTTACATTACTACAACCATAATAACGCATATAAACTTACCTCGGATCTTAACATTGCTACAACCATAATAACGCATATAAACTAACCTGGGATCTTAACATTGCTACAACCATAATAACGCATATAAACTAACCTCGGATCTTAACATTGCTACAACCATAATAACGCATATAAACTAACCTCGGATCTTAAAAAATGCAGATGGTTCAAAACAAGAAAGCAAGGTTTTCGGAAAAATATTTATTCGCCATTCGCACACATCACACTAAAATAAAAAAAATTAAGATGAGATTGATTAACTCCCAATAGCAAAATAATCACCATGTAATAAAATATCAGCTAGAGGTGTGGACACTAACTTGTATTCACAGTACCAAATCTGCAACATTCTCAATATTGCCGTTTTTGACGTCCTTTCCACACCAATGTTATTTGGTAACTTGTGCTTTCCAGTACCGTCCATGAACAGGCTCAATCAAACCGAGCCTGCAGCATTTTCAATTTTGTCGTTTTTGGCGTTCTTAAGGGTTTCCGTTTTCCTCTATTTTATTTTCTTTGTTACTTCATGAAACGTAAAAATTTCATAGAGTAATATGTATTATAAACAACCCTTTACTGCTTTGATCATAAAATATAAGAAACACCTTTGGTTTGGGACAAACATATGTTATTGCACTTCATATGTTGGAAACAAACGCAAGACAGAACTGAGGTACAATTTATTTTTTCAAAAATCCTTAAAGAATAACCTAGTCATAAATTTAATTTTGTTTTCCAATTTTCTGCGTGCATCAATGTTTTATTGTATTATGTATATAGTGGTATGACTATATTATATATGTATACATACAATATGTTAAGATAACAAGTCTGATCAAGATAATAATCGTACTTACTGAAAACTTAACAAGCTATGTGTAAATGATATAAGTAAACAAAAATAAACAACAATAGTATGATAGAACATTTGTATGATAGAAGATTCTTTTATTTGTCTTTTTTTATCTTGCCAAAGAAATGCTTCATAATATTTTCCGTATGGAAAACATTTACACAGCATTATTCTGAGAACTTATGTCCTTTAAAGAACACCATAGTAAAATATCATCTCTGTCTACGCTATAAAATAACATGGAATGTGATAATTACACCGATAAATCTTAATGGGACGTCCCTCAAATGAACTTACGTAAGATTGATATACTGAGTAGTCCCAAGAGGTTCCGAATGATGTAGGCAGACGACAATTTATTGATAAGAGTGAACACTTGTACCGACAACCAACCACGCTAATATTCCTCTTAGTCGTAAAATCACAAACGCTTTATTCATTTGCCACATACGATTGGCTTATAAAGATTTATTGCGATTAATGTATGTTATATACATGTACAATAGTACTTACATTTCTTTTTATTTTGAATTTTGATGAAAAAATGATATTTGAATATAGTGATTGCAAAAGAATAATGAGAAAATGGCCTGCATGTTGATGATAATCTAGCGAATATTTTTTATGAAAATAATTTTATAAAAGTATAAATCTTATCTATATCAGTGAGAGTAAATATGCATAGATATTTTAGTACTTTACAATTGGAAAAGCATTCAGACAAATTAATTTGAATTACTTTCAACATTTTTTAACCCCCTCCCCCCCCCCACCAAAAATAAATAAATAAATACAGTAAAAATCTTCACATTTAAAACACAATTTAAATAAATATAAAAAACAAATATATATTATATTTTATAAAAAAGCAACGGATTTTTATTTGAATTATTATTATAAGCATTATTATTATTTGCATTATTTCAATAGTAATTGTAGTAATTGCAACAAAACTAAAAATTAATTAAGTATTTTATTTTAGTATTTCAAATTTTTACGCCTTTTGACATTTACGTTAAGACATAAAATATAATCATCTAGATTTTGTTTGTATATATTTATGTAAAAAGAATCAAGCATTGAATATAATCATTTTATGGTTTAACAGCAACAATTTTTATAGAATATTATTACCAGTGTGGTCCATTAATTTCTTCATTTTTAAAACCAATTTATATATTTCAGCTTGTAAAGTGTTACACCTTATTAAAGTAATTTCTTAAACCACTATAAAAGTCAATTATTTATTTAATAAATCTCGTCAGGATCAAATGGTATGACATAATAAACTGATGAAGAAATCGTTCTTCATTCATGTATATAAAGGGATACTGATAAAACCATATGTGTCTGATGAAGGAGAAAACCAATTTCCTCATACCTTTTAGAGTCAATATTTTCTTGGTTTTTATTTGTTTGGGTCGTCAGACCAAACAAATAATGGTAGCGAAATTTCAGAGTCTAATGTTGTTAATTGCAAATGCCGAAAGTAGTCCACTTTTTTGGAGCGGTTACTTCCCTTTTGTATGTACACTAAAGCCGAAAAATTCAGGGGAGATCACTGCGTAAAGATGGTCAAAGACAGGCGCATCAATTTTCAAGCAAAGTAATTCCCGAATGGTCGAAGATTTCTAATATTGTTTTATTGTATTTTCTGATCGAAAATAACTAAATACAAAGCGGACATTCAATCTCTGACACAGAAGTTTACTACAAACCTAACAACAAGTAGTTCTCAAAACAGCTTAAAACTAGCGATTTAAAAGAAAGAAATATTTTATTTTGTTACAAGTATCCAACAAATTACCACGCATTTAAAGTAAAACAATAGCGTTGGCTTATAGAATTGTAAATAAATGCACAATCACAAATTACGCGGATGAATATGATTTTATCAATGAAAATACTATTTTTAGCCATGTCGATTACCGAATACTACACAAACCGAGTAGTGGAATATATAGATTCTACATGCCGGACTGTTTGGGCGAGAGGATTTTCGCTAAAATATTTACTTCAATTTTAAACAACAGGTTTACCCTGAACAAAATACCACGAAATTAATAAGGATTACAAACCCGAACTGCAATGGAAGTTCTAAATTTAGAATGACTTGATATTATTCAGACATACTGTGTAAAACTTCTCCGTGGTACAGTGGTAACGCGCTCGCTTCGTGAGTGATAGGTCTCGAGTTCGAATCCCAGTCGAGGAAACTTTTTTTTTTGTTAAATTCTTTTTTTTAAGTGTTTTTGTTAAGGAAGTAGCCATGATATACAAGGATAAAGTGTGGCTGTCGTAAAAAAAAGAACATAAATGATTTTTTGATGCAACTCTAGTTATGCAGAATTCCGTATGTATCAAACTCTGGTGCCTTACAAAAGGAATTATAATACATAAAAATAAACTTATACAGGAAAATGCATACAGATATACAGTACGATTTAGATTGCAAAGATCAGAAAATACCACAGAACTTGCAGCCCTTTGATTCTTTATAAATATACATGCTTATAGTAAGCTCCAGGATTATTTCTGTGTTAAACAACAGTTAAAGTCGTTACAAGCCCTAATTTAGAATAATATGGTTTTCTTCATGCCGTTCACATATAAATTCACCGTGGCAGAATGGTTTTCGGGCTCGCTTAGGAAGCGAGAGGTCTGGAGTTCAAATCCCAGTAAAGGTAACTCATTTTTTTAAATTGTGAAAGTCAAATAAACATTGGATTGAATATCAGTGTTGCAATTAGTCTTATAGCCAATTTACTACAATTAAAACGCTGGAAAGCATTGGTGGCACTAAACATATAATCTCACAACCTGCACCTTTCTTACATTCTGAGACCCAAACAAATTCAGCGCCTTCTGTGCTTTGATTAACCATAGTATCTTAACATTCATTAATTTATATGTTGTTTTCAAATAAAACTGTAGAAAAGAAACATAAATCATACATATGTATTGACAGTATAAACCATCACCAAAAGCATAAAAGACATTTAAAACTATTATATTATTTATTTCTTATTATCTGAAGACAATTAAAACCTATTCAATCAACGGAAGTCACAATAAGTTTAGCCGCCGTTATTCTACACTTACGACTACTTAAATACAATAGACTTATTTGCAGGGGTTTTGAGAAAACAAAAAGTTATAATCAGGACAATGATACGTCTTTGAAAGCAGAATCCTGGTAAGTGTTTTATTTCAAAGTCGTCTGCTTTGAAAGAAACCATTTTCTAAGAGTTTTACGTAATATGAAAATAATTCAAATAGCTGATCAAATTCCAAAAACAATGCATTTGAAATATATGACCTGCGTAATCGGAAGCTTGGAAGCTTCAAAGGCGCCTATATTGACAGCCAAACTCATGTTCTGATTAAATAACATAGAATTCAGCAATAGTGTTTTTAAGATGGTGTAAATAAATGAAAGATGTATTTATTTCAAAGCTTTTTTCAGTGAGTTTATATGAATGTAATTAACAACATTTCCAAATGTTTTGATTTGCATATATCTAAAGAGAAGAAATCAAATAATAAGAAAAATGATGATCAAAAGTATAATTTTAGAAATTATTATTTTACACTTTTGTAAATATATATGTCTTACTAACTCACATTAATTATTTAATCAAGTGTTAACATTAAGCTACTTTAACCGTTTAATGTTAAGAAATTGTTATATTTGAGACCGCATTATTTTGTTCTGATATGAGCACAGTTTTAATTATATTATGCCAAGCAAAGCAACAAAATATTAATCTTAATTGACGCTCTTCTTAAAAGTCTGACTACGGATCTATTTAATCAATGGTCCCTGTAGTCCTATATTGACAGACTCAGAGTTTTCTCTTATTGATCAGAATGATAATTGTTAGTGGCATTTCTTTGCAATATGATTCTTTAAAAGCGAAATGAATCAGATTTACTCAAGATTTGCGATAGTATTTATGTAAGGAATAAAACATAAATATTTTTCTAAGGCTGAATTATTTAAATTCTTGAAAAGCTAGAGCGCTCGGAAGCGTTGTTACACAATACATCGATATTGTAAAATATGTTTAAATGGACATTTTCATGACATATTAAATGTTCAAGATCTCTCAACCAGCTTAGGCAGTACACAAAGGTGTAAAAATCACCAGAAAAATGATAATTGCGTTGAGAAAAAAGTATGTGATTACCTTAAATGCTCCCATACATCATTTGACACCTGCTATATCAATGAATAAGACAAAATTCCTGGAATAAATGTATGCTGGAAGTCAATTATACCACAGTTCTGAACATACATGTACAGACAATCTTATTTTACATTTACGATCATATAAAAACGAATTTAGAAATAATTCAAATAATTTAAGAATACCGTAAAGACAAACTAATACGGAATAATTATAGAATAATCTTTTTTTTGTTTTAACTTGTTAACATTTCAAAGGTAAATACATGTAATAAGTTATGGTCATAACGCTTTCGTTAAACATACAAATTGAATGTAAGTGATTCTAAATTGAAAGAGAGATGTGGTACAAATAACACGTTCCTTTATTTCACGCACGGTTCAAGCCTAATGAATTGGGCTGTTGTATTGTACAGCCCCATGTGTTCACAGAACATAAAGTATCTCTACAAAAATTTTAACAGAATTTGAACTATCTTACCATGCTGAAAGACATATAAGATGACTACAAGTGCTTTAAGAATGAGGTTCCTGAAAGCAAAACAGATAATTGTTAACAAACAATTTGATGCATATGATAATTTATTTGTGTTTGTTTACTCTTTGTAAACGTATATTGTAAATTACTTGTATCTTACTGCAGATTATTTCTTTTCAAAATACTGCTTAGGAATGCCAAATGCATTTTTATCTTTTATCTCTTTTTTATTTGTTGCTGCTGTTTTTTCTCTCTCTCAAATAATTACGTTAAAATAGTCCGTTTAAAAAGTTTTTCTTGTTATTTTGTTTGAGTGATATAAAGGCAATGAAAGTCAATACCACAATATTGTCAATAATCTAAGTGACATTATGTTCATTATGTCATTGTCACGTTCAGCAGAATTGACGATATATTTCAAAAGATTGACTGGTTTTACGGTGATTTTCCAACAGTTGACATTGGAATATTCTAATCTGTATAGAGTATAAAAAACTACACTACTCTTGCTATAAATGGAGCGTTATAGTTAACTCAAATTGATATATTGATACAGAAATTCCCCAGGGCCAAGTGAGTTATTTATCGCTCATGCGAAGTGAATTATTAAATTGAAAGGAATTATGGCAAAAATTTTAACTAATTTTGACCTTCACCTGTTAACTCACTATATACCCTTGGTCGGCAAAACGTCACTTTAACAAAAGCATAAATACAATAAAGTAGATCGCCTCTAGTTTTGTAATATTTTATGAACATTTGGAAATTGGTTCAGTGATTATAATGCTGTCAAATTGAACTTTGAAAAAGAAACGTAATAGCCTCAAAAATTACCTACAGGTTGTCACAATATACAGAAAACAGCCATTGTCTCATAACTACAATATATTACATGAATCAGCAAATTAAAATAAGCCATTGTTGCGATGTGTCAATGTTAAGTATTTATATAACTGATTAAGTAAAGGTAAAGAATGAACTTTTACTGTTGGAAATATTTTTTGGAAAAGAAATGCAATGGATCTTGTATGTTTTGTACCTCTTGTTGTCCTTTTGTATATTTATACATTTTTTAAAGTTCAAATAATATATTCTTCTTTTTTCTGTTGAAAACACGAAATTTTAAGGAAGTAATTATGCTTCATCTGTACTGTATATGCTGTCATGTTACATCACTAGTGCCATTTACAAAAAAGGTCATTTAAAAGAAGCATTTTTAATAAAATTGTACGAAAACTTCAAAACATCTCATTGTCTGATACCTAAATGGTAATGAAAATGTATAATTTTCGGACCATGATATATTTAAAGGTAATTGATATGTACGAGAAAACTAATTATTAGTCTGTACACAGCTGTAGTTTGTAGTCCTATATCATCGTAGAGGCATTTGATAATCTATGTACAATATTTAAAACGTGTGTTAATAACTTTTACTGAAAATATGATTTATATCCGACTTTCAGAAATCCAATACAGCCATCCTTTACTGGCAATATCTTAACTGTATGTTTATATAAAATATATTCCACGCACATAAATATGCTCAATCAAACTGAGTATGCAATTTTTTTTTTGAAAATTGTGATGATACGAAAGCAACAGTATATGTGACTGAATAATGAATTTTCAGCACAAAAAGCTACAGGCAAACTAAAGCAACCTCAATTTACCAACAAAATATGATATTTTGTCTGAAATTTGAGTCATAACCACTTCTCTTTCAGAATAAAACAATGGCATAGTTTCCAAATGAGTTTGCTAATACAATCTGATTATAATAGTTAACACACTTAAAACAAAATGTTCCTTCATTTTGATTTAAAAAACTTCAAAGATCTGATAAAAATATTATTATTTCAATGCTTACTTTTCATTAAAAACGAAAATATCTAAACCATTTCCGATTAAGATTCAAGACAGAGTGACTCAGACATTCCATAAAGCACATTCGCTGTCTGACCTTTAACATATCGAAGTTTTTTTTAGGAAAGTTTTTCTTTTGACTGACATGAACTCCTAGATAACATTTTGGTTATTTAAGGCGGTTGCCTTAAATGGGATTTTTCAACGAATTCATTCATTTACAATTTACAATTTGTAAAGTTTATCATCGTTTTCAGTTTGAAATGTATTCAAGTGACAAACTCCGTTATGTTTCTCATATTTTGTATAGCTTTATTTTAACTGCGTGAAATGGAGAAATTCTTCTTTCTCAGCGTTGGCTACCATGTCACCATCAAGAATGTCTTATTTTGATTTACTTTTCAGAGATAAATTTTTGTTATATTTTCTAAATGTGTTACTTTCCTTTGAGCGCAAATAATTGAAAGAAAACCGTATATCAATATAATTATGTTATTTCTAAAGTTTCTTAACAGGGTAACGTTATATTTTAAACAAGTATTCTTATCTTCAAAAATATTATGAAAAATTAGATTCTTAAATTTTGCAACCATATATTTTCTATTATAATACTGCACGTGTGTAATGTCGCTTTTCATTGGATAATCGTGATGCTTATATTATTAGTTATAAAGATTGTTAACAGGTTATATGGCCCTATATAAACGGCTATTTGTAAATATAACCCGAGTCGCTAGGCTAATCTTTATAACGAATTTATAATACAGCAAGCATCATTTTAGAGAAAAAGTAAGATTTCTTCATGAATCGACAGCAGCCGTGTATCTAAAACTTTATAAACGTCACGATTATCCAATGAAAAGCGACGTTAAAAATGTGCAGTATTATAAAGTTTTTTTTTAGAGTTTTTACAATATATGTTTTATTTGTAGTGTGTAAATTGTATTGGATAGTATTGAAACGATCCCTCCGACAACCTTTAACACGAAAGTTCCATTAAATTTTCAACAAAGTATTGATTGTTTGAATATTAAGCCTTCATAATGAAATTGCACAAGAGGAAGATGTATTCTGGCATCTGATTAAATGATAATGAGTAACAAAAAGCAACACACCTTCTAAGTTAAAAGTACTTTATTCTGTTGTTGTACTCTAGGAAAGATTGAAAAAATAAACCCTCCCAAACAATGATTTTCCGGTGAAATTGTGACTCCATTTGAAATTATTTAAGACGAGTCATTTTACAAATGTCTTGAATAATTTATAAGCTAAAGTAACAAGAGGTTAAATACGAATATGTTTTTAAAACAATAACAAAAATAAGTGCAGTCTGCTCAATTATCAAATTATTCATTTATATTAAAACTTGAAGAAGCCGATGTATCAAATATCAATCATAACTTATGACTTATATTTTCTTTTTCATTTAGAATACTTGATAGAATAAAAAAAATAATAATTATAAACGGATTAAGAAAAAATGCGTTTTGATGTTTTTAAGAAAGGGAACATAATCTTTTTTTAAGGAGTTTCGTGTCAATTTTCTAGCCCAAGTGATATTAAAATATACAACAGTTAACCTTTGTTAATGTCGTACCTAGAGATATTTCTATTGCTTTATACAGAATTTATAATAAAATTACGCATATTTTTTGGAAGTACATAGTAATAAAATATGAAATTACATTGAAATATGCTTGGTTATAATATCCATGCAATAAAAAGAAAGTTATAATGTTACATGTGAAATATCTTTATTTGAACTAGTATCGTTGGTAACTCATGATCAAAATTATAAAAAAATATATAAACTAAATGTTTAAAGATAGTGAACTTCCAGTAAGCAAATGTAATTAATAGAGTATTTCCATTTATAATACATGTGAACTACATCTTAAAATTGTGAGTTATAGTAATGTATTAGAACGTTTTAACCTGGATGGCAGTTTTGTATTTTTTCACTCCATATGTGTTTCACATGTTTTCTAAGAAAATACATTCTAACATCAGCACTGAGCTGCGCAAGTGTTATCTTTGCCACTTTCCATAAAATCACGTTCCCAGAATAAAACATGATATCATAGAATATAAATAATGTAAGCAGAATTATATTTTATGTCAAATGAGATTTTTCTATAGATTATATTTCATTTAAATATTTGAATAAACTTTGGTATTTAAAACAACGATGAGTTACAAACAGCTGCTACTGCTATATAAATAATGAACGATCGAATTCATGTCAGAAAAACAGCAATGCAAATTTTATCAATGATGTTCCGAATATATTTTCACACATTCTAATTTGCTTATATGTATGTCTTATTTTTCGAATAATGAATTTCAATGTCGTATTGTAATTTTTAATAGCTCAACATTTAATAGATCACCGATTGTTTTTTCTCTGTTATAATTATAAAGGAAGAAGGTTACATAATCTAGACTAAAAATCAATACGACATACACAAGTATGTTTTTACCCTTATTTTCGATACTATAAAATTTTGCGAAAGATGATAAGTTTGATTAGTTTATTATTCAAATTTCATATGACCACATGGCCCGGGAGGATATACAATACAATTTATATATGGAAAGACAAAAATAAATTTCAAACAAGATTTGAACAACAACGGAGAAGGTTAACATTCATTTACATGTTGAAATAATCCATTTCTAATAATATCTAAATGTTTACAAAATTATGTATGTGGTGTGTTCTATAAACTACCCTTGTTCTTCCTTGTCACAAAATAATTATGTGTGTTAGATATATTGTAACGTGCACGGGCTAGCGGTTATATATATAATTTTTCTTATGGCTACTTTGCCAGTTGATTGGTTACAAATGATTATACAATAATTTGTTTAAACTTTGGAATCAAGTTTAATTAACTAATGTTATAACAGTAATGTGCTTGAAAGATAATAAGTGGTCCTTGAACTTGATATAAAATTGGGGTGACACTTTTTAGGCTATTTAATATATATAGAAAAACCACTTGGATATTGAGTTTTCAATACTTTAGTAATAACAATTACACCTAACGCAATGTTAAATTGATGCAATTGAAATACTTCGTAAATAGTGCAAGAACCCAAGTAATTAAACTAAAATATTAATTAATTATTTCTGTGGCGTTGACACTTCGGCAGCTGGACAGAGACTGATCGTCCGCAGCTTTGAGCTCTATTTATACCCAATTATGTAGTTATATTTAATGATCGTTTACTGAAGTTGAAGAAATCAAGCATCCAAGAGATATTGATAATGGTTCGAATATTGGTACGAATGGCATTGAGTTCGAATGATTTTAAGTACGAATTGTTCTGATATTTTACTAATAACAAAAATATGCCCGTTATATCAAATAATTGCTTCAGATTAGTTGTTAAATCTAATCATTTAATTTTTATGTATTTATTACTTATTTATAAACGATCAAACTCTACTTTTAAACACAAGATAACATATTTGTTTACAATTTAATTTACCGATAATTTAGGTACAAAACCACTAAATATCATTACAGAATCAAGGCTGAAGAGAACAATCGTCACAATATGAGTCCCTTCATACTGGTAATATCCTGATCTTGTCTAAACGGAACACAAGACCATCATATGATTCTTTAATATTTTAGGTAAGAATTTGCACACAGTAAGTATACTGATCTTATCGAAAACAAAACACAACATATAGCTTGAAGAGAAATATGCTTTAAATTCTCGAAATCTAATGCTCAGTTAACAAAGAATACAACAATATCATTCTGTAATGAATAGTCGTATGAACGTTACATCGTGACACTAAATTATTATTCGGAAGAAGATTCGTGGAGTAATTTTTAGAAAACTTTAAAATTTGCTATCGTGCATATATGTAACCATATACATGTATATATATACACATACATATACACATACATACACATACATACATACATACATACATACATACATACAAATTCAAATTTACTATAAAAGTTAAACTTATGTGATGTAATTGTATAATTATTGTAGCATTAAATTATAACCTATTTATAAACATATTTGTAAACATATGAAATACAAAATGCAATTTAAAAATATCAGGTTTAAAGCGATGCATCCAAGTATCTCCTTTTTTCATGTATTTTTTTTTATTAGATTCATTATCACATTTTCTTCACATAATGATTAAATGACATAAATCTGCTGACCTTCTTGTGGAGTTAATATTAAGGGACCATATTTACTTCGTTTCATTTTGACATGAATAGCATAAAATCACGTTTGTCTTGAGGAAGTTAGAAAAATACGTCTCTTCGTATTAATTATTCAGCGTGTTGAAATCAAAGGCTAACCTATACATCATTATTTTTCACATTTTATTGGGGTGTTTCTCTTGGGACTGTGTCATTGTCACAAAAATAAATCACAAAAATAAATATATGGAAAAAACGAAATATGGCAAAATCATCTCGTATTAAAAAGTATCCTTTAAGGTGTTTCTCGATTTTCGTTTAAAACATAGTAAATACAAAACATTTGATCACAAATCATGTGTTTATCATATTTTGTATTTCCATGTGTTTATCATATTTTGTATTTCCATGTGTTTATCATATTTTGTATTTCCATGTGTTTATCATATTTTGTATTTCCATGTGTTTATCCTTTTGTATTTCCATGTGCTTATCATATTTTGTGTTTCCATGTGTTTATCATATTTTGTATTTCCATGTGTTTATCATATTTGTATATTTACAGGATAATTATACAGAAACGATGTTTTTGGATTGATGAACATTTGTTTTTTTTCCTGAAAAGTTAACTAAATAATGATTTAGTAATACCATGAAAAATTAATCTATGAAAGGGTGTGTTACATGTTCATCATTCAAATATTTACAGAAGTATACGCCGTAAAAGGGTTAATATTTTCTAACACTAAAGAGTAAAAAGCATTTCTGAATTAATAGCTTAAGTTACTAATAAACGAGCTCATAACTGTTACCTTTAATTAAATCAGCAAAATAAATTTATCTTTTTAAGTAAATATCCAGACATGTTACTTTAATTGGAATAATATACATTTTACTGTCTGACACATGGTTCAGGAATAATATACATTTTACTGTCTGACACATGGTTCAGGAATAATATACATTTTACTGTCTGACACATGGTTCAGGAATAATATACATTTTACTGTCTGACACATGGTTCAGGAATAATATACATTTTACTGTCTGACACATGGTTCAGGAATAATATACATTTTACTGTCTGACACATGGTTCAGGAATAATATACATTTTACTGTCTGACACATGGTTCAGGAATAATATACATTTTACTGTCTGACACATGGTTCAGGAATAATATACATTTTACTGTCTGACACATGGTTCAGGAATTAAATTCTTTGTCGTGTAATATTTTTCTAGTTTATAATCAAAATCAACAGATTCTCAGTTTAAGAGTGCGAATGAAGCACTCGAAAACCTAATTAGTGAGAATATAATATGGTAACAACTTCTGACAGCAACAAGATGCCTTTTCGAGACGACATTATCTATTGATTGTGATTATAAATATTAATACAACTGTGTTTTACGCAGAAAATTTTAATGAGATGACGAAAGCGTGTTAAAATTAATTTCTGTAGTAAAATTAGTGATACGATGCAATTGTTGTTTATCACTTTTTGAAGTTACTTGAATTTATTGTTTCTATTTGCAGTCACCGGTTTTTAAAAACGTGTGTGTTTGATTTGAGATATGAAAATACAAATCTGGAAACAAAGTGATCCCTCGGGAGCATTAATCACAACAAAATTACATAAGAATTACAGACTCGGTTTGATTGAGTCTGTACATGAGGGATAATGAAAAAATGCAACATCCCCCACGACCCCTAGCACCGGCTTGAGCGGTACTCAGTTCTCAACACTTGATAGTGCTGGCATCAATGATCCAGAAGGACCAGAACAATATAACAACACTGAAGTGAAGTACGGGGCTTTTGAAGTGCAAAGAATCAGACTTACGACTTGCAAGATTTGTTGCAGTTTTTATGACAAGGAACGAAGTAACACAATCGTCTGTTGACAGCTGATTTCAAGTTTTGATTAAAATATCAAATCACCAGTGTCTATTTCAGAGATTTTAATGAAGTTGAAGAAAACGTTTGTAAGTTAATTTCTGTGGTAAATTAGTAATACAAACTTATTGTTAATATCACTATATTCAATTTACTTCAATTTGTTGTTATGATTTGCATTAAACGTTTCGTGAAAAATAAAACAATTTCGTTTAAAACATTTTTTATGACATCTTTAAAACATGAGTGCGTATAACATTAGAACAAAATGAAGCAACAAAATATTAGTTTTATCTGACGCTCTCTTCTGACAACGGAGTACGCATACATTAAATCAAGGGTTCTCTTTTTGATAAGAATGATATGTTTTAGGGAAAAATAACTTTTACATAAATATTTATAAGACTTTCAAGATCTGTTGTAACATTTATGACAAGGTAAGAAAGAAAATATTGTCATATCAATCTCAACATTATATTAGCTAACTATTTCATCGATGATTTGTAACGATGATACAAGTTTAGTAACGGTGCTAATGCCTATTGGTATTTCAATAACTGATAAAATGCAGGTTCATATATATGTAAGATTAGTCATGGAGAATAGCGGTGAAGCATTTTCTTTAAACAATATCAAGTGCGAAATAATAAAAGTGTTTACGGAAAAAAACGAGGATGTCTTCTGCTCAAAACTAAGTTTGAAACTGAAAGGTTGAATATATCCTGAGTTTTTTATTACAATCAAAACAAATTTGAATGGTGCCTACATTTTACGTATTTCCAAAATATTTAAAAGTGGTAATATGCTTTTACTCATTGCTTCAAAAGAGTCAATCTTCTTTTCTTTTATTTGCTGTTTGAAAGAGGACATAGCCGAAGGGACAAATATACAATTACTTTTTCATCAAAGCGTAACGAGAAATCACATATAGTTTTTCGTATCAGATGTTTAAATTATAAAAAAAAGAACATACATGTTTCTGCAATCAAACAGAAGCACTACATTTTTGCTGTTATGTTTCGATGCTATTAGATTCTAATTAATGCTAATAAACACATGTTGATACGACAAAACTTTTGGAAATAACGATGGCCAAAAGACAAAGAAATGAGGAAATGGTATATTTTTACATGCAGTGTATGATGTGTCAACTTGGTTATGTCAATAATATATTTAACATGTTGTCACGAAAGATTGAATAAGACAGAATCGTTTAGACAATAACCAAATAAAAAAAATGAAAATTGATAATTTTCATTGCTTATCGTTACTGTTACGCTATTTACCGAGTAAAATATTCTTGTTAACTCAACACATTAACCTTTTTTCAAACCGAGTCTGCAATTTTCATGTAATTTTGCTGTTTTTAATGCTTCCGAGGGATCAATTATTTCCAGATATTTATACATCACAACAGCAGGTGTCAATTGCTATGTGGCAGCCGTAAAAGGTTATCTCATACTTCACTTCAGTGTTGTTATATTATTCTGGTCCTTCGGGACTTCGGGACTCCAGCACTTTTAAGTGTTGAGAATTGAGAACCGCTCAGGCGTGGCGTGAGGGATGTTGAACTTTTCATTATCCCTCATGTACGGAATCAATCAAACCGAGTCTGCAATGTTCATGTAATTTTGCTTTTTTTAAATGCTTCCGAGGGATCACTTTCTACCAGATAGTTTTAAAGAAAACTTTTTTATTTTTTAGATAAACTACAGAACCTTTGTTTGCTACAAATAAATTTATTGAAAAATGAAATACCAATCTGTATTTTAATAGTATGCCATCATTAATATTAAAAATAAGATCGAGATAAAGATCCCAACAATAACATAGCAACCCATAAAATAGATAAAAAAAACATAAGCAATGTCTAGAACGGACACATATAATTACATCTCGAATTTCTTGGATGAGGAATCCATTAGGATAATCATATCACCCGACGTTCTGCAGCTTATAATCAGAGATATTTATTTCCTGATACATTGTTCCCACTGGATCGTTTTTGTCCTCACAAAAATATCTATGGCTGGCTTCTTATAGCACATATATAAAAATATTAACATGAAACTAGGCAAAACATTGCCTCTATATTTGTATAAAAATAAATATTGTGATGCTTACATTTAGTTTCCATATCACACAATATATCTTATGATTTAAAGGACTAAATGTGTGTTTCACATTGACCGTTTGAATCAATGGGCAAAGATGTTTAACCTACATTAAATTTACCTGAAAAGACAATATTAACCATTCATCAAAATTAGTTTCATCAAATGACAACAAGTCATTTAAGACAACATGATGATATGTCAGAGGATACATGATTATTGAAATATACTTGTCTTTATTTTGTCTACTATTGTTGACAAACACATAGAATATATATGCTTATTTTAGGATGCGCAGAACAAAAACCGATCATTATTGTTTGCTGATATCAATATGTCACTTTGTAAATGACATTTATGCACATAAGATTCCTTGATTTGGAACGTTTCGAAGAATTAAATATAAAGATAGTTGAACTGACAAAAAACATTTAAATTTAAAACAAAAGTACGTACTTAAGTCTCTTTAATATTTAAATTTGGAAAAAGTAAAAAATTTTATGCACATAGTTATAGTCATGCCATATTTTTATTGTATCACCATTACAAACTGAAGAAAGAACATGCATTTTTTATGAAAAAGAGGGGAAAAAATGATAAAAAACACAAAATTTGATATAATCTACATTTAAAAAGTAAAAACAATCCTTGTGATTCGAGCATGTTACTGTCAGAGAATGTGTATGAAAGCATTAAAAGTTTCCTGCACATATATGTGCTCAATGAATGTTTTTGATAGCACGTGTAGTGACAAAATGATTTTTCAACAAAATTTTTTAAAATATGCCTGGAATTAAACTTCCCTTTGTTTTCGAATGTTCTGAACGCATCGAATTTTTAGATACATAAATGGAAAGATAAATACTGAAAATATATATTTGATTGGTGATCATGTCATTTGCATCAAAATCAATTGCCCTTTATCAATGAAATATGAAGTTTGTTTTATTTTATAATCTCAAATATGTTAGCATAATCAACTAAATTTCAAAAGTTAAGATAAAATTATATATCTTAACGTTATATTATTTGATTATAGCGATAAATTAGAACAGGATATTAATAGTGCCCTTTATAAGGAATTAAAATACATTTCCTTCTTCAGTTTTTACGCATATTTTTATTTCATTTTCCAAAGATTTTTTGTCTTGGAAACTTCTTAAAATTGTTCCAATGTTAACACTTCTATTATCAGTATGCAAGTTAAAGCGAAAAAGAATGTTACAATCACGTGATAAGATCTCAAATTTATTTTTGTGAGTCTGAACATGCAGTCTTGAAGACAAGCAAGATTTTGTCAGTTTGGTAGCGCCAACTTGTCATGTTTATAATTCAGGAAAAACCGCCGATGATTGGAGAAATTATTGTATTATGCTTGATTTGATTGCATTTTTTTGATATAATATTTCTATTTATAAATAGAAAATAGGAACTTTTAAGAATATTGTAAATAAGTGATATCTAACTAGACAAATAAATGGATTTAAGATTCCGTCATAGTTATATTTGTTCTAATTACTGACCGACACATGAAATATATGCAACTTTGAACAAAAAATAAGAAAAACGAACATCTTATAATTCGAACAAATGATTTAATTATCAAATATATATGTGGATTGGTAACTGTAACTGAATATAAGCACCACAATACTCATGCTATATAAAATGAAGAGGCAATCTTTCCGTCCACATTTACATTATCTATAAATGTGTGTGCGTGTGCGCGATGTTAATAGCCAGCCATAGATATTTTTGTGAGGACAAAAACGATCCAGTGGGAACAATGTATCAGGAAATAAATATCTCTGATTATAAGCTGCAGAACGTCGGTGATATGATTATCCTGATGGATTCCTCATCCAAGGAATTCGAGATGTAATTATATGTGTCCGTTCTAGACATTGCTTATGTTTTTTCAATGTTTTATGAGTTGCTTTCTAATTGTTCGGATCTATATTTCGATTTTGGTTTTGGCATTAACGATAAAATAATATTTTTCGATGGGTTGGTATTTTACTGTCAATAAATTCATTTAAGCGCATTTTCGCTTAATGCAATAGTTTTTTTAAAACAGAATGACCGTTTCGATGTTACCCTTTCCCTACAAAGTTTGTCAACCGTTCGGGTATTACATTTTCGGATTTTGTGGAGAAAAGGTACGTTGGTTGTGGCGTCAATCAGCTACACATTTTTCCTATTCATTTGTGTTGAATAACAGAGACAGCAGATGGCATTCGGGAAACAACATAATTTTGCTGTTTAAGAATAAATATTTTTATTAGATCTAGCTTTAAAACCTTTAAATGTGTAATGGAATTCATTATAATTTTATACTAAGACCAAGAATAAAAAAAGCATACTGAAAAAAGTAAACACTAAGGTTTGTCATCTGCCTTTGAAATGACATCAACTATCAAAACTTAAAATTTAAGAGCTGATGTTCCAAAAACAAGCCCGAAGATTTCATGTTTGTACTATTCTTAGTATTCTTTAGGCTGCTAGGCTGCCAGGCTGCTAGGCTGCTAGGCTGCCAGGCTGCTAGGCTGCTAGGCTGCCAGGCTGCTAGGCTGCTAGGCTGCCAGGCTGCTGGGCTGCTAGGCTGCCAACTTCAGGCTGCTAGGCTGCTGGGCTGTCAACTTCACGAACATCTTTATTTACTGGTGGAGTAAAGTGCAAGTATGTATGTAAGTATTCGAACTGTACCATACGTCTTTAATAGAAACCGCATTTATATGGAGAAACACAACAGCATGTGTTTAATTTTCACCAATTGTGATTCATACTTTATAATATCACATATATCTATATTTTGTTTACAGAGGGTTGCAGTGTGCATATCTATATTTAGTTATCTACTGTTGCTACTTCTATGGATTTCTGGAAAGATATATGATTATCGTCAATTCACCCAATTATATTGGTTTTTATTATAAATTTCAAATATTTTGTCCATAAAGTGTTATATCCTCTCCAAGCAATGAACGTCAATTATCAATTCAATCCATCTGAACACGATCAAATTTGTATCAACTTATATAACATATATTACAGTCGATAAAATACCAGCAGTTATATTCACCAGTTAAATGAAAACATAATTTTTATATAACAATTATTATATATGTATGAAACTGAAAGAATCTCTGAAAATGATTTCATTTATTAGTGCTCTATCGTGCATAAAAATGTTGTAAATGTCTTTTCATTAACATAAATTTTATCTCCCTTATTTCAGCATTAATGTTTAGAATGAAACAGTCGTGGAAATCAAACAAAGCATGACACAACAGTCTTTCAAAAACATAAATGACAACAAAATACAAATAGATAATTACTTACTATAGTAAATATGTATCAGAATTGATCATCATCATCATGATTGACGTTATTATTATTATTATTATTATTATTATTATTATTATTATTATTATTATTATTATTAGAACTGTCCTATCATTGTTTCTGTAGAGCTCAAAAAACTTTTAGATATTCTAATGAAATTTAGATTGTTTAGATTCATATGTTTCATGATTTTTATGCTTTTTCCACGTCATACATACTACAGCAATCTTACAAATCGTGAGTAAATCTGATTCATGGCACTTGAAAACAATGACAGCGCAAAGAAATGTCACTCGTTTTTATCATTCTTATCAATAAGATCAGGCTCTTTTTCTGTCAATTAGTGAGTCAATTAGTGACTACACGGACACATGATTAAATAGAACCGTAGTCACATGTTTAAATAGAGTGTTAATTAAGATTTAAGTTTTTTTGTTCTTATATAAGATCAGACGCGCAGTTTTTAGAACCGGTTTATTCAAACCGCAACTTCAAGTAACTTGTAAATAGTGACCACAACTATAGCATTGTGTCAATGTTTCAACATAGACATTAACTTATATATTTTTCAATCCAGTTTAAAACATCAGGTGTTTAGAATATATTTTATCCAAACTTGAAATCAGCTATCAACAGAAATTTATGTTGTCTTATGGATGAAAGAGGTTGTTTTCATAATAATTATATTTAATAAAACACATCTTTGTCAATGATCTACATAAACGAGTGAACTTCTATACAAATTAATTGGTTAATCAGTCGTGAGTTCCATGCATATTTTCTTTTAAACTTTGAATGTATTTCTTTTTAACATTGCAGGAAGTACATGTCAAACAGTAAAATTCTAAGACCAAATGTCAGACAATTCAATCAAAACATATATTGTAGTCCATTAAAGATATTAAGTACAGTAGCAACTCCTGGACAACAGATGGAGTCATTATGCTTGACTGATATGATTTTACTTTAGTTCATTGGTATTTTCGCGTATCAATTTGTAAATAACTAACATATAAATTCATTTGTTCTTTTATTTTCATTAATTATTGCAAAGATAATTGACTGAGCACAACCAAAACATACGATCATTTTTACCCCTGTAAATAGTGAAATTTAAATGTGCTTACTGACTGTTAAATCTTTTAGTTACTTAATTCTTACTGTAAAAATCAGCAGAACCGTCCTATATCCACTATAAACAAATATTTCTTATTACCTACGTTATAAAAAATAACAGACTATTACCTCGAACGAAGCTATTCATAGGTCTGGCCATATTGCATACACCATAGATTAATTTATTTGACAATGACACAGTCCCAAGAGAAGCGTCCTAATAAAATCTAAAGAATAATGATGTTTAATTTAACCTTTGACTTCAGCAAGCTCAATAATGAATGCATAGAGACGGTTCTTTTTCTTAATTTCTTCAAGACAAAGTTAACGTAATTTCATATTCATGTAAAACCAAAAGAAAAAGAAAAGAAAGAAATATGGTCCCTCAACATTAATTCAGCTGAAAGACCAGATCATGGGAGATGATTTATGTGATTTAATCTTAATGTGAATGTAATGTGATAATGACTCTAAGAAAAAAGTAATGAAATATTAACGACCACACGAAAAACACAAGAAAATGTTTGTACTCTCTCAAAGCATTTCTTTTTATCTAATTTAAATTTGGTTTAATAACGAGTTTTCATGTTATCATGGCTTTAAATTTTCCTTATTTAGTTGCTTTTATTTTCAATAATTATCAAAGTTGAGCTTATTTTTTAAGACATAGAATAGATGCATATTGTATAGGTGATGAGAAAACATTAAAATTATTGGACGAAAATGTGATCAAATTGTCCAAATATTAAATAGTCTTTATTTCAAGTTAATTCTTTTATCACTGACTTTGAAACAGCCACTGTAAAGAGCTCAAAATACGTTTGTTTGTATGCTTGTGTGTGTAATGTGTATGTGTTACTGTTTGTCTCTTTAAGTTTTTACTTTAGAGTTTCTAACTATATACATCAACGTTTATAACAAATTCGATATATCAAATGTTAAGAGGCTAACAGTTTTGGATTATATCCAGACATGACATCGATCACGGTTAAAAAGATTTAACAAACATGCGTCATTGAAATTTAGATAAATACGAGTACGACGCTATTCCATACAATGTTGATTTGCACTCATGTATTTCTGTCATGAAATCTTGTAAGAAGCAATCTGATCTGGTTTTCATGTTGCTCATAGGTTATAACATATAACATATACAACATTATAGTTGACTTTTTAACGCATAGATACGACCGGTTTTGCGTGTAATTTTTCTATACATTGTGCATAAATTATATGATTTAATTCTGTATAAGCTGTATCAAAACTATAGGATTATATTCAGGTATGACATCGATAACGGTTAAAAGAATCTAATGAAAATGCGCATTCTTTTTGTACACGGTGTCAGTGTCACGACCATTGGCTACAAATGTCTCCTTTAAATATATTTCTGTTTCATTTGAACACACCAATAATTAATTTATGTATTCTATCAAGTCATCCAATGGATAGATAAAATGAATAATAGATGATATAACAGCATCTTCGAACCTTTATTACAAATGATATATTTGAGATCATAAACAAGTTGCTATAACCCTTACACTGAAGAGTAACAAACGGAGTTCGTAATTGTTTTAGGTTATTTATTGTAAAATAACTCGCTTATATGTCATCCATTTAATAAATCCACTGCAATGTCGTTGTTTAAAAAGTGTACCAACTTATTTCCTTAATAAAATAAGTACAAAAACACCATAAAAAAAAACACACAAAAAAACAGTGGCATAAAATGTTTGAACCAGGAGTGTGTGTTGTTATTGATTCTCATTATTACTAGTAGATGCCAACATACATATTCTTGATATAAGATTTCATTTATTTATAACATATTAATAGGAATCTAAACACAAATACTTTCTTATAGTCTAAATGAAGACTTAGTGACTTTTTTGTACCGGCAGAGTGTTAAGCATCATATGACGTGCGGTCGACTTGTCTGTCAGAACCTAGACATCGTAGAGGCTTGCTGTCGACTTGTCTGTCAGAACCTAGACATCGTAGAGGCGTGCGGTCGGCTTGTCTGTCAGAACCTAGACATCGTAGAGGCGTGCGGTCGACATGTCTGTCAGATAATTCTGTTTGATGATATAAATTAGACTGCCAGAAATCAAATATTGTTACTTTTATTATTCTGTGGGCTTACGTCAAGGGGAGGTAATGTCCCCGATACTATTTTCTTTGTTTGTAGAAGACTTAGAGCTATATTTACAAAATGATATTGAATCTGGGTTGTGTATAGAAAATATTGTACTTATATTAATTTTGTTTGCATATGATATGGCTATTTTAGGTAAATCTCCAGAAGAAATTCAAACACATTTAGATAATTGTTTTATATTGCAATGCTTGGGGTTTGAAAGTTAATACGTCCAAAAAAATATGGTTTTTCGAAAAAGGGGCCGTTTGCGCCAAAATGAGTAATGGTCCTATGATAGCCATAATATCAAGGTAGAAGACAGTTTTAATTATTTAGGTACCGTTATAAATTATACGGGTAGATTAACACTGAACCAAGAACATTTGACTATTAATGGACTTAAAGCTATGAATACTTAATTATATAAATGTAAAACATATGACATAAAACCTAAAATTTATTGCCAATTGTTTGATGCTTTTGATGGTTCAATTTTAGGTTACGCTTCTGAAATATGGGGTTTTACAAAGTCTAAAGAATTAGAACGAATCCATTTGAAGTTTTGTAAACGAATATTAAATGTTAGATTAAATTCTAGTAATGCAGCTGTGTATGGAGAGTTGGGGAGATATCCGTTGTATATAAACCGCTATGTTAGGGTATTAAAATACTTTTTTAAAATAAGCTCGAGTGATAACATAATTATAAGATTTGTTTATAAAATGAGCGTGAACGACTGTAATAAAGGTTATACAAATTGGGATTCTCATGTTAAGAGGATGTTAGATAATTACGGATTCTCAAATTTATTTGAGAACCCTAGTTCTGTAAATGTTAACGCATTTATTCGTGAATTTAAATGTAGATTGATAGATACTTTTAATCAAGAATGGTATGGAATTATTCTCACAAACTCTGTCTTGAATATGTATAGAATATTTAAAACTACACTTGAATATGAAATATACTTGTTACCAAAGAAATAACGCACTTATTTGGTTAGACTTAGAAACTTAGAATTTCATTGCATCCTTTGAGAATACAAACAGGGAGGTATACTCGTAATAGTTTACCAAGAAACGAAAGATATTGCTTATGTTGTAACACAAGATATATTGAAGATAATTATAATTTCACTTTATTTGTATTTGTCATTGCTATTCTCAAAAAAGAAAGAAATATATCAAACGTTTTTATTTTGTCAATCCATCTGTTTTCAAATCTCATGATTTGCTTACTTCTTCAAGTAAGAGGCATTTGTTATTCGAAATTTATTGATAAATAATATGACCTGATGGGCTGTAGTATACTTATTACCTTGCTGTCTTTGTTGTACATGTATGTATTATATGTAAATCTATGTTAAAGTGCATAAGATTAAACTTTTGTAATATGTTCTAGATATGTGACATATTTAACATTGATGTTTATGTAAAAAGATGATATACTTATGTATAAGTCTAATAAAATGTCTGTTCTGTTCTGTTACATTGTATTTTGATTCGCAATTAATTCGCAAATGTATGAAATATATTCCATAAGCACAAAACAGGACAACCAAACCGAGGCTGCAACCTTTTATTAAATTTGCTGTTTTGGGGTAGTGTGCAATAAATACGGTTTTAAAAATACAAATTTAGCTTTGATAGATTTTAGAAAATCAAAGGCCAATGAAAATTTCCAAGGCCCACGTACTACTAAGTTGTTTTAAATCAGCCACAGTTTCTGAAAATCCTTTTAAAAATATTGCGATGATACGATAGCAACAGTATATGTGATTGGATAATGAATGATGATCGCAAATCGCTACAAGCCTCAATTAACCAACACAATATGATACTTTCCTGAAATTTGGTGAGTCATACACACGGTATTGCTACACACGGTATTGCTTACATTTATCAACGACATTATATTTTTTCAAAAGAGTTCACTTTTTCAATTCTGATTTTTCTCGATAATTAACTTCAAACACTGTTGTCTCTTAACTTTAGATCACATGCATTTGCGACTAATTTATTGTTAATAAATTCATTTGTTTACAAACATTTCCAATCAATATGAATTACATTACGGTGTTTATTGCATGAACAAATCTTAAATTGAAAATAAAAATACTCGTAAAGAGTAAGAAATGAATTATTGATGCAATTATGTCTGCTAAATCTCATTTCATATGAATGTTAGTCGTATTTACGTCGTAAAAGTTCTCACGTCAAAATATATAATTTAAAACAATTTATGATTTGGTCTGTTTCTTTAAGCTTTAAAATTCACACTCATGCTTAGTACAAAAGCAAAATTTTTTCATGTAATTAACATAATTATACCACTACCAACCATTAGATTGAAACTTAAGAGAAAATCTCAATATCGCTTTATTAGCATAATTGTTAACTTATTTACAAATAGTATTTATTTATTTTATAAACCGTTTTCTATGTTTTCAATTTCATAGTGCTGATAAATTGGGGAAAAAACAACACTATAAACACCGTTAGGACAATTATAAAGTTTGTTTGCAAAACATAAACATGTTTTAGAAATATAATGATTTGTCTCTCAACCAATCATAAATGCACATGATACAGTTCTGAAAGACATATACTGTTTCAACTATTTGCTGTTTTATTAAAAGTTTTATCCGAAATATTTAAGAACTGTAACACCGCACTTTGGGGTCAAACGCACTTTGGGGTCCGACCCCAAAATGCGTTAAACTTCGCACCGCACTTTGGGGTCCAACGCACTTTGGGGTTAAAATCGAGAAATTGACCCCAAAGTCCGTTAATATGCTACATATCAACGCACTTTGGGTTCAGTAGGTCTAAAGGTGTCATCTGAGTTCTGCTTACATACTGAGTACTGACTTATTTTCTATCTCCGACATTGGAATATTTGAGGTGGTGTTCAAGATGGCGGTTAATACTTTATGATGCTTAAGTGATAAAAGTTTCATTAATTTTACCACTTGAAATATCTAAAAATTGTGTTCATATAACAAAAAAGTGACATTTGCATTTTTTGTTTTTAGTTTTGCATTCATATTTTATTTTTGTTTTTCGTACATATTTTATCTTTGTTTTTCATACATATTTTAGCCAATAAAAACAGCCTTCAAATCTCATAACAGCCCATAGGTGAGTATAAAACTAGGACAGTGGTTTGGTCCCATTTCGGCCCATTTTTGGAATCGGTCCAGTCATTTTCGGCCGGGCAAGTCTGGTTTCGACCGACCCTTTTCGGCCCATTTTTTATATTATATGTATTTTATATAATTATTGTTTTATATTATTATATACTATTATATAAGTGTCTATTTGGAAAGGGCTGTTGATTTGTGATCAGTTATTATTCCATGAATATGCACCACTCAACCCCACCCCCTGAGAATTGAGAATTATGAAACTAAGGTCAATTCTTTAGCAAATCCAGATAATGTGCATAACTTATATGCCAGGTGTGCCGGCTTAAGGTCGGGGTCACACCTTCAGATCAAAGGATAAAGACTTGGGTTTCATGTCCGCTCCTTATCTCCGAAACCCCATGAAGGATTTTAAGGCACCTTGTGACAAATATTAACCACATCGAGACCATATGCAGAACCTACTTTGGGTTACCGCGGACTGTATATTTATATATATACTAAAAAGTGTTGCTATTTCTTTGATACCTCCAAAAATGAAAATATTGGTATTTGCAAATGGCATTTGCAAATGAGGTACTGTAATTTACAGATGGCAAAGTGTTTGAAAATGGTGTTTTACATATGGTGTTATTATCCAAACCTCTACTTTGCAAATGGCGTCATGTAAAAATATGTACGAAAAAACAAAAATAAAATATGTACAAAAAAACTAAAATAAAATATGTATGCAAACTAAAAAAGAATATGTATGCAAAACTAAAATAAAATATGTATGCAAACTAAAAAAGAATATGTATGCAAAACTAAAAAAAGTATGTATTCAAAACTAAAAAAAATATGTACGACAAACAAACAAAAATATGTACGAAACAAAAAAAAAGTATCAAAAAAATACAAATGTCACTTTTATGCCACTGTTCAAAATACTCTAGTACAGAAATTGTGTATTCCTAGAATTAAAAGATGCTGCGAAAAATATCCCGTTCTGTCATAACTTTTGGTGCCATATTGAGCCCCATTTAAATATGTTGGGAATGAAATAAAATGCAGTTAATGTTTTTTTTCCAATGAACTATAAATATACTCTATTGCAATGTTCTGATGAAACATCAAGTTTTTCGATCGGACTATAAATAGTGATTTTTACAAAAGCATTATTAAGCTTATCAACAAACTTAAGGGTTTTTGTAAGCTCCGTAACAACCGTTCGCCTGAGGCTTTTTTATGGTAAATCTTACATACTTCTTTAGAAAGAGCAAACATGAATTTTATAATGTTAAACTAATGGTATCTGAGAAATGTAAGATGCTTGTTTCCTGAATAAAGTAGCGATAAATGTGAAATTATTTGTCATAAAAGAATTTATACCTTTGTCTATGCTAAGACTATCATATTTCTATAAAATGTGTAAATAAAAAACGGGAAAATAATGCATTTAGCTAAAAACAATGGAGTTAATGAAAGGTGAACTTTCTTTTAAAATAAATGGAAAATTTGAGAAAAAATATTTTAAGCTTAATAATTGATACAAATTCTTTATTTGGTGATTAATTGGTGAAAGTTCTTCACTTACTAATCAAGACCATTTAAATCCCTATTGATTCTACTATAATTCAGGGCACATGTTTGTGTCTATTTAATACCTTGCTTTTTTTGTTTACCAGAATCAAGAGGGATTTAAATTGTCTTGATTAGTAAGTAAAAAACTTTCACCAAATAAATAATCAAATAAAGAATTTGTATCAATATTAAGCTTAAAATATTTTTTCTAAAATTTTTCATTTATTTTAAAAGAATGTACACCTTTCATTAACTCCATTGGTTTTAGCTAAATGCATTATTTTCCCGCTTTCTGTTTACACATTTTATAGAAATAGGATAGTCTTAGCAAAGACAAAGGTATAAATTCTGGGAAATCTTAGTAAGACATTTCAGTAAAAAAATGTGCCTGATAATATGTTGAAACAGCCATTTATTTAGCTAAATGTGACATATAAAAACTTGACTAGGTGTAGATGCGGCTTTAAGTAGTAGTCCGTACAGGCAGTACTAAAGATATCAACTATTTAAGTAGTCGCACATTAAGAGCTTCAGAATAATGTAAAATTCTCACTGGGGGTATAGAGGGGATTGTGGGGTAGATTATCAAAAAAATACACATTGGCCAATTACTGTTGCTTTTTGGCAATGATGAGTATAATTATAGTGAGTTTTTTATACTTATTTTTTGTTTTTCGTACATAATTTTTTGTTTGTTTGTCGTTCATATTTTTTTTTTAGTTTTCAAAAAATGCATTTTTTAGTTTTGCATACATATTCTTTTTTAGTTTGCATACATATTTTATTTGAGTTTTGCATGCATATTCTTTTTTAGTTTGCATACATTTTTTATTTTAGTTTTTTTTTGTACATATTTTATTTTTGTTATTTCGTACATATTTTTACATGACGCCATTTGCAAAGTAGAGGTTTGGATAATTACACCATTTATAAAACACCATTTTCAAACACTTCGCCATCTGTAAATTACAGTACCTCATTTCCAAATTTCAAATACAAATATTTTCATTTTTGAAGGTATCAAAAAAATAACAACACTTTTAACATTTGTCACAAGGTGCCTTAAAATTCTTTATGGGGTTTCGCAGATAAGGAGCGGACATGAAGTCTTTATCCTTTGACCTGAAGGTGTGACCCCGACCTTGAGCCGGCACACCTGGCATATAAGTTCTGCACATTATCTGGATGTGCTAAAGAATTGACCTAAGTTTCATAATTCTCAATTCTCAGGGGGTGGGGTTGAGTGGTGCATATTCATGGAATAATAACTGATCACAAATCAACAGCCCTTTCCAAAAAAGACACTAATATAATAGTATATAATAATAAAAAACAATAATTATGTAAAATACATATAATATAAAAAAATGGGCTTAAAAGGGTCGGTCGAAACCAGACTTGCCCGGCCGAAAACGACTGGGCCGGTTCCAAAAATGGGCGAAATATGACCAAACCACTGTGCTAGTTTTATACTCACCTATGAGATTGGAAGGCTGTTTTTATTGGCTAAAATATGTATGAAAAACAAAATGAGTTATGTACGAAAAACAAAAATAAAACATGAATGCAAAACTAATAAAATATGTATGCAAAACTGAAAAAATATGAATGCAAAACTAAAATAAAATATGTATACAAAACTAAAAAAAAAATGCAAATGTCACTTTTATGCCACCGTAATTTTGTTATATGAACACAATTTTTAGATATTTCAAGTAGTAAAATTAAGGAAACTTTTATCGCTTAAGCATCATAAAGTACTGACCGCCATCTTGAACTCCACCTCAAATATTCCAATGTCGCAGATAGAAAATAAGTCAGTACTCAGTATTTAAGCAGAACTCAGATGACACATTTAGACCTCTTGAACCCAAAGTGCGTTGATATGTAGCATATTAACGCACTTTGGGGTCAATTTCTCGATTTTAACCCCAAAGTGCGTTGGACCCCAAAGTGCGGTGCGAAGTTTAACGCACTTTGGGGTCGGACCCCAAAGTGCGTTTGCCCCAAAGTGCGGTGTTACAAAGCAGAACTCAGATTACACCTTTAGACCTCTGGAACCCAAAGTGCGTTGATATGTAGCATATTAACGCACTTTGGGGTCAATTTCTCGATTTTGACCCCAAAGTGCGTTGGAACCCAAAGTGCGGTGCAAAGTTTAACGCACTTTGGGGTTGGACCCCAAATTGCGTTTGACCCCAAATGGAGGTGTTACAAAGCAGAACTAAAATCGCTAAAATCGAATTATAATTGTGTACTTTCAGTACTTGTTTTATCAAAAAATTCATTCTATAACTCTTCCATGGTGATCTTTGTTCTTATAACAAGAAAACAATCCTATTTCATGCTTCCATTTTTTCAAAACATCTTAAGCTTGTCAACAATAAGAACAGTGTCGTATTGAAATTGATGTATTGCAAAATGTAGAAAGATGCATATGACCAGTATTTGAATAAGATTTACCATTTTGTAACAATTTGGCATAAAAGGGCTTACGTTTGCTCGTATAAAGAAATTTCTAAAATATTCTTTCACAGTATAATGATTGATAAAAATTGCAAAAATAGAAAATATAAACGAATATTTCCAAGATAACGACATAATATTCTTGCAAAAAATAAGCCATTCATGTGATTATTGCTAGGGAAGTTTGGAATATGCCTTGTTAAAGTACGAATGGAAAATAGAGAGGATTTTCTGCTTTGAGCCATTTTCATTTTGCTTATTTGAACATCTTTGCAATTCAATTAGAAGTAAAGAGAATTTAGCCATGAGCAGTTCTGTAAGATATTGATAAAGTGCGCGTTTTTATAATAATTAGAGGCATTGCTTCCAAATACTTTTCCGTCCTTACATATTTCTTTGAAGGCATCACGTCCAGCTGTTTTTCTACTGTTTATTTGCCATTCACAGAAATTACTGGTTTCCTGTTCTTTTTATTAAGCATTTCATAATATTCTTAATTTGTCCATGTAAAGAGATATCCAATACCATTCTGATAAGTATGAATGTACACCGACCCTCGCTACAATTTATGTTTAAAATAAAAAATAGACGTTAAAAATGTAGAAGTAATCAATTTCTTAATATTAAGTATTTTTTGACTAAAATTATATTTAGAATAAAAATACTGCAAGATATTTTTATATTAGGTCACTACATACAGAACCGACTTATAAAGAATATATACAACTAGTATCTAACAATAAAGGAAAGAAGACAAATATTTTAAGGACATTCTTTACGTTTCCAAGGTTATGTAAACACTTGACAATGACGCATCGTAACAATGGCTTCTTTGACAAACCTGATTCATGAAATATATTGAAATTTACTAGACAAATAATCGATTAGGATTTTATCACGATAATATAACGTTACTAACGTAGTTATGTCTCTTTCTGTATATTCAGTTTGACAGGTTTAGGTTATTTCTGAGACCCTTACCTCATATGTTTAACTATTCCCTTGTAACTTGTTAAAATATGGTTTCTCTATCACTTCATAATGTTACTATTCCTATGACAATAAATCGTGATAATTTCCTGTTTCTTTCTATTTATTTTTTTTATCTATTTATTTTTTTTTGCAATAAAATATGAAAAATTTACGAAAATCTAAAAGAAAAAAATCTAAGAATTAACCTTTGGTAACAAATTCATAAAAATTTAAAGATAACAATTCATTATCCGTTATTACATTTCGAACTTAATACCACAATTTTCCCATCTTGAACTAACCGTTATTTTTTTTTTATCTTATTAAATCTTTTAGGTTTGTCCACAAAAGCCAATAATTTACAGTTATTGTGAATGAAGCTTTAATTAAATTATAACCCTTGATTTCTGATTATGCTAATCTTGAAAGGAACCCATAATATATAGAAATTAATATTTGTTTATCAAAATATAGAGAATTAGGTTTGCGTGATATTTTAAATAAATAAAAACGGAACTATAAACAGTTTTTTTTAATTTCATAAAGTTCACATTTTTTCAGTAAAAATAGAACCCTTTGAATCCAGCCAAGAACGGTATTATCAAGAAATCATGTGAACATTTGATTTCGTTAATTTGTAAACTTACAGGCAATCTCGAGCAATTTGATTTTCTATGAAAAAGCCATTCATACATATACGAGAGTTGCATAAAAAGTCCATTATGAAAAATATAGCGCACTAAATTGTATTTGCATTTTTAAAGAACTTTACAGAAAATATGTCATTTAAAAATCGAAATTTTGCCAACCGGCGCATGTCAAAATTTTGACGATTTTCGTCTACAAAACGTGTTGCTACGGTATATATTGTATTGAATAATTGTTTCTCCTCTACAGCCCGGGTATCGGGGATCGCGTTAATCCCGAAATGACGTGACTTGCGCCGTTAGTCTGTATAGTTTCAAATGTCTGTTTGTAAACTTAAAATGTATAAAATGTTGCATTTAGAATGTAAATATACATATTTATTTATATGTATAGATTTGAAATCGCTTTGAATATTTCCCATTCTCTGATAATATTTCGTTATTGAGGTTTTGGGACATCGTGTACAGTTCATTATCCAGACTTATGAAATAAGTCAATAATGACATAATGCCCCAAAAATGTGTAAAAAAAAGACAATATGCTAAACTTTTACAATAAAAAAATATGCTTCTCCAGCGTTTTTTTAAATTTGTGTTTGTTTACGATGCAATCTACAGATTTCTCTCATAGCTAATGAGCAATTAACCAATAGCCGGATTTTCAGCACAGGAATGTATTTCTTCATAATCTAATTATCAGCTTCCTACGAAAATAAAAAGTGCACGAATAGTAAACGTGCATCACAGTTGCTTGACAAGACATTTGTTTAATGAAGCCTTCTAACAGAACATTTCTTGTACATTATATGTACTAGAAAAAGGGTTTAATGGCAAGCCAAAAAACAAAACAAAACCAAAGAAACAAACAACATATAATGATAATTGTATCTTTTGAAATTAGAATACTAAAAACGACATGTTGCTTAAATATTTGCAAACATACGATTGAAAAACATGTAAAGAGTTTTTTTATTTGGGTTAAACCAACAAAGTAGAGGTCTTATGTCGACTATCCAGCGGAAGAAGGCCTTGCATTAGAACCACCAAAGTTCCGTACACTAACTGGATAGTTTCCTCACATGAAATAGGTCTCTTGTGAGATTCTAACTAGCAGCTGTGAGGAGCAAGTGATTTCTAGTCAACGACATGTAGAGAAAACATCTTGGAAAAGCAAAACGGCAAAAGAAAATATCACAGAAGCACCACGAAGCTTTCATTTTTCGTTTTTCTGTTGGTAATTTTTCTTAGTTTCTTGTTATTATTGTTGTTGATTTGTTAATGTTTTTTGCGCTTTCTTTTGCTTTTTAGCATACCAAAAGATAAGAAAACAAGTAACGACTGTCATACATATTGTTTTATATATTGTTTTCATTCGCTTTCCATTAAGTCTCGCCACGCAAAGACTGTTATCATATTACATATCTATTAATGAATTCCAGATATCTTTTCAAAGAAACAAACGAGTATTGTTTTAAGTTTACTACATTCTGTGTGCCTAATTAATTTGTTTTTTCTTTATTTTCTCATGAGATGGTAACACTTTTACACATTTCTTAGGAATAAAATTCAATTATTTTTTTATTCAATTTCGAAAAAAAACCAACCCAAACTCATTTATATTTAAAACCAATAAATGTTGGCATGTAAATCTATGTCTTTCTTCTTTGAGGGTTGTTTCTTTCAGGTCGTGATAAAGTTTATATATAGTCTGATTAAATTGACCTTATGGATACATTATAGCACTCATTCGAATAATCGATCCCACTTTGGTTTTGTCCGAAAATTAATATGTAATGGTGGTTATGACATCCGCAACAGCACAGTCGGTTAAGTGATTGCCTGATATGTGTGAGGTCTGTGGTTCAATCAATACTGTTGCCATTTATGTAAATTAATATTTCCCATTTTTGCAGTATATTGTAATTTGAATGGCCAAGTGTTTGCATAGTTGTTTGCACGGGTATGAAGCAACTTCAAAAACACTGTTTTGTCGTGATTTGTATTGTGTTTTACGGCATTGAAATGACATTTATTGATTTAATTCCAAATAAATTTTGAATATTATTTCTTTAACCATGTTATAGGCTTCACAAAAATCAGTGCAAAACATAAATGTCCTTAAACAAAACGAACAACAACAAAAACAATCATAGATTCAATAATGTTGAATTTATAAATAAAAAAACTAACCTACGCCTTCTTGTTCTTACAATATGTAGGCCACTAAGAGGTTTTAAACCCGTAGTTTACCCTATTTTGCTATAACGCTCAGTAAAAACAAACAAATCAAATTAAATCACATCTTACTGCGTACATCTCACGAAACGAAAAGAAAATGTATTACTACGGAAGCCCATTGAGGCCGTTTTGAGTTAGAAGTTAGAACTTAGATGTTAGATCTTAGAACCTTAGGTCTTAGATGTTCCGTATAGGCGGGAAAACGCCATATTAACTGCAAGATAGATAAGAAGATGTGAGATAAACTTTTTGATATATTTCTTTATTTTTCTATTTTTTTATTTTTAAAGAATTGCAGAGATATAGCTAGAACGTTAAAAGATTAGGTGATTATATCTTATATATAAGGACCAGGTAAAAACAACCAATTTCAATAGGAGACAAAGGTCGACCAAGCTATCTTCAACAAGCTGGGACAAATTGACTCCGTAAGTAGCTATTTTAACCAGTTCTAGCTATTTTAGCCGAACCTGGCTACCAAAAAAAATCTTCGATGAGGGACACAAGCTTTAAAACTGATATATCTGTTGCCTGTAACTCAAATTATCATATTTGAAAAAGTATTTAAAATTGTGTAACTAACAGTTTTATAATAATTAAAAAATGTTGATTTTCTTATGTTTATTAAAATAATTTGATTATTTTTTCTATTGCAGAATCTTCTTTATCCCTTTTCCTGATTATTAAAATGGACTCTAAATTAGCGTGGAGGTTTGGACTTTGGCTGTTTGTTTTTACACCACTAACAAGTGTTGTAATAAAAGATTTAGCTGTCATTCTCAGAAGGGCTAGAACTGATTAACTTTGTGTGACATGTAAATGGTTACGACAAGTTAAAGCCATGTTGATTGTGCATCCTCGGAGCGATCTGTACATTCCACCCATCATATGATCAAATAGCGACAACTCGCCGGCAGTGATAGCGTCATAATACGCATATGAATTGAAAATTCAACGCTAGCATTGCTTCAACCTTTATTCCAGCTTTAACGGCACATAACGAGTAGCAAGGTTGAACAGTTTTATGCATGGAAAGAGTGTAGCAAATCAGCGTTTAGAATCCTGGCAAGGATTACTTCGTAAACAAGGTTGCACTGGCGGATATCATTTTTCAAGGATCTTATTGATTTCAAAGTTTCGATATAACAAATCGTGTACATATGGAATGTCTTATTATGGACTTGATCCAAGCAGAACTCTACATGCAAGCGAAATCCAAAAGAATATTGAAATACTTTACGGAAGACCTGATATAATGTATTTTGTACCTGGAATCTATGGTGGGCATAACTGTGATCATCGTGTTGATCAAGAAGACATAAAGATATGCCAAAACTTTTTATTAAAGGGCCTCATTAAAACCGAGAAACTTGTTCGAGTGTTGTCGCCGAATAACGGAAAGTTTTTGATAGCCATTAAACGTACCTTGAATTTTTACAGATGATTGTGGAACATTTTTACAATGACTTACAATGAACATGCAATTGGGTTTCGTGTTGGCATTCATAATTATTAATTATAGATTATATTATTTTTTGATTATTATATTGATTATATTGTTAATGATTTATTGTAATTTTAACATCAGATTTATGTGATTTCAGTGTGTCCTAATAATATACTTTGTGCTAAATGATGACAGGAATGTTGTTGAAAAACCTATTGAACTGTTTCAAGATAACTGTTAATGAGGAACGTCTGGTGAAGTCAAAGCTTCAATAAATGGTCCTATCAAATTGTGTGTTTATTCTACAGTTAAAATTACAAGTATGTACACTTTGCATCAGCGGTCAATGCTTCCGTGTATCCATTTCTTCAAGGTCAAGATCACAAGGACCACTTAAATTAAAGTTAACCATTGCCTTAATTGCACTTCTGTTTTAATATTTGATGAAATCATCAGCGGTTTGATACTGATTGGGGTTACCATGATATATAAGTATATTAAAATACAAGGATTTGTCTTATTATATAGTATTGAAAAAATGCCATTTGATATAATTTCCTAAGGTGTTCTGCACAAATGATCGATGGTGTGACCTGCTCTTGACTACAAATTGGAGCCATCATTATATTCAAAAGGAATCGCATTACTGAATAGGCACAATATAATTTTACAAAGAAAGTATATGGTTGTCATATTGGCAGGGTACTGAATGATGGCTTATCAAGCAATTGTTGCATAACTAGTTATAATACTAGATGTAAAGCGTGCAAATGATTATGAAAGAACTAATAGCGATTTTATAAAAAAAACGTCATGCCATTATTGTGGCTATAGTTGCATGTTCCCTTAAATTTCAGTGACAAACCAAATTACAGATTTTTGTTTAATATGCAGTACATTTATTGATTTTTTTTTTTATTATTTTTTTTGTCGGGGGGTGTGGATTTCTTTGTGTCGGCCTTTTTTTATCAAATAAGCATCAGCATCAGAAGAACCATATCAACTGATGTCACGCGATTCATCTGCACTTGCACTTGTTACAACGTATGTTTAAATGTGCGAGCCAACAGGTATAACAATGCGGTCAGGCAAAATCAAAGTACAAAGGGCCGTGTCAGTGAAAGACCTCCAAAGTGGCCTTAACGTGGTCCAAATATATTAGAACTTAGGCATTAGAACTTAGTTCTTAGAACTTAGACATTAGAACTTAGACATTAGAACTTAGTTGATTAGAACTTAGTGATTAGAACTTAGTGATTAGAACTTAGTGATTAGAACTTAGTGATTAAAACTTAGTTATTAGAACTTATACATTAGAACTTAGTTATTAGAACTTAAAAAATCGGTTTTGAAAGAGCTAAAAGAAGGAAAGATAACTCCGTTCTCAAACATTAAACTTTATTCAAGTTACAGTAAACTGCAAAACATGATACAAGACACTTATCTCATTAATTACAAAAAAGAATATCCACAATCTTATCACCAACAAGAATATCACAAGAACTTGTCAATGGCATACACCGGTGCAGTGCGTGCACACTCAAGAAATATTTAATACTTCAGCTCTTTTACAATAATATTTATGGTAAAGATCAATGATATCTGTAGGTCTACAGCAACTATTCATAGGAAAAAGATGTTCCTTTGATCTCAGGAATACCATGAGACAAAATGTCAAGAAATGCTAAAGTTAAGGTAAAATTCAATAAAATCTAGTTCCAACAAATTTCTCTTATATTGAAGAGCCTCCAAACCAAGCTGTTAAGTGTACGATGGTTGTTCTTGTAAGCATGGTTCAGATGAAATAAAACATAAAAAATACAGAGTTAACAAAATACTTATTTCTATAAGTTTTGTTAAAAGATTTGAAAAATATAGCGTTTCTTAATCCTTCAGTTATATACAAAACATACATGCACATGAACTTGAAATTAAACCTAAACGATGAACTAAAATTTGATAAATATTTCTGTAAAATGCCTAATTCGTTTAATGTGTCAATGAAGCATGACGATATCATTGCGGGTGAGTTGTTGCTCTTTGATACTTCGAGACATAAAATGCGTTGACTGTACCTGTCGATCGCTCCCTGGATGCAGAAATCCATATGGCTTTAACTTTTCGTAACAATTTAGATGACACATATCTTCGCCGAGATGATTTGTGGCTTTGTGTTCATTAGTTCCTTCGGGATCGATTTGTGGCATTAGCCTCATTACAGAATCCATAGACATTGCAACTGGTAGTCAGGCTCTAATTTGTGCAACATCGATCGAAACCTAAACACTTGACACTCCTCAGGATTCCTTCAATAATGGGGTCCCTTACTTCGTCCTTATAGGTGTACGTGTTTTGCGTCGGACAAGATTGTTAGCCTTGTAAAATAAACTATGAATAAGTAATTTGTAATCAGTTCTCTAAAATTGTTAAGTGTGCCCCTGAGAATGACAGCTAAATCCATGATCACAACACTAGATACTGGTGTTATAACAGCCAATGCCAAACATCCATGCCCATGTAGACACCATTTTTGTTGTCCTGAAAGGAATAAAGAAGATTCTGCAATAGGAAAATTATCAAATTATTTTTGTACACATTACGAAACCAACAAAACTGACAGTTACAAAATTTTTAATTCTGTTCAAAAGGTGGTGAATTACACTCTAAGACAGGCAATATATATCAGTTTTGACGCTTGTGTCCCTCGTCGTAGGTGTTTTTTGTTGCAATGTTTGGGTATAATAGCTACAATGGGCTAAGAAGCCTCCTTTGCCTCCTTTTGAAATTTGTTGTTTTTACCACGCTTTTTAAATTATACATATAAAATCACCTAATCTTTTAACGTAATAGCTATATCTCTGCAATTTTTAAAAACAAAAAATATAATTAAAGTAATATAATTACAAGTTTACCTCACATACATCTTCATGTCTATCTTGCAGTCAATATGGCGTTTTCCCGCCTTTACGGAACCTCTAAGTTCTAAGAGCTAAGACCTAAGTTCTAAGATCTAAGTTCTAAGATCTAACATCTAAGTTCTAACTTCTAACTCAAAATGGCCTCAATGGGCTTCCGTATATTACTGTGTGCACTGACCAACTGACAGGTTGGTTAATAAAATCAAACAATATCAAATTATAATAAAGGTTAATAGTGGTATGTTGTGTGGCAAATATAGCATATATTAATAAAGCATAATTATCTGCTATGTCTATTTTATACAAGTCAACAACATGTTCATGCATTATTTGTAATGCTGATAAATATAATTAAGACCCATTTTACACCGGGAAGTATTAAAAGAGTTCATTAAATAACGTAACTTAAAACAGAATTTTTAAAAATTGTTAAGTAAACAAAAATGGAAACAGTTTTGATTCCTCTATGTTAATAATTGTGACTGTAATGATGGTGAAGAAATTTACATCAATATCAATACAGCTAGCGTTACTACAACTGACAATCGAGAGAAAGTGCTTAAATATTTAATGAATATGACGCACGTGGACTTAAAAACCTAGAACATTCGTGACGTATTTTGAAACATGGATATTTTTACAATACAAAAAATAAAATTTGCAAAACAAAAGAAAAAAAAAAGAAAATAAAAACATTGCCAGATAATGGAATATGAACAAAATAATTATATATTTGATGTAAAAGTTAACTGATTAATTTTTAATTCTAACATCATTTACTTTGACAGATACAATTAAATCAAAATTTGTATATATAATAATTCATATTTAATTCGAAAGCTTATCTAAATTTGCAAGTTAATCTAAAAATAGCTTAAGTTTTATTTTTTAATATATGATAATTGCATTAGCCAGTAATTTACAAATACTTAAAACATTCGCTCTCGCTCGTGGTAGCTCACCTTATTTCAAAAATAATTAAAATAATTCAGTCATTATTTTATTATATCATGATGATGGATTATAAATTTGTTATATCTCTCACTACTCATAGCACCGGCTATCTTCATCAATAACGTGCTGGAAGTCAAAATCAACAATTCAAATATTGTATCAATTTCAGCTATGCTTGTAAAACATAAAGTACTAGTATTTTATTTCATGCTAGTTTTATGGCATTTTGTTGAGTAAAATGGAGTAATTTAACTTTTAAACTTGCATATAAAAAACATTTAATTGAAGGATTTTGTCACTATATTCAAAAATCTCAACTCACAAAATTTAATAATGAAACTATCGGGACCAAGATTTGCAGTTTCAAACGGAGTTCTATTAAAAAAAAGTTGTTAAATCACTATTCCCAGCAGAAACTTTATGATGATTGAATATTTCTTTTCTTATTTATAAGGTTCGGAATCGTAAGTGACATTTCCTAGTTCACGCTATGATTTTAACTAAATACAAGATAAAGCATGTGTTTTGTAGATAGGTTTTAGTTATTTTTAAAAACAAAACAACAAACATGAAGGAATATTATATATATCACGTAAATCATTAAAGAGGTAGGTAAGAGTAAGATTATTCATTAAATATAATAATTAAAGATACCTGTATGAATATTTCTACATAACAGTGTAATGATGCAAAAAAGAATATTTAAATGGATAAAAATATATCTATCAAGATGCATTTGATGATTTGTTTTTTAATGATCTGCCTATAGAATCAATGACAGAAATCATTTTATTCCATTGAAAAGTTATTAACAGCCAACTGATATATGTCAATCAACAGACAAGTATATAATATTTTCGTGTGTACTTGACAAAGTAAAAACAGCACCGCACAAAAAGTTTTTCCCAACCTATTTGCGTTTTGTTATATACTCATCATTTATATATGTATTTCATGCAATAAGATATGTTTAAACTAACAAAAAGTCTAGGTCGAGCTTTGTTCGGGAAGCAATATCTGCTTTCACAATCAATTGACATCTTTATTGACTTTACAAACTATATGTCAAATTCCACGAAAATGTTTGAGGAAAAAGAATGTATGTCCAGAATATACCTATTATAAGACTCAAAGAAAAAGCAGTCAATTATATTGTAATAAATAAGGATAAATTACAATCAACATTTTTGTTTGCTAAAAATACACGCATTATACGAAATTTTGCACAAATTTGATTATAATATTTTGAGGAAAAGCCTCTGTGCTTGTTTGCTTTCTGCTTAACTTTATCAGTTTCTTTATCACTGTTAGTGTTGAAATTCCATTAAAGTGCAGACAGTTTTATCGAACAAGTTAGTTAAAGCCTGGAGATAGCATCAGATACAGTCTTCTTGTTAAAATATCTTCTTAATTCATGTTCGAAAATTTGAGAAACATTGATGACAATATATCGTTTGATTATATTACAAGCTTTTAACAAATTCAAATATTTTACATCACAATATATTTCTGGAAACGAACAACATAAAAACACTGCTAATTAGTCCATTCCATAATCAATGATAGCCTCTAGACAAATAATACTATAAAGATGCACACTTTCTTTTGAAAACCTATATTTTTACCTTTTAATAGTGTGCTTTTATTAAAGTTGATGCTATTTGCAGATTTTACAGTTGATATTATGTGATGTTTTAATATGTACTTTTTAACGTGTACTGTATTTGCATATATATGTGTATATATTTTATATATACACATTCATATGCCCGTAACATATGGTTTTAATTGTAAAATATGTAAAATATCTTAATTCTCTTGTAATTCTACTTAAAGCATGGCTATGTACAATGTAATGTTTATCTTTTATGTTGAAACATATGTAATTGTACACAGATGAGACTAAAATAAATAAATAAATAAATATTTAGGCAGATGTGATAAAAGGCGTATTTTGCATGAAGACAATAGAAACAAATATATATCCAAATATTCTAAACAACAAGTTTATTTGTGTTTTTTATATTTGTTGTTGTTCCTTGTTTAAATTAGAAATACAGCTATTTGTAAACAGTAGTTTCGAAACGATTTAAAGTGTAACTAATTGATAAATTTTTTAAAAAATGGACTTTTTCTCTCTCATTGCTCTATGGGTACGAGTTTTAGAGATCAACATCAAAATGTTAACCCATATTTTCAATATCAAAATATTTTAGAAATACATCATACTAAATTTGTTTACATGACTAATCAAGAGGAACAAAACATATGATATTGTCATGTTATTATTGATATGGTACTTACCGCTTTTATGTATCTTGTAAATTCTGCTTGAGTATCTGCGATAAATACCACCATATTGTCATTTAAGTACGAATAATTTGATAACAGCAAATAATAATAATTATTATTTTAAAAATCCACAGAAAATATCAACAGTTTCCAAAGGTACTATATAGTTGAATTGAAAGATCAAAATATAAATCAAGTAATAATTATTGATATGGAGCTTGTATTTTATTTACGTCAAAGTCTTCCTTTGCAGCTTTGGTATCATAAAGGAATGATCAAATCCTCAGATCAGAAAAGTCTATTACCACGATAGTGCAAGGTTAACACCTAATCAAATCTAGAGAAATAATCATTTTACAAGTGCAATAAAATGACGCTAATTCTTTAATAAATAAAATTACATATACATGTATATTACAAAAGTATAATGTTTTATACACTGACATCTGGAACTCACAAAATGATTGACAAGCTTTATATTATCATGAAGTTTAATTCATTATTGTATTAACATTCAGTTTCTCTAAGATTCTGTGTCGCCAAATCATATTAATTCAAACATTTTGATTACATTCGTTATTGAATAAGTTATTGGATTCAAAGGTATTTTTTTATGAACCGGTCTTCCTCATACTCGTAGATAGAACTATTTCAAGCTTGTTAGCTTTATCACTGTCTATAACAAAGATCAACAATGAAGAATTATATTTATTTGTTCCAACTGAAAGAAATTGACATTTTATTTGCCTTATTTCTAAGACAATAGCTGATGTTTTTAGGCGTTCTTTAGAGATTTTGTTTTTCTCTATTTTATTCATATATGAATTTAGATTCATTTTGCTTTGTATAAAAATAACACCATTAAGCAAAGGTATTACAAAATGCGATCAATTGAATATATACTTATATGTCTGAAAAAAATAGATTAATACTTATATATGATTAACACCTTTTATTGTGCCTAGCCTATAAAATCATCGGTTTGTGTGTGCTATACTATATGTGGTCCATTACATTAATTTTTTACATTTTTTAAGATGATTAGAACATGATTAATATACAAATTAATATTCCTTACACTAATCTTTCATACAATATTGCGAACTTGTAACATTTGTTCATTTGACAAAGACGCCTTCCCTAGAGTTACGCTCTGTTAAAGTTAGGAAAACTATTAGGTGACTTCAAAGTGCTAAATGATTAATGGAGTAATCGATATCACTTTGACATTTTTCAAGAACACTTGATTTTAACTTTATATTCTATTACGGGCTGAAACGTTTCTTTTAAAAAATTGAAAAGACATATGCTCCTACACATAATAACAACTTAGATGAAATTGATGAATAAACTTCTTTGAATGTGGAAGGGTCTTAGTTGCAAACGGCATTTTTCTTACATGTTTGGTATTCAAGGAATTATTGCCTTTTTCAACAAGAACAATGTCACGCCATGATATTCACATTCAAATATTGAGATTGTTTAGTCAACATGAAGTATCAAAATGTAATACACTCTGGCCTTTCTGATATCTAAGAACAAGAAATCACTTATAAATGAACAGAATGGCAAGTTTATCTTTTTGATAACAATGGAGGTTTGAATCAAATTAATATGCTTTTCAGTGGATAGTGATATTATGCTCTGATAATTTCACAGTAAAACTTTAAAATATAATTAGCCAGACTATATCTAAATGCGGATTTAAAGAATACATATATCTTAAATTGGAAATATCGCCAGAAATACACGTCGTCGTGAGCAAAATGAGCTTTGTTATGGTAAGCATATGAATATTTGCACCTATCGTTTTAGAAAATGTGACAAAATTCATACAATTTTACAGTGTGGCGCCGTTATATGTCTCAACGACGCTAAATGTCGCACTTGCCGCTAAATGTCGCACTATTGTCGCTAAATGTCGCAACCGACGCTAAATGTCTCAAAATTTGTTGCCGTTAAATGTCGCAACACTACCATTAAATGTCGCACCATTTTCCCTCAACGTTAAATGCCACAATATCTTCATTCATGTTAAACAACTCGTATAATAACAATATTAACGTTATGTAGGTGATCTAGGAACTAGCTATCTATCAGATAGGAAAGGATTTGTTGTGATGTACAAAGAAATTGGTTGAAATTGTCATCTTTAGTAGTCGGTATTATGAATTGACGACCACAAATAATGCCAAGAAACCCCTTGGTGATAAAACTCATTTGTATATGTTTTTCATTTTGCAACCCAGATGTCGTGGGAAGTTTATTCTAGAAAGACTCAATAAAAATTCAATCTCAGATCAGATTTTTTTTATATTTTGTGTTGATTTTTCAACTTCTGCGGTTTTATCGACATTAAAGGTAACATAATATAATTATGTGCATTTATTTTGCCACAGTCAGATTACAGTTTTATAAATTTTATTGATGTAATCATCATTTAAGGTCAAATATATAATAAATTATATTAATATCAAACCAGTGTGTCTTTTCTTGAGTTCTTGAGAAAGTTACATGCGTCCGAAGTGAAATACTGTCGTTGTAGGCAGTACTGTATTTTCGAGGCTGCCTATGATGTCAGAAAATGCTCTTTAACATTTTAACATTCTAACAGAAAATCAAGCTCACTGTTTTATGATTTTTATTCGTATTGTATCTTTATCAATTATTTGGACTTTAACCCATTACCCGATATACACGCCTTTTAACGCCCTTTTCACTCCCCCTTTTTGTTGTCTCAAATGGTGAAAAAATGCTTTATTTAGGCCCCCAAAACTTGTTTTTGTTTGAGAAATTTTTTTTTTAAAAGTGACCACTTTTTCGGCGCGGCTCCCCAACCAAAATATACATTAGGGGGTTGCCAGAAGGGGGATGTGCCCCCTTCTGTTTGGAGGGTTTGAAGGCGGCGGCAGTCCCCCTCATCGCCCAGAAAATTTTGGACTTGTGAGAGGCTTAGAATGACCCCAGATCAATCATAAGGTAACGTGCAACCAACGCTTAAAAGCATTTGACTCTATCTCAATCAATTGAGAAGTTGCAGCACTTTGAAATCAATTTTGATGGAAAAAAATCAACACAAAATAGTGATTTTTTGGCAATTTTGAAATGTCCCCTCGTTGCCATGGTAACAGTAAATTTAAGCCAGAGCATGTTGTTACAAAAACAATGGTGCAGTTAACATTTGTGCCAAGTTTCATTAGTATTGAAGCAGTTTTTATAGTTTTATAGCAATTTGAACTTGTAACTTTTCAATGAAAACAGCCATTTTTCACAAAATGCTAATGAAGTAATGGGTTAAACTATCATTTGTAACAATTTTCTAATGACAGAAACAATGTTAATATGAAAGGTGCATCGAAAAAGCTTTTTATTGACACGCAGTTACAGGACACAACAAGATTCGGTACGATCAAATTTTCCTATATGTTATGTCACTCACTGTTAAATTCATAGACGTAGGGTCATTCGTGTGTCATATAAAGTGCTGTACTATCGCATTGATAACTTTTCTATCTTGAAAAAATATAACCAATGAATTTTTTAAGGCAAATGCTACAGTTACATAGGCATAAAGCAGATTGAAAACTATATAAAGAATTTGTTAAAACTTTGAATGAGCTTAAATAAAAAATAATTGTGTTAATATGACCACTATTAGCAACACTGCACCTTTTATACTTCTGGAATCGAAATAATTTTACCCGTATATCAACCTTGCAGACTGAACGAGCTCTGTACACTTATGGCTAACTTTAGTAATTTCTATCTTGATAGACAGTTCTAAAAAATAGGAGCTTTGAAAAGTGAATTTTACAAATTCAGCGGGTAAGATAAGACTTGCAAATATATTTAGTCTTGCCAGTTTCAGAATTGTCGGCTGCTCAAGGTTTTTGTTCTTTTTTTGCAGCCCATCACATTACCTTTTTATTACAAGTAGGATAAGTCGAATATAGAAATGAAATATGTACTATGGCAAAAATGCCCTCAGGTTAACCGTTAATATTTGAAAACAAAGCATGAAATATACCTTCAATGTTTAATGCATATAAAACGTTTTTCAAACGTCCATGTTATCCAAAATTAAAATAATTCTGTCATATACAGAGAATGAAAATTAGAAAAATCTTAAAAATATTTCAAAGCGGACATAAAATAACTTAAACTGATACCCCGCTTTCTTTGCATAACTATTGTCGTATTATAAACCAATTCAAGACATATCTTTTAGAATTAGCCTTCTTATTATTAACAATAAGTCATTGGCCTTGTTCTAGTGTCTGCCCTTTATCAAAAGGGCGGACAGCTCTTTGTCCCTTTCTCGTAAGAGGAGGGGAATCCTGTGATGCGTGTATGTGGTCGCACGGTCACGTTCCTTATATGTCCTCGATGCATGTATGTGGTCGCATGGTCGAAAATCTCAAAAACAACGATTGCAAAGATGTTTATTAATGAACCGTCTTGTGCAAAATCTTTATGTTCTAAAAACTGTAGAAATCTTTATAAGGAGTTTAAAAGCCTCATTACCACTTTTTTCTGCTTTTCAGGAGTTTTAAAAGTCTCATAAGGACTTTTTCACTTGTAAATACAAATATTCTAATAAGGATTTTCATTCTCCTAAATAGGAGAGATAAAAAAAACTTTTTACAATTTGTAAACTAAGTAGGAAGTTTTACTCATAATCAGGAGAAATGAACATGATAACAACTTTGTAACTATTAATAAGAAATTTTAAAAGCCTTATTAGAAGAAATAAAAGCATTATTAGGAGAAATATAATCTTAATAAATTCAAAACACTAACTATAAAATTTGAACTTGAACTTTGAGCCTTCAAATAGGGGTTTTTATACCAAGAAAAAATTAGAATTTAATATTTCTCCTAAAAAGTGTTTAAAACTTTTAAATAGGACATGCAATGTCCTAAATAGTTTTTAGACAATGAAAAAGTCATTAACTTAGACTTTTAAAACTACTTAACAGAAGTAACAAAGTCCTATATAGCTTTTTAAAACTATTTATTACGATTTCAACAGTTTTTAAGAACATTAGGATTTTGCACCAGAGGGGTTCCGTACCAAAATTCGTTTGAAAACGTTGTTAATATATTAGAGATTTTCGAACATTTACATACACGGAGGACAAGTAAGGGAAGTGACCGTGCGACCAAATACACGCATCACATGATTCCCCCTTCTCTTACGAGAAATGGACAATGAGTCGTCCTTCCTACAGGGCAAATTTTAAAATATCCATCTCAAGCTGATGTCGTAGCTCGAATCCACGACATCAGATTCTGGGCTGCTAAATGAAAAACATATACAAATGTGTTTTATTAACAAGAGGTTCTTTGGCATAAATTGTGATTGTCATTTTGTGATACCGATCAACCGATTACTATGTGCATCACAGCTGATAGATAGCTATTACATAACGTTAATATTGACATAATACAAGTTGTTTAACATGAAATCAGATATTGCGACATTTAACGGTAGTGTTGTGACATTTAACGATTGCGACATTTAACGTCATCCTTGCGACATTTAACGGCATAGTATTTGGAGACATTTAGCGGCGGTTGCGACATATAACGGCGCCACAAACAGATTTTTTTTTCAACAAGAAAATGTGACGCCGTGATTTGATGACGCCACGAATGAGAGCACATGTCGTTTCGCGAAAAAAAACACAATATAAAAATGACTCATTAACTCTATGTAATATGTAACAGAGACAACAGAGTTTATTTAGTATAATAAAGGTATGTTATGGACTTAAATAAGTAAAAAGTTATTATATTCCCAAAGGTGACACAAAAATATAATAGTTTATTTTCATCGAGTTGCGTCTTCGTCGTCTGTATTTGTTTATTCCTAATTTTTTGAACATTTTGATATTTTATTTTATAAAAATACTCTTTTGAATTTAGATAACACTTTTACATTATATTATTTAAAACATATATAACTGTTATTTTAAATCGTTAAGGCATATAAGAGACATAGCTGTTACACGTGTACGTTTGTTGTTGTTGTTTTTTATTTAGTTACTTATTCTCTTGAAAGAAAAAAAATGTGAATTTAAGTTTTCTAAATTCACATATTTTTTCTTTCAAGAGAATAAGTTACTAAATAAAAAACAGTCAATGTTAATTGACTGTTACCCTTTTACTTACATATAGTGAAGTAACTAAACTTTACTTTAGTTATTCGATTCTGTTCATTCTGAGGTCTCTTCGTCGGGCAACAATATATTTTGTTTCACATGGTAACGCTGATAATTTAATGAACGACGAGAGATTGTTACATTAACAAATTTTGACAAAAAATGAAACTTTAATCTTAGCTCATGTGAACTCAATAATTTGCAATTATCATACACTGTATCACAGCGCTGTCAACTTTAAAAAATATTTTCTAGGTAAAAATCATGATCCAAAGTTTCCAATCAGCAAATTCTTTAGGATTAATGACAAAAATAAAAAGGTGAAACTCGCAGATTGGTTTATTTGAGTCTGGATATGATATGTATTAAAATAAGTGCAACCGTTTACATAACACCAGCATAGTGGGCGGATGTCAGTCGTCAACACATTCAGACAAATTATCACGAAATGTGTTGGTCTTGCTTATCCATTAACCTTCTCTATTCAACAAATCGTCCACTTTGTTGCTTTACATTTCTTTTATTTACTTTACTTTTTTCTTTGCTTGACTTTACATATTATGAATAATTTATATAAAACCAGTATCTATTACTTAAATGTGACATATTCTTGTTACCTATATATACATGTATAAGTAATGAAATTTAAAAGTTAAAAACTTCAAACTGTGAAAGACTAAATTTTGAGAGATTTTTGTGTAAAACATAATGCTTTCCAATTTTAATGGCTTTGTGAATCTGCTCTTTCCCACTATAAAAGTAAAAACATAACTTGAAATGTAAAATACACTATTTTCAGTGTTTACGTTAGAATTATGTAAATTGCAGGGAATGCACACGTCTACATGCCGTGGACTTATCATGCACACAGTTAACGAAGAATGTCGAATTATAATGAACATTTCCATATTTTGCAGAATAGTTTTGTTCGAAATTGTCATTTTCAACTACTTTCATTTGTTTTATCTCATGCAACGCTTTATTTACACAAAACAACTATTGACACAAGTACCTTATAATTACATAAATCAAATAAAAAAAATAGCACGTATTAAAATACTTTCAGTTTAATAAACGTTTATGTTGCATGATTTGTTTTCCTTTATACAGACAAACTAAAGGTTAACAATATCACTTTGAAGTGATTAAAGTTCTCAGCAGTACTATTATGAATGTTAGCTTTTTATAATACTTAATTTAGAGTTTGCCCCAAATTTTTTTTTAATTATTCAAAGGTAAATGAAGAATTACTGTGATATTAATATAACGATAAAATCACAGATCACGTTTTGTGCTGTGCTATATGTAGCGTTATTAACACACTTCTTCCCCGCTTTAGTAAATTTGTGATGGCTTCACTGGAGTGAGTGTAAAATCATAAAGTCTTATGTCGTTAAAATTGCGACTTAAATAGAGGATATTTAATGAGTGTAGGTTTAATACTAAATTTATTGAACGAGCTGAATAAAATAATATTATGCGAGCCTCTGGCGACATTTTCCACACTTTTTCCCCGGAACTTAATTCGTTTTTACGAAATAGTTCCGTAAACTAGTATATCGGGTACTACTTCTCCATTAGAAACATCATTTAACACTGATTGACCTGGTTTGCACAAAAGAACACGTGGTTATGTTTGTGAAACTGTTTGTGAGCAGTTGACCAAGCAATGAAAAAAGGTGTGGCTAAATGTTACCTCACAATATACTATTGTATATAAATTAGAATAATCGCCTGCCAATAGCGTTGCCGCCACAGCCGTGATAGTACACGCGCTGGGAAAATTTTGTTAAAATGGGGGTCCTGTGCTTCAACAAGAAGAACAAATATGTACACTAGAATGCCATTTGTGATATAAATATCTTTTAAGCGACCATGTAGGACTGGTATAGATATATTTAGCTTAACTGATTCTAGATACATCCACACATCATTAAATCCAGCACTTTGCAAAAGTGCTTTGACTTTAGACAACAAATTTACAGTATTAGACTTTGACTCTATCTCCAATCTCTGACAATTAACAAGATAATTTAATATACAATTGCTTGTTTTATTTTGATATATTTTATAAAATATTTAACAATTCTTACATGACGTGAAATATTTAATGGAAATCGGCCTACTTCTGCAAACAATGAAAGAGTATTTGTTGACATTTTCACATTAAGCAACCATTTAAAGAACTTCCTATGTACAATTTCCAAATTTTCCGATGATATGCTACACCATACCTCACAAGTATAATTTAAAATTGGTAGAACATGTGCATCAAACAGGTTGAACATAATATCAATGGGAACTTGCTTATCTCTTGTTACATTAAATAATGAGCTCATAGCCCGTAGTTCTTTGCCTTTTAGTGTGTTGGTCGCTGGTATGAACGAACTTTCGCTAGACAAAACAGGACCTAGGTAATTAAACGTTTTTACAATTTCTATATTTAAACCCCCGTATATCCACTTATAACTTTTATTAAAAAAACTCCGCCCTTTCTAAAAACAACTATCTTAGTCTTATCTACGTTAACAGTAAGATGCCATTTGTTACAATATTTTTCTAAACTATTTAAAGAATTTTGTAAACCTTGAGCAGATTCAGAACAGATAACGGCGTCATCTGCAAATAATAGCAAATAAATCGATATTTGATCTAATGTTATACCATCATCTAAATTTTCTTGTAATGAATTTTCTAAATCATTCAAAAAGAGACTGAACATTATTGGTGAAGTTATCTCACCTTGAAAGAGACCCATTTCACTACTGAAAAATTCAGACAACGTATTTACATGTTTCACACACAATTTAACATCTTCATACATTGAATATATTACAGAAAACAATTTGCCATCAATACCACATTTTATCAATTTATACCATAGGCAGTTCCTGTCAATTAGATCGTATGCTTTTTTTAAAGTCAATGAAACAACAAAATATTTTCTTCTTATCATTTATAAACTTTTCAATCAAAGAATGAAATATAAAAATAGCATCTACAGTGCTATAATCTGCTTTAAATCCAAACTGGGCATCCGTAATTTTGTCATTTTCTACAGACCATTTTTCAGCCTGTTATTTATAATCACTGTGAAAAACTTAGCAAAACAACTTGTTATCGTAATTCCCCTATAATTACTCGGGTCTGTTGAATCACCCTTTTTATGTAAAGGAATAATTATACCGGATGACCAACATTTTGGGAAATATCTACTATCAAGAATATACAAATGTAATTAAAAAGCAATTGTAAAGGATTCATAATATCATTTATACATGATGTAAAGTACTCGTATAAGATGTTATCAGCAGAACAAGCTTTATTACTACCTAAGCTTTTTGATGCTAGATTAACAATCTCTTCCACAGATATCGGTTTATCAAGTTCTTCAAATGTAGCATTGTTGCCTTCTGATTCTAAGAAAGTTTTTACAAAGTCATCTTTATCATTATTAGTTTCATGTTTATCATGATTTGTAGAAAGATTTTTAAAATGTTCATAAAAAGAGTCAACTGTTATTTCTTACCCCGATTTCCTGTCGATTTCTGTTTAAAAGTGTTCCAGAATTCACGTGATGATTTATGTTTTATGGTATTTAGAGATTGGGCAAATGTTTTTATATAATTATTTTTACATTTACGACAATAATATTTATAGTCCTTTTTCTTGATATAAACGTTCATTCTTTTCTCATCATTTGGGTTGATATTATATTCATACATTGCCTTTTTAAACAATTCATGTTTTTCTTTGCACACTTCGTTATACAACTTTTGCCTGTTTTCGTCTGTACTGGTAAAATGCACAGTTTTACTTTTTGTGCAGCGTTCAAAGTATTTCTTCCCATTTAAATGTAGAAAATCTGTGAATTTTTTACTAGTATATCGGGTACTTCTCCATTAGAAACATCATTTAACACTGATTGACCTGGTTTGCACAAAAGAACACGTGGTTATGTTTGTGAAACTGTTTGTGAGCAGTTGACCAAGCAATGAAAAAAGGTGTGGCTAAATTTTCCGCTACGAAAAAAAAAACGGAAAGGGCCATCGAATAATGTATATAATGTTTAAAAAGCTTTTTTATGTGAATGCTTATTTTGTGTGTATTATGAGAGTTGTTCAATGTTTATTTATTTAAATACTTATCTCAACAACGTTGCTTCATTTTGAAATCTAAATAAAATTTACCCAGATTAAAAAAATGAATTGGCATCTCAACTATATTTAAAATCTATTTATAGACAGGACTGATTTTAAGAAAATATGAATGCTAGAGGAATTTTATAGTACAAGTAATATCTTGAGTGTTTTAACCTAATATGGGTATGCTAAAGACGATGAGGGTGGATACGAAGACAATAAAATTGACCTTGACCTTCTAACGGTTAATTCAAAGTGGCCGCTAAACAATACTAAAATAGGTCATTAAAACTATGATACAATAAGATGCAATACATTATTCTTGTCCAAATCAAATGATTATTCAATATTCTCTAAGTTTATACAATTATTAAGTTAATTCATTACAAATTTCTCTAGTAATATATAAGATTAACACGTAAAAATCACCCAAAAACAAGGTCATAACGGTAATACATATTTTTATTTGGCCAAGTTATAATGTAAGGTAAAACTACATTTCGTTATTAAACTAATATCATATTTAAGAATCTACTGAATGAATATGATACTGAAGCTTTGAAAGAACTTTACTGTGTTAATATGCAATAAAGCTCTCAATATGGTTTCATATGTATTTCACATCACACGCATGAAGTGAGTGTTCATTCGTTATATGCACACATGCCAGTCTAAAGCATTGGCTTGGATAAGTCGTTTAGTCTTTTGATATGTTGTTTTCTGATTTTGTTTCAAGAATGTGTCAAAGGCTATGTCGATATTAAAAATAAAAACGATTAAAGGGAAAATTGAAATAAATAAGCATTTCCAAAAACGCTAGAAATCATCATTTAGCCGGGTTTTCGAAAAAACAAATTGTGAAAAAAACTCATTTCTGAACCAAAAGAGCTAATGTTTCTTCTCTTAAGAGAAATATTCCATATATTGTTAATCCAGTAGAAGCCCACACACTGCATTCAAGGTTTGCATATTAAGAAAATAGTTTAATTCTATATAAAGCTTACACGACAAAAACATGGCGGATGGCATGCACAGTAGGGGTCCCTTTCTGAGGTTTTTGTCTTTCAATTTGCTATCATGTGGCATTAAATTATGCATTTTGAATGGCTTATGACAGGCATTAAAAAGGGAGAAATGATTTAATCTTGTTAAATGTATATGTCGCCATCCAGGAACAGCAACAATAACAAAACATCTAGGTAAGGTTATGTAAACCAATGACTTGTAAGAAATTAGGGTTGACTAGGATGGATATTCCTTAGGAGACATTCTCTTTGATTTTTAGGGATTTTATGGATTCCACTGCAAAACAATAAGGCTATGAGCGTATATCATGATCTCATTTGACTTTGAACCTAGGTTGGTCAAGGCTATCAGTAATTTGAGTTTTGGAAATTCATTGGCAAACGCAATTGTAACGCTTTCATTTTTCAAATCCCACTAGCATCAGCTGAAACGCAATTGAGAACCTGGTGAATATTTTAAGGTTTTGGCAAACACGTTATATGCTTAAGCTGAGAAAGTTGTAAGCATTTATTAGCGTGGCTTTTTTTTTAAAAACAAGTCTATTAGGACAAGTGAACTATTATGGGTGGCTTAAAATTAACATTAATTTAGTGATCCCAACACTATCCATGAAGCCCACTCATGGGTCTGATAATACCAACAGGACTATTTGTCCATATTTTTGGCGGGTAAATGCAGAAAATGTATGGTGGTTAGGGAGTAGTGGTGATAAGAACTGATAAGCAATCAAATGGTCATACCAGTCTTCTGATAAGTCTCCTACAACTTTTACATGGGAAGCTGGCTCTCAGATTAAATAATGTTGCCGTTGATTCTGAGTGTCTTGGGGACTTAGGTTCTGCTTCTACCAATTAGTGATAGTGGTGGTTATAGTAGCTATAGGAAGGGCTATGTCCCAGTGAGTAATGGTGGGGGAAGAATAGTGTAAGAGTGGCTTAGCCTCTGACCATTTAGTAATGTTGGGAGTAAGGATAACTGCAAGAAAAGCAGTGCCTGAGTTATATAAGTATACCCAGTGATTTAGTGGATCATTACCTTTAGAAACAGATTACTCAGATTTTACACGTCTTATATGTTGAAGTAGCCATAATCAGACCTAGGGCAAATAGGTGAGTAAGTGATTAAGTCACAATTATTTCTTATTCTCTTACAACAGTTACAATGGATAACTCTTAATTTTCTTCAGGGATTGACAGAATAACATTATTTTACATGGGCAATTATGATAACTTCTGATTACATTCTATTGTCTCATTTTAAAATTGTAAAATTGTGTGTTTTACTAACAAATTTGGAAAATATTTGGATAACAAAACCTATTCAAATATAAAATATTTATACGAGCATTCAAATACTTTTGTTTGTAATAAAATGAATTTATCACATAAGTGCGATAATACAACGCAAACTTTTTTATTTGAATTCGGTACGTATGTACATACAATTAAATGTAGCAGTACTAATGTGTTGAAGGGTTACAATTACAAAACTCTTGGGCAATTTTTATCCTTGATGTGCATGTTGTAGTTTATCTGTTTGGGTGACATCACAGTAGAACACTTTGTCGTAATTTACTTTGTGCCGGCTTCAAGTACAAGTTGCTGTTATTAAAAAAAGAAAGCCAAAACTTTTGCATAATATTATGGCTTTTTTAATGTTAATTATTCATAAATTGCGTGGTATATGGTTTCTTGTGAAGAAAACAAAACGAGCATTTAGCAGAATTTGAAGTCGTAACTATGACAACTCATTCGATGACAAAGTCACAGAGCGATAAATGTTACTGCCAACGAACACACTTTTTTCTTAGTCTGGCCAAGAGTTCGGAGGTTTTTGATTCAATGTGAGTTTTATAATATGCATAATTAATTAATTGTGCAATATTGGGCGCATTAGCACTTCCAATTCGGAGCTGATACATTTTCACCATGACATAATGGATAGAAAATTCCATTATGAAAAAACACATACATTACCAGAAAAGTCGGCCGTTCAGACATTCTGACTCAATGTTTGACATGGCCATTATGAAGCTCACGCTAAACATTTCGTTATTTATAATAATTAACGGTTTTCATAAATGCACTTGTTATTGGTTGAGCTTGATTAAGCTTGAATCGTTTGGCTTTATAACAAAGTCATTATGAAAACAAACTCCAATTATTAACATCATAGTAACACAGCGTTTCCCTAATGTTGTTGCTTATGGTCAATAAATAAAATTTGGAAGTCGCTGGATATGGCCTTTTAACTTGGATTAAATATATTCGTCTAGATGCTCATGCAGTCCAGCGGCTAGATATGTACATGTGTATTTAGATGATGCATTAGTCTTAAGACGAATCCTCATTCACTGCCATCTGACTTGGAAACCAGTGCGTGCATGGGAGGATAGGGTTGTTTGACAGTAATAAGAAACCATTTAGTGATGCAAAATTAAGTCTAAGCTGTTATACAAGTTTTACTGGTTTTAAGTTTCTAATGACAATATTTATCATATTAGTTAATATTTTCTGAATTTTAATATCGCAATGAGTGAATTGCATTGGACAGCTCTTAGGAGTAAGAGTAAACTACTTAGAAATTTCTCAGGTGGTTTGTAAAGTTTAAAAATACTTGCATATAGTGCTGTGCAAATATAGAAAGGAATTTGAGTAGCCACTCTATATGCTTGCATAGAGTGCCAGATAAAATACTTGAAAGCTCTATATTTATCAGATAGGACAGAAAAGAGTGTAGTGTTCGATGCTTAAACCCTAAATATAGTGATGGTTCAAAGGAGTAAGGACTTTCTAGAATTATTATCTCTTACATTCTAGTCTCTTTTGTTTAAATGCCTTAAAATATTCAGTACTCTCTTATTACTTCTATATTACTACTATATTGGCCAATAGAAAAATGTCCGCCATCTTGGAATTTTCGGTCATATTGGATTTTTTTTAAATTCTGTTTTGGTGTCTTATTTATTTTAACCTAAATATGCTTTGTGACAAATTTCAGGCTTTTCCTATCTTAAAAGTTTTATTTGATATATCATCCATTTATGATAAAGAAATTTGGCGGTTCCTATACTGGCCTTAAGAAAATATCCGCCATCTTGGATTTTTTGGCCATATTTGATTGGCTTTTTATTCATTCTGTTTTTTTTTTGGTGTCTAATTTGTTTTTACTTAAACATGCTTTGTGACAAATTTCAGGCTTTTCCTTTCTTTGAAGTTTTATTTGATATATCATCCATTTATAATAAAGAAATTTGGCAGCCATTTTAGTGGTCAATTTAAATGGCCATTTCAATGGTCAAGATCATTTTTTTCAGTTTGGTATCCACCTTAATCGGATTCAGCATACCTTAAATAGGTAAAATACACCAATATACCACTTGTACTACAAAATGCCTCTAGCATATTATAGAGGGCCAAATTCTCAAAATCAGTCCTGTCTATTATATAATATCAGAAGTTAAATACCAAAATAGCGAACAAATATGCACTGTGTTTCGTGATCAAAATAGTTAAATGACTACCTCGAATAACTTCATGAATGTTGACATGTTTCTCTCTGATCTAGAAGCCAGTACAGGAAAATGCGTAATAAAAATGTCCATCCAAATTGTTATTAAAAAAGTAAAATGTTTAAAATGTATAATTCATTGAAACAAACTGTAGACATATATTATCTCTTCCAGAACCACTGCCAAGGGTTCACAATTTCAATATAGTTCTAACAATAACAATAAAAATACTTAGTTTTGGTTAAATGAGGTTTTTTTTTTTTTGTTTTTTTTTTATTTATTTATTTATTATTATATTATTATTTTATTTTTATTTTTTTTTTTTTATTTTTTTTTTTTTTTTTTTTTTGGGGGGGGGGGGGTCAGTTCTGTACATTACATTGTCATTGTTTACACCCTGTAACAATATTTCAATTGTTCTATTATTTTTATCATTTTAATGGACTGTCTGTTTCCATTTTGTTTTACATTCTTTTCCAATAGCAAAAAATATTTCCCGAGAAAACATATTCATGTTGCATTCATGCTCAGTTTGTCACTTCATATAAAATCATGTTTATAGAAAAAACAATTATAATAATATTATGAGAGCAGAATGACACACAATATGGACCTTAAATATGTTTTGAAATAACGACTTTACAAACCTAGAGTGATGAAATATATCACCGTCGGCAATATTTGTTTGATTCAAAGCAAAGAAAAATTAGTTCTTAGAGGATCTGCTTTTTTCTCGTAGGATAATTTCAAACAAAATTTTGATATAATATCGACACTCATTTTAGAATTCCATATTGAATTTACGCGCGTTATTAACCAGTTCATTTAACATCAGAAAAACATATTCACCTTAACTTTCTTATGAAATATTGAATCTTTTCAATTTCAATAGGGTTATATTTTAACAATTTCGATTTTTATTTCAAAGGAATTCCGACATTTCTTAAAACCTTTAAACTTTGAAATTTAATTCTGAAACGTCACAAGAAAAAAAAACTAAGGAAGAAAATAAATGTTTTCCTACACAATCATTCAACTAATAGGCAACATATGGAAACAACACTTTATTTTATGCTTGCGTGTCTAAATTACAAACGGCATTTTTTTCTTGCATGTTTTTGAATCAGTACATTATCATTGCTTTTAAAACGATATATTCACATTACTTATATTGATATATTTGTTAAAATGTTTACATGTAGTATTCAAGTGCTTTTTATTATTCCAATATTTACAAAGAGAGTCAATAAATATTTGAACTCCAAAATTAAACAATATCTAAACACAAGCAAAATTACATTTATGAAAGTATATTAGAATCTTACACCAGCTGCCGGTACAGACCGGAATATCTAGCTCGAGGGTAACTGTTTACAGCGTAACGAGGCTTTGCCGAGTTTCCGCTAAACAGTTTCCCGAGAGCTAGATATTCCCGTCTGTACCAACAACCGGTGTTTGGTTCTTTTTCTTGCATATAACATATCAATTATTTTCGGAACAGAAATTATGAAAACTGATATTCTCATTACGCACTTTTTCTTATAGTAGCGTATGAACATACAACTTCATTCATAACTGAAAAATGACGTCATCCTAAGAACGCAATTCATTCATAAAAGGCGCGCGTCAATGACGTCATGTAAAGCACGCGACTTGTCTTGCATGGGGGTGTAAGACAGAGTTTTCTAAGCACCGGTGCAAAACGGTAGATAATCCTTTATTACATGCTTTTCGATGGTTTATAGAAATTTATTACATGCTTTTCGGTGGTTTATAGAAATATATCAGTGAAATAAAAATGGTAAATTTCACTGTTTTAAATTTAAGCCCCTTACGTTGTTTCAGTGAAATACCAGCGTGCACAGTAGTGGGAACCAACTTTATGACGTGACGTCATAAATTACGTCACGTTGTATTATTATTTGGCGCGCTTTTCATTCAGTATTAGGTTTAATGTCTTTTTAAAACGTTTCTTTGCATATAATAAAAAGAAAATTTGTTTAGTTTAGTGTAATATCGAAATATATTTCACCTTGTGAACACCAAAAGTTCATATTTCACTCGTGGCTGCGCCACTCGTGAAATATACCTTTTGGTGCTCACTTGGTGAAATATATTCCGATCTTACACTGAACTAAACAAATATCCTCTATATATCAGTGAATTAAAACTAATAATTTCACTGTTTGAAACAGTAAAATTATCGATTTGATAATTTCACTGTTTTGAATTTAAGCCCCTTACGTTTTTTTCAGTGAAATACCAGCGTACACAGAACTGGAAACCAACTTAATAACGTGACGTCGTAAATGACGTCATGTTGTATAATTATTTGGCGCGCTATTCATTAAGTATTAGGTAAAAATGTCCTTTTTAACGTTTGTTTGCATATAATAAAAAGAAAATTTGTTTAGTTTAGTGTAAGATCGAAATATATTTCACCTCGTGAACACCAAAAGTTCACATTTCACTCGTGGCTGCGCCACTCGTGAAATATACTTTTTGGTGCTCACTCGGTAAAATATATTCCGATCTTACACTGAACTTAACAAATATCCTCTATATCTGAGATGCAAGAAATCCTTGTATTTCATATAAAACTGAGCAAATAGTTTGTAGCTCTGAAGAAAAACTATTGGGTATTACAATTAATAACACTTTGTCTTGGCAAAGCCATATTGATAATGTTCTTAAAAAATGCAACTCATTGTTACATTTATTATCTCGTATAAAATTATTCATATCATACCTGTACGTAAAATGTTTTACAATGCATATATTTTACCACATCTTGACTATTGTTTCATAATTTACGGTAACTGTACGTCTTTTCTAGAAGAAGTTCTAAAAGAGAGCTGCAAGACTAATTCTAGACAAAGATTATGACACTCCATCTGATGACCTATTTTCTGAAATCCGCTGGATGACCTTTTCACAGAGGGTAGTTTTCAAAAAGCTATTATGATGTTTAAAATAATGAATAATCAGGCGCTTTCCTATTTCTTGAATAATTTCATTTTATCGTCATATGTTCATACTCCATTTTGCGTTCATCATCTGATTTTCAACTTTACACCCCTAGACCAAATACTGAACAATTTCTTAAGTCTTTTGTAATTCTGGAGCTTGTATTTGGAACGGCCTTCCTGATTATATCAAGTCCGCTATATCTGTGAACCATTTTAAAACATTATCACACATCGATGTATGTATTAACATGTATGTAATTTGATAGTTTGAATATGTTAAATTTATATTGTTCCTTGTTGAGGGCCTCATGGAAGATTGCTATGTTTGTTCAAATGAGTTCTCTCGTTTAATAAAGTCTTTATTATTATTATTATTATTATTTATTATTATTATTATTATTATTATTATTATTATTATTATTATTATTATTATTATTATTATTATAAAGTCTAACAATTTGACATATAGAATATTTTACAAAGCAAATTTTTAAAGATACAAAGATAATCCGGTTCAATGTTGGTGGCTTAAATTAAAATTAAAGCAATTTATATTTTTAATTTGATTAAGGGGGTATTTTAGATATAGGTGTTACAATGTTAACAGTGCTATATGTTCGAGTTTTTCAAAAGCCATCTGATACATGTATTCCCTTGGTCATCTTCCAAACATTAATATTAATGCAAAATACTTTGATACATTAATGTACAAACCAAAAATTTAATAATAATAGCTATAATTATAAATGAAATATGATATCCAAATAAGTGTCTTATTTCTTTTCGTTATCTTGTACTTGTTTTAGACAAGAGGGTTTCTCTAGTATAAAACCACATTAAATAATTCTACATCGACAGTGTATCTAATGGACTTAACTCAGTAAAGAGTTATCATACTCCCCATGAGACCCTGACTGATGGAGCCACAAACACAGAAAATTTATTAAAAGTGTCATTTCTATCGGGTTCTGTTTCCTCTTTGTCTTCGTTTGTTTCATTCCTTTACGTTGCTATCATTTTGATGTGTTATATTATAAATATTGAAAACAGATATCACTACCTACTTCATATTATATCACAAATAATCACATATCATATGTTTGTAAATAAGACAGTACCGGATTTTAAATCGTAAAAGCATGACTAGGGACATCGCTGTAACAAGTATACACTTGAAAAATTAAGTGAAGTCATTCAATTTAAGAATAATTAGAGAATTCAACAATTGATAGCCTGTGTACATATTTTGTTTGAGTGAAATATGGAATATATTTTCATGAAACATGATAAAATGCCACGCAGACAAAAAAAAACCTTTTTTATTTAATTTCATTATCAAAGAAAATATGGTTACGCCCACTTTCATATTTAAATTTCATATTTATTTTTTTAAAATATAAAAATATACGAAACATGATCAAATGCCACATATTTTCACGAGCCGAACGGCGAGTGAAAATATGTGGCATTTTATCATGTTGAGTAAAAATATATAGAAAGCTACCATATTTCACGAAAAACGAAAAAAATAACCTATTTTTTAAATTTCATTATCAAAGAAAAATGGTGACGAACCCCTTTGCTTGCTACGCAACTGCAATTGTACAGCGCGCAGTAATATAATTACTGTTTTGTTTTGCACGCGATATTTAGCGCTACATAGTGACGTCACGTAAACAACTATTTAAACGTCTGTACAACGTTAAGGTAGTACACCCCTAATGCACTATCTCCACTTTGAAGAGTATTCAAATAGGCTAGAATCACTGTAAAGTGTATTGAAACTGAGGGGCGTGGGTTCAAACCCCAGAAGGGGCAACTTTTTTTTTCTTTCTTTTTTTCTTTTTAACATTTTTTATTAATCTCTCAGATCCCTTATGGAAGAAAAAAGTGTTTCATTTTAATTATATAATTTTTGTAGGTATTTATCTACTAAATAATGCCAAATTTAATAGCAAATATGATAACAGATATTTTCAAAGGTTAATTAAATAAAAACTACACGGTAAAAGTATTTTATATTTTGCAAGACTAACCAATATACATTTAAGAAAATTTAGGCAAACTTTGAAAACAGCCCCTCATTGTGGAAAATTTTAGGAATATTTTAAAAAAGGCTTTTTACACATGGAAATGGCCAAATAAGCATTAAAGTGGGTGGGGTAGGGTTACATTTTTATACATATTAAAAACATTTCGTTTAAAAACAATCATTTTGCTTGTTTAATTTGTTACCTAAATGTCGTTATTTGTTTCTCAACAATGAGCAATAGGAACACATTTTTCATAATGATGATATTATAGATTATTTACAGTTTCCTCATTTCTGAAAAAAGCCCTTCTAATGGCAAAGTTTTAGTTCAGAAAAATGTCCATAACTCATAAACCACACGGTAAATTTTGTTTAAATTTTGCATACAGGTGACATTTAAGGCATATAACTATTCTATGTTGTCAATTTTATAGTTCCTTATAGTGCCCATTAGGGGTGTACTACCTTAATGACTGAATAAAAGATATTGGTGTTCGGATTTATTTCTTTAGTTAGACCATTTTCTATTATTCTAGATAGCTTTAAAAATAAAATTCAACAAAAGTTGTTTTGTATTTATCAGATTTTTCAAACAAAATGGCGAAAGAAGTCCCTTAAAATAAATATGAGTTTTGACTCCGCCCACTTTCATATTTATATTTCAAATTTATTTTTACAAAAATGAAATATATTTGACTGATATTAAGAGGATATTTTTTCGTTTGAGTGAAATATGGAATATATTTTCACGAAACATGATAAAATGCTACATATTTTCACGAGCCGGGCATTTTATCATGTTGACTGAAAATATATACCATATTTCACGGAAAACGAAAAAATGACCTTTTTATTTAATTTTATTATCAAAGAAAAATGGTTTACAAACCCTATTGCTTGCTACGCAACTGCAATTGTACATCGCGCAGTAATATATATAATTGCGTCTTGGTTTGCACGCGATAATTAGCGCTACATAGTGACGTCAAGTAAACAACTCTTTAAACGTCTGTACATGTACAGCGTTAATTACTTAATTAAAGATATTAGTGTTCGGATTTATTTTCTTAGTTAGACCATTTTCTATCATTCTAGATAGTTTTCAAACAAAATTCAACAAAAAGTTGTTTTGTATCATATTTTTCAAACAAAATGGCGAAATTCTCGTAAGTCCATTTCTAAAAAATATGAAATATATTTGACTGATACAGCACCATATTTCATGGGTAAAATTAAATCAATATATAGATCTATATTAAATTTGCACTTGAAACCTTCAGACAAAACAGAAATGTTTTAATATTGGCATAAATATCGGTGCTCAGTCCATAAACCTATCGAAAATTTCCGAAAAAGAAGCATAGAATAACAATTCTTTATTTAGGAAATATATATCAATTCTGAGTGCATTGTTGTAGAATAATGCACGGTTTGAGTTCAAATGCGTAGTAATGTAATCACGAAGGCCGATAGGCCTGAGTGATTAATTACAAAGCATTGGAACGAAAAACGTGCATTATTTAAGAAATAATATATCCCAAACAGTGATTTTATCGCTCAATAACATCACTGTTTGGAGTTCGGATGCGAGGAATTATATTACGAGGGCGTAGCCCGAGTGATATAATGATGCGCATCCGAACGACAAACAGTGATGTTATCAAGCGATAAAATCACTGGTTTGGATATATTATTTCGATTCTAACACGACATCAACAAATAAATGTTGCCGTACTTGATTGTTTAGCAAAATTGCGCCTGATTTGTTTCCGTACTTATTTTCAGCGCGTCGGATTTTTAGTGGTTACGTCACGTGTTTAATGATTACGTCACATGTCTAAATATAGAACGTCAAACTGTGCATCTGTTGCATAATAACACACACTTTCTGTTCTTCTATGTTCAATAGGGAAAAATGCGGGTCGTGTTAGAATATACAATAATGCACGAAGAATTAATATCTATTTCCATTCTAACACGTCAAGAACAAATATAATTATTATTATAAAGTTGGACTTTATGTTTGGTGGTTAAATTTGTTTTAACCTCAGAGTTTCCAATAGAAATGTTCTTTAAAGGCTGTTCAAGTTGGTTGAAACAAAACTGTCGTTAAATCTACCGTGTGTAGAAACATTTTCAGAATAACGAATTTTGAAAACGTTGATAAAACCTTGTTTCTTTATTTTATTTTACCCTATAACTTTTCAAGCGAAATACAAATTATTAAAGTGAAATAAATGTAAAACTTAACTCGTTTGCGACATTAAAATAGCGTACTTGATTTGATTGTTTTGCACGTGATGTTTGGCGCTACATTGTGACGTCACGTAAACAGCACTTTAAACGTCTGTACAGCGTTAACGACTGAATTAAAGATATAAGTGTTCGGATTCATTTTCTTAGTTAGACCATTTACTTTCATTCTAGATAGTTTTCACAACAAAATTCGACAAAAAATTGTTTTTATTTATCACATTTTTCAAACAAAATGGCGTCCTCAATGTGAAAATACACAGGGAGGTAATAAGAGCGGCGAGTGCATTGTTGTAGAATAATGCACGCTTCGGACCTTCTTTGTTTATATAGAAAAATTTCCGATAGTGTTAGAATGTTTAACATATCTGCACATACTTGTACAGATGAGAAAAAATAAATGGTTCAAGTTTGCAGGTATTATTTGAGTATTTTGGCGTTCTTATTGCTGACATTTGCTACTTTAAATCATTTTTAGCATTTCTATTTAGTTCGTGAACTCTTCATGATTTTCATACGATATATTTTCAGGAATGTTTCGATATATAGTGTTACATTAATTTAAAATGTAATGTACATCATATGAATTCCTTACCTTGACATTAAGCGGAGAATGATTTTCGATTACAAAATGCTTCTTTATTTTTTTAAACATTTTTTAAGATATATGAAAATACCACAGCATGTGATAATGGAACGATAAAAGTATGAAAGTATTTCTATAAGAATTATATATTTCTTATTAACCCTGCCCTTATCTATCAGCCATAAAATTCATAGCTTCTCAAATGCAATGCAGTCAGATGTTTATTGTACATTAGTCAAAGGGAGCTCTCTGAAAATATTGTATACGTCTTAATTATGTTATTTATAAATTGATTCTTAAAGAAATAACAACGTATTTTAAAATGATAAAATATTTTGAATTTAAAAATTCCTATAAGTGTTATATACATAAGATAGCTCTGATTCACCTAAACCGATGCTAGGAGAGCTTGTCACTTTTTATTCAATCTACGAATCCTGTAATACATTTAACGTTCATGTATCTTCAGGAAAATAGATAAACTCGTCATAAAACACACGCTTAGAACACAATTATAAATCATTTGTCAGTCATGAATATTTAAATGATCACAAATGTTTTCTTTCAAACTTAAAAACTTTGAGTTAAATGACTGCATTGCAAAATGTCATGGGAAAGATTCACATATTAAGTTGATTCAATTGATATGCAAATGTATCTGCTTCTGTAAGGAAATTGTAGGTGTTAGGTGCCAATGAGGCTATATCATTTCTTAAAGTTCAAAAATCTTGAGTCTCGCCTGTTTTGAAAGTAGTTTACAAAAAAAAAAAAAACACGTTCTTTTATTGATTTCAAACATATGAAATATGGAAAAAATATGTCGTAATTTTTTAGTTAATTAATCTGTTGGTTAAAATAAATGTTAAAAATGTACTTTTAAATGTCATATCAATAAACACATCTTTTTCTCTTTATAGTTTATAATGCTTTTAAAAGAGCAACCACACGATGAAAAGCAAGAATATCTGGCTTCATTTTAAGCAGGTATTTAATTATTTTAACTTAAGGCCCTGTCAAACCAGACTGCGCTTTCACTGCGTTTGCACGGCGTTGTAAAATTTAACAAAGCGCCTCGAGATCGCAATAAAAAATGTTATATTTTTGTTGACATAAAGACTTCATGGAGTCTTCACGGCGTCCCCACGGCGATCATGGCGATGTTACGGAGCTTTCACGGCGTTTTAATTGACAATTGTCTTCGTTCAGATCGCGCTTCTACGACGTTCTTTGCGCTTTCACTGCGCATTTACGGCGCTCATACTGCGTTCTCGCGGCATTCACACTGCCCTGAAATCGTAAAGCTCTGTAAAAGCGCCGTGCACACGCAGTATAAGCGCGGTAAAGACGCCGCACAAAATCCGTACAAGCGCCGTGGATAACCACTGCGTTCATTCGGCGTTCCTTTTGCGCTTTCACGGGGCCGTTTTATCAACGTGTCGTAGTCTACGACAATTTTTTGACGATGTCGTACGTCTGCGACAATGTCGTACGACCGTTTTATGAAACGTGTCGCAGACGTTGTGTTTCTGCGACGTCGCAGCCTTTGTCGTAGACAATAATTAACGCGAGACACAGTCTAGCCAGTGCGCGCTTTGACGTCACATGTGAAATCAAAGTACTAAAAGTACTGATGGAATTTACATGATTATTATCAAACGGATAAATTTACATAATAATTATTATAAAACGGATAAATATTTTTAAGTGTCATTCAAAGAACAATTTTATTGAGAAAAACAGCTAATATTTTCTCCTTAAAATACTATGTCACGCTACGGTTCCACCATTAATGCCGGGTCTGTACTGAATGCTAAAGGCACATTATGTCTCAGAAACAAGTTTTTTTACCAGAGCAAACACGGGTTTAATAACGTTTAAATAACAATTTTAAAGCATGCAGCTGCTTATCACTTTAAGCGGTGAATGTAAAATTATTTGCAATAATTAACCAAAATGTGAACAAAGTAGTATATGACTTTTATACAAAATACTAAATAACTATCACAACTAAATTGCCAAAAATTAACAGACGCAAAAGATGGAAACGACCGATCAGCCACTTTTGGAAATTAAAACAGAAAACTAAAAAATCAAAAGCATTTTTAAGAAACGCCAAAAAGTATGTTTATAGTACTTTTATTGTAAATAAAAAGCTAACTGTCAATTTTTAAATGGCACCGGACTTTTCAAGTATATCGTGTGGCGAACAATCGGAACGTCACGGCAATTATCTATAATAACCTCGGACTTAATACGGATTGAAAGTAGTTACACCACGTAAGGAACAGCAAAATTTTTTTTCAAATATCTTTGCTGTTACTCAACTGATTTTAACGAGATAAGGTGCAGAGTACCCGTGACTATACAAGCTACCCACAGTATATAAAAATTAAAAAAACAACCTGAATTATTATTTTCGAAAGCATACGAGTATATATTGTGGCTGATTTGTGCCATTCGTGTTTTCGCCCCGCGACCCCGCCAAGCGAAAAGTCGAAAATTTACAAGTTGAAATCGCGGAGGAGGGGGGGGGGGCGGCGGCGGAGCGAAAACTCGCTCGCGGGGCGAAGTTTAATAAATAAAACTTCGCCGCGCGCCCCCGCTAATTAGCGTGATTTCGTCCCGCGACCCCGCCAAGCGAAACGTCGAAAATTAACAAGTTGAAATGGCGGGACCCGGTGCGAAAACACGCTATTTAGCGTGGGTGCGGGACGAAGTTTAATAGATAAATCTTCGTTCCGCGGGGGCGCGGAGCCAGATTTAAGAAATAAAACGGCGGGGTCGCGGGACGAAAACACGGTAATAAGCGAGGGCGCGGGGCGAAGTTTAATAAATAACATTTCCTAAAAACACGAATGGCACAAATCAGCCACCATAAGTTTAGCCATTTTTCATAGTATTTTCCGAGGAATACGGTACACACTCATATATAAGAACTAGCGACTAACTAGTCCTCTGTCTTTCACGTTGTTTGAAACAAAAATATATAATATACATGTATATTATAGATATACCCTTGCCAATGCATCGAAATAATAAATTGCTGTTTTTTTTTATTTATTTATTTTATTTATTTTTTTTTATTATTATTTTTTTTTTTTTTTTGCTTTTTTAATTGAAACGGAACACGCTGTTTTTATTCTGTTCCAATTTGTAATCTAAATGAAATAGTTCACTTTAAAGTGTCATGTATATTTGTTTGTTAATTGTTTCGGAATTAAATTAATTGTTCATAGGTATTTATATATATATTTCATGTAGTTTTCTTGAAAAGAATTGAAATACATAATTAATATATCATGCAGTTTGTGCAGACTTATTAAATACATTTTTGTTTTGCCTGTATTTCTGAAGAAAGAAGTGGGGAATGTGAATGTATTAAAATTGTTATTTTTGACTTTCATACAAATTACTAAATCATTATCAGCCTACTTGATTGGCAAAAATTAACAGAAGCAAACGATAGTTCAGGTTAATGATCGATCAGTAACTAATAGAAATAAAAATGATAAAAAAAATGAAAAATAAAAAACATAAAAAAGGCTTTAAAAACAATAAAATCATTTCTAGGGCTTTATGGGCCTTTATGCGCGTTAGAAACAATTGTAGCTGCTTTCTTAAGAAACGTTAAAATTATGTTTAAAGTACTAGCTATCATAATAAAACCAATGATTTGTACATATAAATTACTTAAATGGCACCCAATGTTTCTAGTATAACGTGTGACGCACATTTTTGTCCATTTTCCGAAAAATTCAGTACACACAAGATTTCTAACTAGTTCTGTTCCTTCTCGTTGTTTGAAAGAAATATATATGATAAATCTTATAGATTTACTATTGCTAAAGTATCGAAATAATAAACTGCTGTTTTGAAATATTTTCGTAAAGTTATATTAAGCGCACTAACACGCTGTTTTTGTTTTGTTCCAACTTGTAATTTATATGAAATATCTCACTTTAAAATGTAGTTGTTTTTTTTTTTGTTTTTTTTTGTTGTTTTGTTTTTGTTGTGTTTTTTTTTTTCGGAAAGCGGATTAATTTTTTTTCATAGATATATCTACGTATATATCATGTAGTTGTAGTAGACTAAATAACTCCCCGCCCCCGGGATTGCAAATTACGTAGTAATAGTTCGGATTTTAGATATTTTTTTAAGAATTAAAATGCATATTTAATACACAATGCAAATTGTGCAGATTGAATAATTATATCTATACCGTATATTGCAGTTTACCATTAAATTTTAAATATTGTTTTCGGTACTTTCTAGTTTTTGCTTCGTGGTATTTAAAAGTCTTTGGTATGAATATTTCTCGTTTTTCTCGTGCGTATTTCGCGGCTAAATAGTCATTCGAGGTTTGCTACTGTACAAGTAACATTCCTTTTGTTCAGTTAATTTAAGGTCTAAACAAGTGAGATTGTTGCTTTATGTTGTAACAAAACTGTCCAATGGCTCAATTAATTGTATAATTATATTGATTTGGAGATATATTTATTTATTTATTTATTAAAGTCTCATCTATATACATGGTACAATATAATACAACATTAAATATATCTTAAGAACATGTATATAACCATTCTATAAAGAATTACAGGAGACTACAAATGTATAAAACACATAAATATATATATAGCATTTTATAATTATGACTATTTACATGATAAAACTATGCTCTATGTAAGAATAGTTAAGAATAAAACAGTACGACTTTGTAGTTAAAAGAGGAGCACTTATGTCATTAAAAAAAAAATAAAAAAAAATAAAAAAATAAATAAATAAATAAAAAAAATTAAAAATAAAATAAAAATTATAATAATAATCTACCATAATATTATTTACAAAGATAAGATTTACGTCTATTAAGAATATCGAAACAGGTTTTGGCACATATTCTAATTAAGGAGGTATTTGTAAAAAGAAACACAAGTTTATCATTATCTGACTTGTTATAAAATTCTGGATCGACGGCTGCCGCCTTATGAAATAAGTTTCGTCTGTAATCATCATAAAGTGAGCACTGTAAGATAACATGCGATTCTGATTCAACGTTATTAACACAAAATGGACAAGTACGGTTTTGTTCACTTAAGTTTTCATATCTTCCAGTTTCTAATCTAATGGGAGCAACCCCACAGCGAAATTTACAGAAGGCAGATCTGTGTAAAGGTGGCATAATCATGGTGCAATAATTCTCAACACTATAATCTTTCTTAAAAGTACAATATGTTCTTAGTTTATTTCTTCCTCTACCTGAACTACCTACAGATCTATTGATAAGCTGTTTCCAGTCACATACATATTTATCCATCAAAAAAAAAAATAGCACTATTAACAATAGCATGTTTTGATACATAGTTAGAAATGTCATAAAAATGACTGAGTCTACATTCAAACAATTTCGACTTAACACGAAAATACCAAGTTTTACAATTATTGTTTGCTTTACCATGAGCCCAAAGAGCAATTCTTTTATTCAGCCTGGACGAGTTTGTATTACTTAAACGAGCCCAAAACGTAAATATAGATTTCCATTGGCGAACAACTGGTGGTTGCCAGGCCATCTCACCTGCAAGTGCCGCGTTAGGTGTATATTTACCAACCCCCAAAAAGAACCTCAAGGCTTTATTATGGACGGCATTAACACATGAGAAAGACCGGTCACCCCAAACCGCTGCACCGTAGTTTATCACGGGCCACACAATGGAATCATAAAGTTTGGTGTAGAAAGCGTATGGAACGCCTCCTATACTTTTGCATTTCGTGATAACAAGACCTAGGGCTCTACCTGCACTTTGAGCTACATGTTTAGCAGTTATATTGAAGTCCAAGTGTTCAGTTAAAATTAGACCTAAATATTTATATCTATCCACAATTTCAAATATATCGTTGCCACAAGTAAAAGTTGTATTACATCTAGTAATTGTGACATGTCTTAAATGTACAACTTTGCTTTTTTCACAATTAATAGTCATATCATTTACAGAGCACCAGTCATTAAGAGCATTTAACAGACACTGTAAATCATTTGAGTTCTCAGCAAGCAACACAATGTCGTCAGCATATAATAAAATACAAATTTTTTCACCTTCAATATCAATTCCTACATTGAATGATTTCAAATATGTAATCAAATCATTGATGTATAAGTTAAAAAGCAGAGGCGAAAGAATACAACCCTGACGGAGACCGGTTCGAACCTCGAACCAGTCAGTGTTCAGTGAGTTTACTCGTACTGATGACGAAACAAATGAATATAGAGAGCTTATAGCTCGGTGCATTTTACCAGGGATGTCCGGAAAGTTCATATACTTCTTCATTTTTTATTATATAACAATATATATGTTGTACAAATTTTGTCAGCAAAGATATACATATCTAGCGAACACATTTATCAAAAATTACTGAGCTGTGACTTACATTTGTATTTTAACAGTAATTACATACAACATATATACCACACAATGGAGCACTTTGACAACGTCAACGGCGTCAAATTAACTTCATGTTTACCCGCTATTCAATTTCTTCCGATTTCAACAGCCATGGTACCTGTCTGGCGTATACTTAATACATGTTATGTTGCTTTTTTATTTATGAATTTCATATTTAAAATTATTATTTTAAAACAAAAATGCCACTGGTTCTCATACAGTGTGTAAGATGTCTGTCTTTTTTCAAAGGTTATCGTAACGCAATATACGATATTTTGCCTACATTTGTATGCTACCTTTGGTCGTCTGTAGCGTTTCTTATACGATATACTGTCATCGCGGCTTCTTAATCTTGTTTGACATTTAAACACAAGTTGCCTTAAACATTTTATGGTTGGTTTTGTTTTTAAAGTAAAGATTAAAATCTCAGTTGGTGCCATATTAGCGTTGCTTTGAAGTTAAATATCATTACGTTGCTCCGTCCGTGAATTTGACGTCATTTTTGCAACACAAAATTTATACACCTTCATTGCCTATAATCGTAGTTAACAAGCTGTTTTTTTGCGTATGACGTCATAATTTTCACTAAATATCATGTAATAGTATCTCTTGATGTCACAAAATTAAAAACGAGAGTTTGCGTTAAAATTACAACTTGTAGCAACTTTTATTCGAGTAGCTATCGTCATGAAAATCAAAGTGCGCAGTGATTCGTTGATCATGTTGCCATGGTGATAAGCGCTTTGCGAATATTTCTGTTATCATATTTTTTAATTTAGAAATATGTAGAAGATAAATACTTCAGCAAAATATTCAGTCATCATATTGATATGACTGTTTATAATAATTTTATAGCCTTGTCTACGAACTTTCCGGACAGCCCTCGTATATTGTCTTTATTACATGATAAAATACGTTATTATTCATGTATTGCTATGAGAAAATATTTGTCGACTTTAAGAAATAAAAAAGTAGCAAACCGCCTTCTAACTCGATACTGTTTTTGTTTTTCCTTGTCAAGTATAGCAAATAATTGTTTTATTTTCGGACGAACGTAAGTGAGGGAGAAAATAAGATAACTTAAACATTAACGCTTCTCATCCATGGTAACTTTTAGTTAATGTCGCCTTGTCTATTTGATCTTTTTTATATTCTATTGACTTAAAAATTGTTATTAAAAATATTATGATTTTTTCCAAAGGTGAAATAAAAAAGATGCGAGTAGATTTACGCGAAATTTTCTAGTCCAGGCGATTTATTTTTTTATTCTATTTTCCGAAGAAATCTTTGGAACTCATTATTAATAGAATAGAGTATGACCGTAAGGGCATATTTGCTTCAAATGAACGATATTTTAGACATTTTTATGGGGTATAAGATTTGTATATTCTGTTTCTTTCTTATACTTATAGAGCGCGTGTATAAAGTACCTATAAAAGCGTTTGGCATTAAAAGAAAGCAAAAACAATTGAAATATGTTTTTTATTCTGAAATAGTTATTTCAAAAAAATAATGTGCTTAGCATGTATACCAGTGATCGCCAGTCTTGACGTCACAGAAACGTCGTACGACAGCCCCAACCCTGTCGTAGAGCTGCGACGTCGTACGCTACGACAAACGTTAATAAAACGGTCCTTACCGGCCTGCGACATGTCTGCGACAAAAAGTAGCCTACGACATGTCGTAGCGCGTTGATAAAACGGCCCCCTAGCTGTTGCGTTGTAGGAGATGCTAAGGAGTTGCTACGGCGTCCTATCTGCGATCCCACTGCGCTCATTTTAGAACGCCGAGTGACGGCGTTTGTTTTGAACATGCTCAAAATGCGCGCCGTCGGTCGGCGTTCTATGCGATGCCACAACGATGCTACGGCGATGCTGCGGCGATGTTTGCGATCTTACTGCGCTCACCTCGGCGTTCTGAAGTTTCACTGGACGCCGTGAGAACGCCGTCCTAGTGTGACAGGGGTTTTAGATTGTTGCACAAATATTTGTTCATTTTATAATGTACATAGCTTGAGATACGCTTAGTTACAAATGTTAGATATTAAAGCTTTAACATCAGACTAAAATAAATGTATTGGCATTTCATGAAATATTTAAAACAACATTTTAGTATGAGTTACCTACGAAAATAGTAAACATATCTGCATAGGTATGTATTTTAGGATTAAAATAGTTAAATGACTTCATAAAATAACTTATTTTGTTAACGCTGGTATTATATTTTCTGTCGGATCTATATACCAGGGCAGGAGAAAAACTCAAATTCAAATGTTCTAACATCAAAGAGTTAAATGTATATATTTATTATAGATCAGTCACTAGGACACACTGCAGATAAATTGTTTGCAAAACACTTATGTTCGACAGTTGTCGAACACTCAAAACAGCTCAGTTGGCAATTTTGACAAGTTTTTATATTATTGACATATTAAGTGTTTAGTTTACGGATCTATAAGATCTGTAAGTCCTTGTGGATATTTGTAAGGCTAATTACTTTCATTATAAAGATATTCAGCGCAATCAGTTAGCTTATATGTCATACTTAAAATGAAAAGCAGGTTATTTAGTTTAGTTTTGAAAGAGTAATTTTGTCTTTTTTGTGTTTTGATGAAGAAATATGGTATAACTTATAGCCAAGAAACACCCTTTATCTGCAACACATTTTCAAAAAACTGCCCAGGTGTTCTAGGGATAACTTTCTAAAACGTGACAAAACAAAAAATTAAATTCGGTAGCCTTTGTGTGTTCAAGACGCCTCTTATTTCAAATTAATAATGAAAGATGAAGTATAGGCAAAAACGCGTTGAATGCAATAGAAGTTAGTGTCGTTGGTAAAATGACTACAGATAATTAACTTATAGTGTCATAACAATTGATAGAATAACATTTGTAAAAACTTAAGTTTACTGTTTGGTACAATTCAAATTCCAGTTATCAATATTTAGATAGCTTATCAAAATAATTTGTGGAGAAAACAATGAAAAAGTATAGATAATACAAATTAAGATTATGTAAAAAGAAAAAAAGAAAATTGCTTTAAATTGTGTGATTTTATCATGTAATCTAGCTGACCTGTATATCGAAAATTGTTTAAGTCAATCACATACAAATTGATTGTTGATTTTATAGAATAAAAGAAAATATGCAATACGAGAAAAATATTTATTGATACAAGTCTAGCAATTGGTTAATCTTCGAAATCAAATAAATGCAATGAATAAACAATTGCAGCACGGATGTCATAATTGGCATTTGTAATCATTAATGAGTACAACAAAAAAAAGAAAGGTGAAAATATACCTTATTAAAAGAATTCCTAATATATATGAAATAAACGTAAAAATGAAAAGTTAGTTTTTAAGACATACTTTAACCCATTACCCGATATACACGCCTTTTAACGCCTTTTTCACCCCCCCCCCTCCTCTTATTGTTGTCTCAAATGGTAAAAAAATGCCTTATTTAGGCCCCCAACACTTGTTTTTGTTTGAGAAATGTTGTTTAAAAAAGTGACCACTTTTTTGGCGCGACCCCCCAACCAAAAGATACATCAGGGGGTTGCCAGAAGGGTGATGTGCCCCCTTCTGTTTGGGAGAGGGGTTCAAGGGGGGCGGGAGTCCCCCTCATCGCCAAGAAAATTTTGGATTGTGAGAGGCTAAAATTGACCCCAGATCGATCATAAGGTAATGTGTAACCAACGCTGAAAAGCATTTGACTCTATCTCAACCCATTGAGAAGTTGCAGCACTTGGAAATCAATTTTGATGGAAAAAAATCAACGCAAAATAGTGATTTTGGCAATTTTGAGATGTCCCCTCGTTGCCATGGTAACAGGAAATTTAAGCCTGGGCATGTTGTTACAAAGGCCTGGTCGAGTCAACATTTGTGCCAAGTTTAATTAGTATTGAAGCAGTTTTTATAGTTTTATAGCAATTTGAACTTGTAACGAGAGACTTTTCAATGAAAACAGCCATTTTCACAAAATGCTCATGAAGTAATGGGTTAAAAAAAGAAAATGAAGTTGGACATATCCCTTTTAATTTGTTTTTTTCTTTTTAAATAAAAAAAAACATTTTTTTCAGAGAAATCAAATTATTAGACTGCTATCTATATAAGTTAAATTATACAATACAAAGGTCCTGATGGAACTCCCCAAATACTAGGAAAAGGTTCAGGGAGCAAATGTGTTTTATATTTTAGCAAATTGTCTTAGTCATTCTAACTATAATCATCTTGAGCCTTCTAAAATTTAGACTTTGAATATTTCCTTGATTATTTGTTTTTATATTTACCTAAAGCGCTTTTTTTTTGTTTTTTATACATACGACATATAATTTTGAAAGTGACATGTCTATAATATTAATAAATCAATTGAAATTAAACTTCATCTGAGTTTAAACATAGTTTTATTATATTTATTTTATTAACTTTTCTATACAGAATTTCATGAATAATAAAAAACAACAGCAAGAACCTTCCCCTCCCAGATTTTTTTCCAGACTCGTGCATGTCCGTCAGTAAAGTCTAGGCAAAACCTAGAGGAACATGTATCCAGTTATGTCTGGACTTAAAATGTTGTCTTGCATATTCAAAACGTGCTTGGTTGTGACGAAAAAAGGGAATTCTTATACATTGTATTCTTGATCGCAGATAACCCTCGTGTTACCTTTAACAGACCGTCTGGATACAAATATGGACCATATAGCCATTTAAGAATGTCATTACGAAGGTGCGTTGCTGTTGCAAGCCGTCCTCAACGGGTCTGGATACTTGAGCTGTTGTTGTCCTCTTTTGGGTGTACCATGTGTATAATGATGTGATGTACACCAAGTGCCACATGTGTCGCATCTTTCTCCTTTGCAACTTAATAGTCTTTTGTATTGATTTTCTGACTTAGTCCAAATAAAGTAGCATTTTGTCAGCTTATAAATATGTAGTCCTTCAATCAATACATAAATGAAGCACCAAAATAGCATTGTATTCAGAAATTAATAGCATAAAAATACAATTAACCGTTTTGGATCTATAAATGTGTTTGGCGTTATGTTGCAATTGGTAACTGTTATAACGAGTTGTATGTAACCAAAGGTAAGCATTTGAATACTGTCTATCCATCACATGACATCAATTGTATAACTGAAAGGTGATAATCTAAAATACTCATTTGTTAATGTAAACAATTTTTTACATCGAAGCAAATATTTTATTTAAGCCGATTGTTCACAAGAATAAAAATCATCAATATCTCGACACCAATTATATCATCTTTTTTCCAAAGTGTTTACTTAATGGATTACTTAGGCTTCAAAAGAATTTGTCAAGAATCCTTGATATTATTATAAAGACATTTGGTGTCAACAATTATCAGATATCTTTAAATTATGTTCTTCCAAGCTTTATAAAATATTGTTTTGTTTTTCCTCGCTATTTTATCACATTCAATTAACTTATAATCAAAAGATTAAACGGTTAAATCTATATTATATTATGTAGTAACATGTACAGCTGTATCAGTGTAAAAAGGATATGACAGTTCATGTAATGAATGTATACATGAATTAAACACACGCAGATTTTGTTTGGTTGATACTTGTTCTAAAATAGGAAGGGTTGAGAAATTGATACTGTTCGATTAAAGTTGTACAACGAAGAAAATTTTAAACAGTCGATGAACGAACATGTATTCCTAAGAAGTTTGGTATGATTATCATATAATTGGAAATTTTCATTTCATAGATTGGCGCAAACCAATTAACTTTATGAAAGTCATTTTAACGAATTGCCAAAATACAATTATACATATTATTACATAAATTCCAACTTTTTGTAAATTGTAATGCGATTCAACAACAAACATCAGTTCTAAATTAGCAGTATTGAATTATTTGTGATTACTTTAGTCGGTAACATGTTTCCAGTATTGTGAATGAACGTTGTACAACCAAAACGCATTTTTAAGAAATTTGTAAAAAGATTATTTTGAAAGAAAATATTCGCTCAGAAAAATCTAGGGCACAATTGCAAAGACTGAATACGTTAAACTTAAAAAAGTAAAATGTTATATACAAAAAGACCTTTTATTATGAGTTCCTTTTCGATTAGATATGTTTTTAATTTCCAAAATATATGTATGATATTCATTCTCACATTGGAGACAATATTAAAGTCTACGATCTTTTGGATTTAATTAATTAAGACGTATTTAGTGACGCACAATTACTTTGATTTCGGAGTATTCTTAAACTCGGTTGTAAACGAATTGTAAACAAAAAAATGTTAAAGTCTGTGCTGTTAATACATAAATGTTGTGTCCTTGTTTTTTTGTTGTTGTTTTTTTTGAATTTCTGCTACTGCAGTGTTACTATTAGATAAACGCAGTGCTAACAATAATTTCTCATCAACATTCAATACTATTTTGAGCAAAATGTATAACAATAATTTAACAAATTACTCTGCGGATTTTCCCATAATTTGCTAACGCTTGTAATATTAGCATGATAAATTATGGAGTAATTGACATTTACTGCCTTATTACCCATGTAACAACCTAATAAAACAACAGACTGACAAATAAAAACAGTACCCGTTGTATTATGAAATATTTCTCTTTAAACTTTATAAACAAAAATAAGTAAGCCACATTGAAAATGAATTGTAGTGTTTAGACTTGCGAATAAAAAAAAATATTTGTTGTAAAATGAAATATTTCACAAACAGACACAGTTATTTTATTGTATTACAGAAAATATTAGAATTTAGTACATCTGGTCATCAAATATGTTTTTTTATTTTAAATTGACAGACGGATAGAATACGTGCGGATGAAACAAAAGCATATTCATGAAATAAAAAACAAATGTGCAACAAGAACATACATTAATACAATCTTACTCAAATTGCTGATAGATGTATTTTATTCACATTTTACAGGTTTCGTTTTTTCATTTGATAATTGTTTACATATTATGTTAGAGAATAAATTCCCTTAAAGAGTTGCCATGTTAAGTATAATGGCATACACTAAGTCGTATTATTTTTCATGTTATTTATTCTTAAATTTAAATGGCTCGTTACAGCCTTGGTTTAGTTGTTAACGTGATGGAATAAATATTTAAGGATTACTCGTCGAACGTGTTCAAACACTGTCAGGGGCAAGAAAAAAATTTAAACTTATTCCCTTTTACTGATTGATTCCAGAAACGGATGCGGAAGTGTGTCTATAATCTTATAGCTTCCTACACATTCGAACTGAAATATATTCTGTATAAACAAAGTCAGCTTGATGAATATCTTTTATATCTGATATTTTTATTTTTGATAAATTATGTGCCTCAATATCTAATACATTATGTTATATAAAACTATGTCATTTATTTGATGCTTTGCATGTTATATAGAACAAACGCTTTTCTTTAGCTTTGCATGATATAACTTTTATGAATTTTCTGTATGTCATTGTCGTCATTACTCGCCAGTGAAGTGTTTACATTCAGAATTATGAGTTCTTGTAGACATTTGTCGCAGTAAGAGGAATTTCATCTTCATATTATGCTCATTGTCTGCTTAATGAACATTAAAGTAAAGAATGTCATTTGTTTTTACATCATTCTTTAACTTTGAACGTTTTATTGCCACCAATTACATATAATCAAGGAGATAGAATTGCTTCGCTTAGAAAATCACCTTATTTGAAAACATACCTGCATACATTTTGTAATGCACCTTACAATATTGATAACACATCATAAGTAAAATCTCAAATTTAGACTAGAATATTAATTGACCAATGGGAATTCTGAGAAATCAGGACTCAGAAAAAATAGTTTAATACCCTTTAGACCTGGTTTGAGAAATATCATAAACACATATATGGAAGTTTCAAATTAAAGTTTCAGAATGTAATGGTTAAAAGATGGAAAGAAAGAAAAATTGGAATTGTATAACAGTTAAACACTTACATGCACAATTCCTCATTCCCTAATGTAGTTTTGATTATATGGTACAATATGTATTCGAAAAGCAGCAAAACTTTATCTTTATTGAAACGCTCACTATTTCCTCCTAGTAGTTTATTTTTAATAATCTCTTAGTTATTCATCAGTCAGGTTTTTACTCACCTTTCATAATCTGGCCAAATTTTACTTTACTCGTGGTCGAAATGTACCTTTCATGTATCTTAAAAAAAAAACAAATAATGCTATTAAATATTTCGTGATGAGGTACAATTTAAAATAGTTTTACAAAGGTAAATTAAGGAAGCAATTAGCGATCAAATGTGTCACCCTTGTTCTGTCAGCGCTCCGAGTAAAAAATGTCCTTTAGGTGACGAAATGTTATAGAGGGAAGCGGCTAATTTCTGGACCCTAATTTCTTGCAATGTTATTCGGTGTTCGTGTGAGAAATACATGCATAAATTTTGAATACAAAATTTAATAGATATATTAATACACATGTATATTTAAATAAAACGAAAACTTTTTAATGCAAAGAGTAACATGTACCTCCAATTATGTACTCTTCAGAGAGGATGTACGCGTAAGCGAGAGTAGAAATAAATGATGCTCGACGGTGTAGGATTTCTCAATTTGTTCCGTCCCGATTTAAACGGGACCCGGTTACAACGAGGAACCATGCGAAGTCCCGACGATCTCGTTGTATCCGGAGTGCAATATATTTTGAGTGTGAACTTTACACTCGCTTTCACATTCAGTTGACTATTTTAATTAAGTTTATAAACTATATCACATTCTGTAACAATTTTGAAGAAAGAAAGTAAATATGTTTATTATATACTTATAAATGAAATATTGAGAAATATTGATGAAATAAAATGCGTATTTTCATTTTCCGTATTTTCACTGTAAAAATTTATTTTTCACTGCAGTGAAACATATTTTCCGTATTTTCACTGGTGTCTTGCCGGACTACTTTCTTTTAAATTCTGCCAGTACACAAAATTTATGGGAAAGTCTTTCAAATTTTATTGCAAAAAAAGAGAAAAATGTATATAATAAACAGAAAATTCAAGTTTTTTCTATAAATACATGATTTATTTTCATCTTGTGGCATGAAAATTACCATATTTCACTCGTGGCTACCGCCACTCATGAAATATTTATTTTCATACCACTCGATGAAAATAAATCATGTATTTATAGAAAAAACTTGAATATCCTCTATTTACTTTTAAGTGTATTCTTTAACCTATTATCAAAATCATAATATCTGTCATTGTTTAATATAAATTCTTTTAGCAAAATAATTCATATAAAACAATAATTCTCAATAATAATAATAAAAAAAATTCCGTGATCATCATCAGTTTAATGTGAAGCTTTCAGAAATCATACATTGTACATTTGTACAAATCTTTTTTCTTTCCTGACAAACATTGTACATTTGTACAAATCTTTTCTTTCCTGACATACATTGTACATTTGTACAAATATTTTCTTTCCTGACATACATTGTACATTTGTACAAATATTTTCTTTCCTGACATACATTGTACATTTGTACAAATATTTTCTTTCCTGACATACATTGTACATTTGTACAAATCTTTTCTTTCCTGACATACATTGTACATTTGTACAAATCTTTTCTTTCCTGACATACATTGTACATTTGTACAAATCTTTTCTTTCCTGACAAACATTGTACATTTGTACAAATCTTTTCTTTCCTGACATACATTGTACATTTGTACAAATCTTTTCTTTCCTGACATACATTGTACATTTGTACAAATCTTTTCTTTCCTGACATACATTGTACATTTGTACAAATCTTTTCTTTCCTGACATACATTGTACATTTGTACAAATATTTTCTTTCCTGACATACATTGTACATTTGTACAAATCTTTTCTTTCCTGACATACATTGTACATTTGTACAAATCTTTTCTTTCCTGACATACATTGTACATTTGTACAAATCTTTTCTTTCCTGACATACATTGTACATTTGTACAAATCTTTTCTTTCCTGACAAACATTGTACATTTGTACAAATCTTTTCTTTCCTGACATACATTGTACATTTGTACAAATCTTTTCTTTCCTGACAACATTGTACATTTGTACAAATCTTTTCTTTCCTGACATACATTGTACATTTGTACAAATCTTTTCTTTCCTGACAAACATTGTACATTTGTACAAATCTTTTCTTTCCTGACATACATTGTACATTTGTACAAATCTTTTCTTTCCTGACATACATTGTACATTTGTACAAATCTTTTCTTTCCTGACAAACATTGTACATTTGTACAAATCTTTTCTTTCCTGACATACATTGTACATTTGTACAAATCTTTTTTCTTTTCTGACAAACATTGTACATTTGTACAAATATTTTCTTTCCTGACATACATTGTACATTTGTACAAATCTTTTCTTTCCTGACAAACATTGTACATTTGTACAAATCTTTTCTTTCCTGACATACATTGTACATTTGTACAAATATTTTCTTTTCTGACAAACATTGTACATTTGTACAAATATTTTCTTTCCTGACATACATTGTACATTTGTACAAATCTTTTCTTTCCTGACAAACATTGTACATTTGTACAAATATTTTCTTTCCTGACATACATTGTACATTTGTACAAATCTTTTCTTTCCTGACAAACATTGTACATTTGTACAAATCTTTTCTTTCCTGACATACATTGTACATTTGTACAAATCTTTTCTTTCCTGACATACATTGTACATTTGTACAAATCTTTTCTTTCCTGACATACATTGTACATTTGTACAAATCTTTTCTTTCCTGACATACATTGTACATTTGTACAAATCTTTTTTCTTTTCTGACAAACATTGTACATTTGTACAAATCTTTTCTTTCCTGACATACATTGTACATTTGTACAAATCTTTTTTCTTTTCTGACAAACATTGTACATTTGTACAAATCTTTTCTTTTCTGACAAACATTGTACATTTGTACAAATCTTTTCTTTCCTGACAAACATTGTACATTTGTACAAATCTTTTCTTTCCTGACAAACTAATCTTATTCGAATGAATGCAGTAAATCAAAGTTGAAGTGTTGCATGAATTTGGAAATACTCTGTGCTTGTGTGCTTTCTGCTTAAATTTCTTAGTTTCTTTATCACTGTTAGTGTTGAAATTCCATTAAAGTGCAGACAGTTTAATCAAACAAGTTAGTTAAAGCATGGAGATAGCATCAGATACAGTCGTCTTGTTAAAATATCTTCTTAATTCATGTTCGAAAATTTGAGAAACATTGATGGCGGCAAGATATCTTTTAAATAGGATTACATGATTTTTTCACATTCAAATATTTTATATAAAATTGTATTCTGGGAAACAAGTATTTATGAATAACGAACGAGAAGAAAATAGGCTAACTTTACAAGCATAAAAAACTAATTGAAGTATATTTGATGAAAGGCGCACATTGTACAAAAAACAAGTATGACTAATGGACGAAAATGATTTAAGCAGTCAATATTGCAGCGCTTTAACGAAAATTTACTGGTCAGTGTGTTTGTAAAATATCGCATTGAAAGTTAACAGCCCAAGGTATATTGGACACTATCCTACAATGGAAACTAAATAGGACTACTATATTACCAGCAGTCACTTTTGATAATGCAAGCAGCTACGAAGCTGGCAAACATCCCCGTACATGTAGGTTGCATTGCATATACAGTAGAAAAATTAAAACATTCGAGGTAAAGACTGACTGTTGGATACAGCTTCTGAAACCATTTAATGTTAGGAGAAATGTGTTTTATTAATCTTTTTTACTGTTGTTGTTTACATTAATTCTTAAAATGTGTTTATTAGACGATTGCATCTTTTCTCATAAATGGTGATAATTAAACAATTCAATTTATAATTTGAAGATTTAATTTGGTGTTAGTGCTTTGGATAGGGTCATGCAGAAATGAATTAGAGTGAAGTTGTTACGTTCGATTGAACAAAAAAAACAAACATAACGCCACACGAAATTTAAAGAGTAAGATTAAGGGCTTGTACATTAATAGTCTTACATAATTATGAAATTATTAAAATTTATGTTAGAAATTACCTCATATTAATTTGTAAAAATAAATACTTTGTACAAGTATTTTATTTCCTTTCTTAAGTGCGTAAAATAAATATGGTCAGATTGATATATTTTATGAAATTGATATCTTTTGTCATAATGTTGATATGTAAATGTTCTTTATAAATTTCTTCAATATTTACAGGGATCCAAATGTTGAGGATTTCCTCATGATGTAAAGTGCGATAGACCGTCGGTCAAATCACTCTCATATCTTGATGAAGCACTCCACCAAAAAGCAGTATTAAATTACAGTGTCACTTGCGAGGGTACTATTCAGTATTAAGCCAGCTTGCAGAATATTATTTTAGTAGTTCTACTCAGAAGTCTAAGAAAAGCTTCATCCACCTGGATTACTGTACAATTGCCACTGTACAGTATAGAAATAACACATGGGTTTGTGGGTAACAGTAAAAATATCATCCTGAGGAAAATACTGTCACCCGAGGGTAACAGTATTTTTACGAGGGATGATATTTTTACTGTTACTCACAAACCCATGTGTTATTTATTTTATTACCCCGAACAAAAATACTGTGATGATCTAAAATTGTCAACTTAATCTACCTTAACAAACATAAACCAATAGTAACAAAAACTAAACTGTCCTTACCTTTTAAGTTTTAAGTGTACTTCAGGCCTTCTTGAAAAGTTTTATTTTTCTTTTATTCTTTAAGCAAGTGATGATATCAACAAGTCATAAACATACAACAAGCTGTGTTTTATTTAGAAAACAAAACACTAACCCATTTATACGGTTATGATACTGTGAAATCTGATCCTTCTGTTTCCAGAATATTCTTCACGTAGTTTTTCCCAAATAACGATGATATCCTATGTCTGTCCACTAAATCTGTAACGTTTCACTGATTAAAATTGTTAAATAATACTTTCTTGCATGCTTAAATCGTCTGCATGTTCCAGTTTGACACATAATTATTTACATTGCAATTACTTCCTTTGAAAACGGATGTTTACTTTTTGACTATTAAACAAAAAGATATTTTATAAGAGAAAAGCACTCCAGGGTGCAAACAACTAAATTTTATGGGTGTCATAGTTACTATATGTGGGACCCTATCGTGGTGAATGTCGAAAATAAGAAAGAATCGAGAGAAAAATGGCGGCCATTTTATTTCATTTTAGTTAGAAAATAGACCACGTGACCAGATTTTATACTGTTAAAAAGTACTGTTACCTATGTAACAGTACAAAATTCTTGGTCACGTAGTACACTTGCATTATAAATAATCTTTGTCTCTGTCTGTAAAAATCATCGATTGGTATGGTATGTCTTATATATGTTTGATTTATTATTCAATTCACACTTTAACTGATGGTTAGTTAAAAGAAGTTTTTTACAGATATTCTTTAAGATGATAATCTTATACACGTTAATATTATGTTTAATCCTTCTTACAAAATTGCGTTTTTTTTCACATTTATTCAGTTCACAAAGACGCAATCCCTTGAGTAACGACCTGGTAAAATTGTGGGAAAATATTGAGTAATAGCTGAAATTAGACTTCTACGTGTTAAATAATTAATGATTTTTCAACTTCCTTTCAAGAAAAATGAACTTTATTAACTATTTTGGTTTGACATATCACGATTGAATGAATATATGAAAAAGAAATGTGTACATGCACTTGCTGCACATTAAATCAACTTAAAGGCAATAGAGGAAAGAAACTGTTATTGAATGCTTACGTGTCTTGGGTGTTTTAGATTCGGTGCATTGGGGTGCATTAACATTGCCTTTAGAACGATATATTCACATACATTGAGAAGTTTGCATGTTGTATATAAGTGCTTTAAACTCTCACCCTTTTTAATCCTCAAATTTAACACATTGAAGATTGTATCACATTATTCATAATGTCTTACCATGTCAACCATTATCGTAATCACTTACCAGACAAGTGTTTATATTGAGGATTTCTACGTTCTTGCTTTAACTAAGCGATACTTGATTCATTAACACCAAATGTGTATATTGACTTTTATTCCATTGATGAATCATTCAAAAGAAAGCCGGCGTAGTTAGAATGTACGACGAGCCACGAGCTAGGAAAATGTATGTTTTTGTTGTTTTTGGAACTGTAATGTTTAAATCCACTTTAACCCATCCTGAAAAGGCCGGTTTGGGCTGTAAGTATTTGATATATTTAAATGTAAATAGCTATATTATTGAGCTCTCCGTTGGGAAAATTTTTGTTTGAACCTTTACAAAAAATTTCCCAAAAATTTGAAAGAATATTTTTTGAAATAACAAAAAAAACCTTTTGGTACCCCAATGCGAAAAAACATTTAGGAAATTTTTGGAATGGATTGAATATCATTCTAAAAAAGTTTTAAATTTTTTTAATAAAAAACTATGGGGGCCTTTTTTAATAACATTTTAATTTAAATCTAAGTTTCTATCTAGAAAAAAAGGATATGAAACGGCGTGATGATACAGTAGTGAAAGTATTAGATGCCTAATGCAGAATCTCTTTTCTGGGGAGTATTCATTTTTAGTGAGGATACTGAGTTTCGATAGGGCGTGGGTTCATCCACAGAATATGCATTTTTTTCAATTTTGTCTTTTTTTCTTCTTTTTTATTCTGTCAGATTATCTTTCCTTATTTATATTTAAAAATTGTATTTAAAACAAATGAAGTTTTATTTATAATTTTACTGTGAAAATTGTGAAATTGGATATTATAACCAATTAAAATAATTATAATTTAAAACCAGCATGGTAAACTTTCTTTATATTTTCAGCAAATGTTAAGAATAGTTTCAGGATAATATTATTTAAAAATATTTTTGATGCCCCAATAAAAATTGACAAAATCGGTCGGGTTTCTCTACCCCACCCGCTTGTTATTTGATTTTAAATGACAGTTACCTGTCTCAATAAACAAAAAGCATTTACAATGATTTATTTATAGTTATTCATAAAACATAGTTCTTTATTATCACTTTTCAAGTAAGGAAAATAATTTTTCTACAGATAATGAAATTATGATTGTTGTTGTTGTATAAAACTGATACAAATCAAAGCACAGAAGGCGCTGAATTTATTTGGGTCTCAGAATGTTAGAAAGGTGAAGGTTGTGAGATTATAAACCAATTTGTTTTTTTTTTTTCATAGTGCCACCAATGCTGTTTCCAGTGTTATAACTGTAGTAAATTGGCTATAAGACTAATTGATTTATTTGGCTTAAACAAATTGAAAAACAAAAACAAAAAGTTGCCTGAAATTGGATTTGAACTCCAGACCTCTCGCTTCCAAAGCGAGCGTGTAAAACCCCTGGACCACGGGAAGGTTATAACATTACAGGCTGAAGAAAACCACATTATTCTAAATTAATGTTTGTAACCCTTATTTATTTCGATATATTTTGTTCACGTTAAACCTGTTGTTTAACACTGATGTAAATAACCATGGAGCTTAATATAAGCATGTATTTCTATAAAGAATAACATAATATTAGAAATCTTCGACCAATCAGGAACTATTTTTTCTTCCCCGAGAAGTCTTGAAAATTAATGCACCTTTCATTTGACAATCTTTACGCAGTGATCTCTCTTCAAATCTTTCGGCGTTAGTGTACATATAAAGGGAAGTAACCCCTCTGAGGAGTTTGGACTACTTTCAGTTTTTGCAAATAAGCACATCAGGGTCTGAAATTTCGCTACCATTATTCATTTGGTCTGACGACCCAAACAAATAAAAATGAACTTTGTCAATATTTTTCAAACAAGATGATAAACTTTTGAAATATTTTGTATTTATGTCCATAATATATTAAAGTTTAATAATTAAAGTTTTAAACGCCTTTTGAAAAAGTGTCTTTTATACATCTAATACCTTAAATAACGTGCAGTATATGTCTAAAATGATACATTATCACATTTATACTTAATTTATTCTTTTTCTCAGTAAAAAAACCCTATGAATTTCAAAATTCTATATTATATGTTATAATTATAACTTTTATCTATGTTTGATTAATCTAACTCGATGTTTGAAAAGCTTGTCATTTTATTCAATCTACGAAATATGGGATACATTAAACGTTCATGTATCTTCAGGAAATTAAATAAACTCGTCATGAAACACACACTTAGAGCACAATTATGAATCATTTGTAAGACATGAATATTTTAACGATCACAAATGATCTCTTTGAAACTTTAAACATGAAACATAAAATTGTGAGTAATATAAGACAATCATTGCATTGGAAAATGCCAATAGGAAAGATTCAAATTTCAATTGATATGCAAATGTGTTTTGCTTCTGCAAGAAAATTGTAAGTGTTGGGTTCCAAGGAGCCTATCATTTCGTTAACATTAAACATTTCATTTTAGTCTATATTTCAAATAGTTTGCAGTGTTTACAACGAAATAATATCAGGCATTTCAGTTTATGATATTCTTGAATTTGAAATTGTCATGCCTACATTTGCTATTTTGTCTATAAATATATATATATATATATCGTTTTAATATATGTTTACTTATTGTGCAAGTATATATGTATTTAAGTTATGTTTAAGTCGTCAATTTAAGCAACATAATATATAAGTTAACATACTACTTATGCAATGTTCAAATAAATACTTATTTTAAATGGAAAACTTTAACATTTTTTCAAGGTTTGGTTTTTGTTCAAATATAAAATATTCACTTTCCACTAGTTTTCACATTTCACCTTACTGACATTTGATATAATAAGTTTTTTCATATTCTGATCAGATTCAATGATGCAAAGTTGAACAGCAAGTAGAGACGACCACCGACAAGAAAAAATTGACTTGAAGACTTGAATGTAGTGAAAATATAGTGTCCATCTTCCCTTTTGTTTTGAAATTGTTTGACATACTATTTTCTATTGTGAAATTGTTTCACATATTATTTTGTTATTATGAAATTCTTTCATGTTTTAAAATTACTACCTATGCAGAAGCATTATGTTGTGTTAATATCTATTCTATAATATGTTCATTGCTGTGAAGTATTACTCTGAGAAATAACCTGCGTGTTAATCTTCAATAATAATTAATGAATTTATTATTTTAAAACAATGTTTCAATTCTTTTTATCGTTAAACATACACTGCTACATTAACTATTCAAGTTGAATATGGAAATCTTATTTTGGTGACCTAAAAGTAATAAACGAATCTATTTTGAAATGACCAATATTCTGTCTGTTTCATTCCTGTATAGTAACACATTTGACTGGGCTGATCTTAGGAAGGAAGCATCATGAACCTTAAAAAATTAAACAGTCTTTTAAAAAAATGAATTATTCATCATTATTCATGAGTTTATGCAATACAAATATATCTGTACCTTTTAAAATAGGTTACAAATGTAATGCTTCATAGTTATGAAACCAGTTTGATCAATCATGCTCCTACACACTTATGCTTTTTCGCCTAAACTCATTTACCGTGAGCCAAATTGAAATCTAACATAAGAAAAATGACTAAGGCTTGTGACATCCCACTCTGACTTAGAGAAAAACTGCAAATTTATTAGAATATTTCTAAGACAGCGTAAATTATCTAGACAGTGTATATTTTTCTTTATTTATTTATGTTTATCATTCACTGAAAAAAACTGAAAAATCTATAGATAAATAATCTGTTATAGAACCACAGTCAAGGTTACACAATTTTAACATACTTAAAACAATCCAACTTTACATTATGATATATCTATCCATGTATAAACAGAAACTACAAGGATAAATTATAAACTAAATTAAATTCTGAATTAAAACTATTTTCTTGTCCAGTAAAAATTTATTTCCATTGCATTGTAATAAACACTGTCACAACATTTCAAATGTATCATTTTTTGTCTGTTTAAAGGGCTGCCGGTTTGAATTTATTTTACTCTTTTCCAATAGCAAAACATATTTCCCGAAAAAAAAAAAAACATTTCAAGGTTTCATTTTGCATTCATGATGTGTTTGTCACTTCATATAAAATCATGTTTCCATAAAAACCAATTATCAAAATATTATGAGAGCAGAATGACACACAATAAGGACCTTAAATATGTTTTGAAATAACGACTTTACAAACCTAAAGTGATGAAATATGTCACCGTTGATAACGTTGTTTGATTCAAAGCAGAAACAAATCTAGTTCTCATAATAACTGCTTTTTGGCAAGAATTTTTTATTCAAAAAAACTGATTCTATATCGGCATTCATATTGTATTTTGTGGTGGCATGGGCGAGTGGTTAACGCGTCGGACTATTAATCTAAAGATCGCTAGCCGTATGGGTTCAGATCCAGTTAGGGGCAAGCCGTTGTTTCTTTGAGCAAGACACTTTACAGTCATTGCTCAGTACTGCTTGGTTCCAGGATCGGATTCGAAAGTGTGTCCAACAATAATCGAACTAAAATAAATTCTGTATAAACCAAATCTTTTTTTTTTTGAAATTCTGAATCTCTTTTTACTTCTATCATGAAACGTTTGAACTTTAAAAAAGTTTATTTTATTCAAGTGGCTGAAAGAAAGGAGTTTCTAGGCCTTCCATTTACATTGTGTAGGGCAAATAAGAGTTTTGGGACCTTTCTGTTGAGTTAAATCGTATACACATGCACGAACAGTGCAACTAGAGTGCAGGTATAAGTTGCTAATTGATTGGCTAATGTTTTTCTGGGGTTTACTTAACATGACGACAGGAAAAGGGATAACGATGGAGATGTCATATTCAGATGTTCCATCATTGATTACTTTTTTCTGGGGTTTCATATTTCAGGTCAATTAACGAACAATGAATATCTAGTTTGGTTTTAAAACAGGCACATTTGTCTCTCTTTTTGTATTTCTGTCTACTTATATAATTTATATTTTGAAGTGATTTAATGTGAATTTGACTATTTGGGTCGACTGTTTTTCAGATATCGTACAATACAAATTAAAAATCTAACATTCCTCCTTTTCGGCTTTGTTTTGCTAAAACAGGCTTGATAATGATAACATCAAATCATCACACTTTTACTATGTGTTATTGTAGTCTTTCTGCTTGCAGGCTTCCGTTAATGTTTTATCTTCTTATCGTTTTCCTGCAATACCGCCTCCGTGGTCGAGGGGTTACAGTCGATGACTTCTAATCCAGATACCTCTCTGGCGTGGGGTCGATCCCCGGGAGTTGCTTTGGTAGTTTAGCACGGAGGAAGGTAGTCTAGTACTGGTGTAACTCTCCAGGAACGATAGTGAGGAAACTACCCGCCTATATGACTGAAATACTGTTGGGAAAAGGCGTAAAATAAAACAAACAAACAAACAAAAGTTTTCCTATAAGGGTCAGCTGCCGTCACAGAACAAAATTATCGCAGGCTCCAAACGTCGTTGATTCTAATATTTGTAACAACATCATATCAATTGTTGCCAGAATGTGCATTATTGGTTTTGATTGATGCTTTAAAGTTTAAAGTGAGTTTATTTTCAAACTGAAGGATAGAAAAAGGATAATGTTTCATCAAAAAATGTATATTTATTAAGATATGCAGCCTATGTAAAATATGATATACATAAAAGTCGTCTGTTTTATCATGCAATCAAGCTGATCATTATATCGCAAATTATTTTAGTCATTCATATACAATTTGACTGTTGATGTCATAGAATAAAAAAAAATATGCAATACGAGCGAAATATTAATCAATAAAAATGATGTACATAACTAATCAACTAGCAATCCAGCTAGCTTACGGAACGTCGATGGTTCTCCTCACGTGCCCGTTATTTCTTGAAATAAGCATGAAAGGTCACCTGAGAAATTTGTACAACAGTATAGCTTGAAAATTGCCATGTGACCTATAATGTCTTGGTGCGACTTAAAACCCAACCAAAAAACACTAGCAATTGCCCAATATTCGAAATCAAATAAAAGTAAATGCAATTGACGGTCGAATGAACAATCGCAACATTGATATCATCATTTGCTACAAATTGCAATGCATATATTAATTGAACATATGAAAGGAAATGTGAAAATAAATCATGATAACAGAAATGCATATAAAATAAATATCGTTGTTTACAATTAGACGTAAAAAGTATTATTGTTTATGTGTTTTTGTCTTTATTTAATTCATCAATTTATTTAAAAAGCATTTAAAGTCTATGGAAATTCATATAGGTATAGTACAATTTCAAAAACCAACGGTAGCAACACAAGATGAAGTTATGATCCCAGATTGACAAATCCTAAATTATCTAATTTGTTGAGAAAAAATTCTTTGAAAACCAAACCATTAGGCAGCCACCTAAATAAGTCATATTTTACAATGCAAGGATCCTCATGGAACACCTGACAGTCAAAACCAATTTTATTCTCAGGAATTTCCACCAATTCTGGTAGTAGGGTCATAGAGCAAATATGTTTTATGATTTAGCGAATTGTTTTCGTCAGTCTGACTGTAATCATCTTGAGAATTCTTAAAACCGGATCCTGGTTATATAAAATGTTCTATTCGTTCATTTTACACAATTTTATATACCGTTGTGTTGGATTTTATACATACGATGTCCCTAGTTCAACTCATTTTTGAACATGATGTGTTAAAAGGCCTATATGAAAAGATCATGCAAATATAACCTGATTAAAGAAAAATACGAAAAAATACAAATAAGAAATATAGAGACAAATTACTTCATTTTAGAACAATCAACACGAGATTTGAGAAAGTATTTATGAAGAAATGTTTCCGGATAAAAACATCAATATTTTTCAACAGAACTACCCTGAATGAATAAAAGATGAACGAATATACGGAATAAATAAACTAATTAATAAAGATTTTGTGTTTCGAGCAACTGAATTTCCGTTTGAAATGAGTTTACCAAGATGTAGTTTCTAATAAATATATATAATGCCATTTTTTAAAGTGTTTAATTGCACATATATATTACACAATAATTCAAGTTTAGTATAACAAAGGGGTTATTTATCAAATTAACTGTTTCCTTTCAGTGTTATAGTCTCGTATATTTTTCTGTCTTTCAGAAATCGATTAAAAAGGTAATTTTTAGCACATACAAATGTATTTATTGGTTTCATATCTAAATATTTGTAGCATCAGAACATCCTTTGTTAGCAATAAAGAACAATCAACAACATTTAATATAACACTCACTTCTTGTACAGTAATTAAAACAAAAACTGTTTACTAGATATTGGTCTGCCATAACAACTGCAGACAGGTTATTAACTAAACATGTTTTATTATATTTGAGAAATTTTATGCATAGTTCTCAAGCAGTTTATCATATAAATACTATAATTGACAATGTTTTTTTCATAGAGCTATTTTATTGGGGACACATTATTTAACAAACTACCAAAATACAATAATATGTGAAATTCCAATACCCTCAAAGCCAGAAGTCTTCTATTACTACATTTGTTTTATTTATTTGTTGTTGTTGCTTTGTTGTTGTTTTTTGTTGTTGTTGTTGCTGCTGTTTTTTTGTAATTTAATTTTACCCCTAATGACGTCCTGAGAAAATATTCTTAAATATTCTTACAATTTTTATACAATATTAAATCTAAGACGTTCTGCATTTGATGAATACAATTCTAATTCGAAACGCAGAAATTGTCTTTAATTATGTTTTATTTATTCTTTTTAGAAAATAAATCTTTACTAAATAAATGTTGTAAGAATATGCAAAATATTTTGCAAAAAATATTTTTTTCTGCTGCTACAGTATTACTATGAGAGTATTGCAGTGCAATAATAACAATATTTTCTCATCAACATTCAATATTATTCCGAGCAAAAGCATAACAGCAATTCACAACAAATTACTCTGCGGTTTTCCCAAGAAATTGCAAAATGCTTGCAATTTAGCATGATAAATTATGGAGTAATCGACTTTTAGTGTCTAAATAAAAACCTAACAAAACAACAGACTGTAAAAAATAAAAACAGAACTCAACGTATAATGAAATATTCCTCTTTTAAAGTTTGTAAACACACTCACTTCAATTTCAACACATCAAAGATTTAAAAATTTAAAAAATTTACGATTCGAAATTCCCCCATTTTAAATTCGTGAATTCGTTAAAAGATTTATTTTGTAAAATTTTTTACTCTCATTCATAAAACCAAAATTTTTTATCAAAAAAGGGTTTATATTTTTTTGGACATTTTCTATCCAAGTGAAACATGATGATTAAATTGAATTATGTAATTGTCTTTAAACATTTGTATGCAAGAAAGTTTAAAGAACAAAATGTAGCTGCGGTCAAGTGGTTAACGCGTCACACCTGTCATGTAAGGATTGCTGGCCGAGTTCGGATTCAAGCGCTGCCAAGGGCGGTAATTTTTACCTTGAGAAACCTGATATCGAATTAATGACTTTAAGCTTATATCTTCCTGTACAATCGATCTGAGACATATACTGTACATTAAACTTATACAACCTAGTAACTTTGTTATTTGAAATACATACGAGGGCTGTTCGAAAATAATTGCTTATTGTCCTCTATCTCGTGATCCACGTGGGACACGATAAAAACCAATACATACTGTCGATTCAAATATGATCGAGAATGGGAAATCTTAAATCTAAAAGTACATAGGGGTGGCAGGAAAAAAGCCATGTACGAAAACACATTACCAGGAAAACAGGAAAATGAACATTATCTGGGGTTATGGTGATTGTTTTGCATGCGGAAGGTCGTAAGTTCAAATCCAACAAGGGGGTAATACTTTTATAAGGCCTTTTGTATTTTATTATTTATTCATTAATTTTTTATTTTATTTATTTTCTAATTTATTTGTTTTCTATTTACATTCTTTGTACATGTATATAAACTGTCCATTTTTCCCCATGAGAATGCTATAGCATATATAATAAGTTAAAATTCAATTTAATTCATCAATCAAACAATGCCTTCAACCTCTGTGGCACTTAAGTCGCATTGACACTGGCGTGTTCGTCTCCAGTGTCAAGAAAGTACCTCAATAGGTGATTGGAAACAGCCCAGGATTACGTGCTCGCAATAAATAAATGATTTTCGTTGCAAGCCCTTATTACACGTGTAGCACAAAAGCTCAATTGAGTACCTGTACATTGAATAAAAAATTATTTAAAAAAAATGTTCTGCTGGGATTTGAACCCGTATCTGTATAGTTGATAGACCATCGCGCTATCACTACACTACAACATCCTGCTGTATAAATATTACAATACTATCAATACACACATGACTTACCTTTTCTGAAGTGCACTGATCCATGTATAGGATAGATCATGAGTACCAGTTGGATGTGAGATTTATCAACGAGCGAAGCGAGTTGATAAATCTCACATCCAACTGGTACGAGCGATCTATCTGACTTAGACCACAGATAGTTTTCTTTGTTTAAGGTGAAGATTAAACATGGGTAAACGACTTTTTTCTTCGACAATTACATAGGGATATCCAAATATATCTTATTCAATCTATTTGGCCTTATTGTAGACAAACAATTGCACGAGAAAATGACATAGTTCGTGTTCTTTCATAAGTTACTGAATACACAATCTTATGAAGAATATATTTCACATTCCTTAATAAATTGCTATCAGAAGAAAATTGGAAAGAATTTAGAATTTTCTGAATGTGATAACATTACAATTTCGCAACTTGAACGTAAATCAACTCAGGATTTTGTTGTTATGAATTCATGTTGATTCCTCATTTAAACGATTTAATGACGTAACACCGTACACAGCGCTTGAATTAGAAGTCAAAAAACAAGACCGCTTAGCGACAGAAATCATGGGCGATGGCTGCTTATCAAGAAAGTGGCTCGTTGGAGAAACGGGCAGGTAATTTTCATTTAGTTTTCCATAATGCTTAAACAACTCTAGGAAGCAGGATATTTGTTGGTTGTCCGACTGAAGTTGAAAATAGTTTACTTGACGTATAGATTCGTTCATTTACTGTATGCTTTAAATACACCCTGCACTGGCTTTTTACCTCATTCATGAACAAAAAAAATTACAAACATCCCTCTGAAGCCTAAAAGCATAGCATTTCTTTAGCGTTGCAACAGCAGGGCAGTCACCGTTCCGAAACTCCACCCCCTTCCCCACCAGTGTAATCCCCTCTCCCCGAACCAGTAAATGAATGTACATCTACAGTGTCTGCTATTTAGAGTGAGCCGGGCATAATTCAGGATGCGATTATTGAAATCATAGTGCCTGAAAATAATAGCACCATCGTCTTAAACAAAAGCGGTCGTAAAATTTAGATATAGATTTATATAGATTGATAAACGCATTTCATTTCCATATTGCTCTTTTTCTTACTTACAAATACATAAACTATTCTTGTAAAATGATGAAATTATGAAATAAATTGGTCAAAGGACTATTGCTATCTTTTTGTTTTTAAGAAGGGAGTTACACTTTTTACTTCACTATATGTATTACATTGAAAATTTCCCCGCAAAAAGCGTGCACATAACAGGATTTTCCTTTCACTTGAATACAAACATGATAGTTATATCAAACACTTTACTGTGATGTGTGGGATATATCAAACACTTTTAAACGTCTCTGATTGGCCAAGAGAAAACAGCTGTGGTCTAAGCTATGTTTACAACAGTTCCGAAATAATATTTGGTACTCATCGTTACAACGTATAGATGAGTACCTTTGTACTAGCGTTTTTAATACAAAACCGGTTTATGTACATTCATTGTTCGCTCGAATGATTCGAGCTGTATTTAATCGGGGTTTTCATATTCGGAAATCAGTTTCTAGCGAGCAACTCTTAGGGACACTCACACATTCAAATTCAATGCCAAAATTATTTTGTGAAAAGTACAATTTTTTAAAAGCGTACAAGCTTTGCCTAAATAAAATGTATTGTTTAATTTTTAACGGAAACATAGTGTAGACATTTTACATCGTTTTGTATAAATGTTAAATGTTTTGCAAGGATGAGGCCCAACATTCGGTGGTATTTGACAGTCACTTTCCTGTGATGGCAAATGGGCACAGGTTTCCAAAAATATTTTCCCTTAAATAACACTGAAATCAATTCAAAAACTTTAAAAGGGGTTTTTTGTTTTTGGTTTTTCCTGGACGAGTCGACCACGATTTGCAAAACATTTATATGACAGAGATAAAATTTATTAACCAATTACAATATTTATTGCTTTATGCTATACATGTATTTGCACGTTTATTATGTCATCTTGTGTACTGTCCCTAAATACAAGCGTTCTCGCATATTGCATTCGAGTGTTTTTAGTTTTTTATTTGTAGAAGTTTTGTAGGAAATAAGATGGTACATAAATTTCAACAGTACCTGTATAGGGTAATTCAATACCTACATACCGGTGTATAAATGTATATGTTAGACTTAGTGTAAGACATACAATTTGCCATTTAAATACACGCAGTCATTGACCACTGTAGTAAAAATGGTTGGTAGAAGCGCCGACAAAAAGATGAAATACGGGCTTACATCAAAGCTCGCTCAAAACTGGGTTGCTCTTTGAAGCAGTTGATGACTAAATTCTCTACTGCTTGTGTTAGGCGATGCAAAAAGAAATTTGAGTCTGGTGTAGAGTGCATCAAAAATGCACCAAAATCAGGTAGGCAAAAATCTGCATCTCGTAACGAAATCGTTTCCAAAATAAAGGATATCATTAAAGGAGATACCAGATTTACAGTTCGTGATATTGCAAGAGAGGTAGGCATATCACTATCAACGGTTCACTTTATTTTGAAAAAGCATTTGAAAGTCAGAAAGATTTCTGCTAGATGGGTGCCACATCTGTTGACCGATGAGCAAAAGAGGCAACGGGTTAAGGTGGCCAAAAAGCTGCTTCAAATGTTTCCAAAATATGACAAAAAACAGTTTGCCAATGTCGTCACAGGTGATGAAACTTGGGTCCATTATTTTGAGCCCGTCAGAAAAGTTAGCAACACAATCTGGGCCACTAAACACAACAAACGCCCAATAATTGCCAAACGGTCTTTAAGTGCAAAGAAGGTTTTGTATGCAATTTTCTTCTCTGGTGAAGGAGTCGCAATAAAAGTGCCGGTGAAAAAGGGCAAAAGTATCACTGGGAAGTATTACAAAGACGTAGTACTTAAGAAACTGAAAAAAGTATTATAAGAAACGACGCCCTGTCACTGGTTTTAAGCATATTCGTCTTCTACATGACAATGCCCCCGCTCATACCTCCGCAATAGTTTCGGCGTTTTTGAAAAAAGAAAAAGTAACTGTTTTGCCTCACCCCCGTATTCTCCAGACCTTGCCCCATGTGATTTCTTTTTGTTTCCTTCCTTGATGGGCGGAAATACAAGTCCCGACAGGCACTTGGATCTGCCATTCATCAGTATCTTATTACTGTGCCCAAATCAGCGTACCGTGACGCCTTCAAGACATCGGCTGAAACTTTGCATTTCTAGCCACGGGGAGTACTTCGAGGGCATGAAATGAACACTTTTGAGCTAACTTGAAATTTGAGGTCTCCAGATAGAAATAAGCAATACAAATCGAACATCCCTCGTATATAAGTAAATTTATCTTCTTTTGAGAAATAAATCCCGTTTAATTTTTGACGGGTGCATATGTGTAATTGCCTCAAAACCCATCCGTGTGAAACGGTAAAACATTCCGATAAAACTGGTTTTCGTAAGTTTACCAAGCACGAGTTTTTCGTGCGTACATTGTAAAGGCTGCGCATTTAAAGTTTAAAATTTGACGTGGAAACATCGCTTATTAAAATTGCTGTCGTTATTTGAAATGCTTCAAAAGTTCAACACAGCTGGTTTCAAGTGTTCACCAATTCGTCTTTCAGATAAGTATTTCATGTTATTTTAATTAATTTTGGTTTTATAAGATGTGTATTTTGAATTTAGTATGGCAGTGATTTTCAATATGCATTTCACAGTGTAGATGTAACTTACACAAAATTTGCTAACTTGGTTCGATATGGTATATATAATATAGATATCAAATGTTGTTGATTTTAGCTCGACTATTCGATAAGAATAAGTAGAGCTATTGCAGTCACCCGAGCGTCGGCGTCGGCGTAACCACTTATGTTAAAGTTTTTGTAATAGTTCAAATATTTTCAAAGTCCATTGACATATGGCTTTGAAACTTTGCACACTTGTTCACCATCATGACCCCAACCTGTAGACAGGAGGAGGTAACTCTATCAAGCATTTTGTCAGAATTATGCCCCTTTTTAGCTCGACTATTCGATAAGAATAAGTAGAGCTATTGTAGTCACCCGAGCGTCGGCGTCGGCGTTGGTGTCCGCGTCGGCGTAACCACTTATGTTAAAGTTTTTGTAATAGTTCAAATATTTTCAAAGTCCATTGACATATGGCTTTGAAACTTGGCACACTTGTTCACCATCATGACCCCAACCTGTAGACAGGAGGAGGTAACTGTATCAAGCATTTTGACAGAATTATGCCCCTTTTTCGACTTAGAATTTACGTTAAAGTTTTTGTAATAGTTCAAATATTTTCAAAGTCCATTGACATATGGCTTTGAAACTTTGCACACTTGTTCACCATCATGACCCTAACCTGTAGACAGGAGGAGGTAACTGTATCAAGCATTTTGACAGAACTATGCCCCTTTTTCGACTTAGAATTTACGTTAAAGTTTTTGTAATAGTTCAAATATTTTCAAAGTCCATTGACATATGGCTTTGAAACTTGGCACACTTGTTCACCATCATGACCCCAACCTGTAGACAGGAGGAGGTAACTGTATCAAGCATTTTGACAGAATAATGCCCCTTTTTCGACTTAGAATTTACGTTAAAGTTTTTGTAATAGTTCAAATATTTTCAAAGTCCATTGACATATGGCTTTGAAACTTTGAACACTTGTTCACCATCATGACCCCAACCTGTAAACAGGAGGAGGTAACTGTATCAAGCATTTTGATAGAATTATGCCCCTTTTTCGACTTAGAATTTACGTTAAAGTTTTTGTAATAGTTCAAATATTTTCAAAGTCCATTGACATATGGCTTTGAAACTTTGCACACTTGTTCACCATCATTACCCCAACCTGTAAACAGGAGGAGGTAATTGTATTAAGCATTTTTTTTACTATCAAGCACTAAGAATAGTCGAGCGTTGCTGTCCTACCGACAGCTCTTGTTATGTTTACTACCACTGACATTTTGCTATTTGGTCATGAAAAATTGTAAGATTGCTTATTTCAAATCTTCATGTGCGACACAAGGCGTGGGCGCGAACACGTGTCTTATGTGTAAATTTTATACATGTATATGCATAAGTACAATGACTCGGCTATCTCCGCATGACTAATCATTATTTTATATGTTAAATAAAGTTTACAATTCGATTTTAAATACAGATACTAAGTTATTGTTAAAAGTAATACAAACAAAAAACAAACTTAACACAGAGCTTGGAAAATATTTAGTCGTGTACAGATGTACATGTTTTTGATTTATTTTGTAGTATTACTGATACAGACTGATGTGTGCAGCTATGTCTATAGACATATAGACGAACACGTGAAAACTCGAATCGTGCTGTAATACTTCCAGAGGCAAAAGGTATATCAAGGAAGGGAACCGGTTGATGTTATGGGAAGGTGGATAGGGGATGGGATGGTTAAAGTGCTTTTTTAAAAAAGGGAAAAAAAGACTAATTTTAAATTACGTATTCATTTTTAATTTAAAAAATTTTCTTGCATTGGAATTTTAAATTTTTTTGAATTTTTTTGGGTGATTATTTTAAGGGGAAAAAAATTTCTTTTCCTGGGACGAGATGTAAAAGGTTTTTTGATCGAAATTGGGTGGGTAAAAACTAGCGGGGGCCCAAAATGGCCTTTGTAGCCCGGCCTCAACGGCCCTGGCGGCGTGTAAATTTGGCGGCCCCCAGTTGGGCTGAAATTAGGGTTGGTAGAAAAATTTGTTCCCACCCCATAGTTAATTTTGGGAAATATTTTAAAATTACATAAAAAAAAGAAAGGAAAAAAGGGAATATTCATAAACATTGTCAAATTCTAAACATTGATTAAATATGCCGTTTTAATTAGTTATAATCCAAAGTTTCTCTAAAGTATTTAAATTGATTGATAATGTTAACGAATTAAAGAGAAGTTGAAATTGTCGATCATATTTGTTAATGAATTAAGCAATACATAATAAACAAGGGCCAATTATCATTAAATAATAAGAAATTGAAACTTCTACTTCCTTCAATATATGTATATAAAAGATAAAGGATTCGAACCGACGACCTTGTTTGCAGTGTCTTTGGTCTGTTTAGAGGCACCTCAGTTTTTCCACGTTTTTGCGGGAAGTGACCTGATTTAAAGTGCTAAGTTGTGTTTGTCAAGTTTTGTTTGTTTCCCTTTAGAAATCTTTAACTAATAGTCTCTTTATCTAAGTTACTTCATTTTATTTTCCGTTTGATCGTCTTACAGCCTTTGTATTTTGATGACCAAAACCGTTTTATTTGAAAAGGTCAATGGTTCTACCAAGCATTTTTTTTTCCAGAGATAATTGTCCCCAAAACATATGCTGTATTGTGCGACTGCATAGCATCAATCGGCATGCTACAACGCATGCATATCGTTTCATTTAGTAATTTTGTATTGAAGGAAAGGCGGCATAAGAAATTGAGATTTAAGTCTGTCACATAGCATTCAATGCCGGTCGTGAGCTTAAAAAAAGAAAAAAGTCTGAAACAGCATTTGCATAATTCTTAAATTAAAGAAAATACGATATTGCCGCGATAAAGTTATGCTCACATTTCCTAGGTTAACCGTTTGTAACAGCACCTTGCGTTCTGCGGTTATCTCTTATATTGGTGTTAATGGGCGTGCGCCCTTAACCGTTAGAGGGGGCCTGTGACCATGCGGTCGGCCAGTAAGCCATGTCCATAAATTTGTCTGTGTCTTATTTGGACAGGGTTGCAAAAAATCAACTTGCCGGCCGACGCCTTTAAGTGGCTAGTCGAAAGTTGAAGGAGCAGCATTTGATTTGTACGTGTAGGTCCGTACATATCGCTTTCGCCGGGTTGTCTTTGCTACATACCTCTAACACACGGCTTTGTTGAAACAGACATATAAGTCCCCCTGTCTTTCCGGTCCGATGCTCAGCTCAGACTCTTTTGTGGAAGGCGTTTAAAATATATGTATTGAAGTAATATGTACTACACACATTCTCCCCTTTTTTGTTTCTCTTTGGTTGTTTGAGCAATTTTTATTTATTTATTTTTTGATTTTTTTTTTCTTGACATGCAAAATGTTTATCTCGTACTTGTTCCGCCTTTCCTTCAGTATAGATGATAATGTACTTCTCTCGCTTTTCCTTCATTTTCACTGATGCATATTTCAGGGTAGTCGAGATCAGACTGGTATCCAATAAGCATTTTACCATTTCAGCGCAGGAGTTATGAAAATAATTAATAAATAACTACTTAGGAAAACCCAAGGCATCAACTGTATCAAATCTTTACATTTTCCTTTCGCAAATACGTGCATTCACTATGAAAATCATTAGTGGCGAATTTCATTTCTTGAAATATTAAGTGGCTCTCAACACACAAAATGTGCATTTCGGTATTTGATAAAAATGTTGTCGTCAAGAAATATCTCATTAATAAGAGATTTAATGGGAGCAATTTGCCCCGATTTCTCTTTAGCTTTGTTATTGTTTTACTCTTGTAAAATGCCACGCCGCTTTATATTCTTAATCGTTGACCTCTTTGCGGCAAGTCCAAGCAGAGTTTAGCATTTTCAGAGCTTATTATCATAGTTTACAGCACTTTGCGTTGCTATGTAGCTTTCCATGCATTTAGCTGGGAGCTGTCTTTCATATTTTTCTCATTCATTTCATATTTTTTGACGATGATATTTGTTTTTACCAAAAAGCACAATAAAGTCACGGCCTTATTCCAATCATTCTGTGTTCTGTTATTTTATTCACAATTGACTATTTATAAAACAGTTATGTTTTCTTCTGGGAAATATAATTATTTGTATTAGAAGTGTTGCGCAGTTACAGACGGTGCTATATCTGCAATGTAAAGATATGTGCATGATGACCTTTGGTTCTACCGTTTTAATAGCTTAGAAATGCTACTATTGGTTCTACATTCATACGTATCTGCTATATATGGTTTTGTTCATTTATAAAGAAATTGCGTCATCTTAGACCCCATATCTTTCAACGAAAGATATCTCAGCAATAACTAAAGTTCCGTCTGCTTTCGAACCTTGTCGCTGGAAAGCTACTTAGTAGTAAGAAACCCGTTAATAAATTAAGTAGATTTATCTTCTTTTGAGAAATAAATCCCGTTTAATTTTTGACGGGTGCATATGTGTAATTGCCTCAAAACCCATCCGTGTGAAACGGTAAAACATTCCGATAAAACTGGTTTTCGTAAGTTTACCAAGCACGAGTTTTTCGTGCGTACATTGTAAAGGCTGCGCATTTAAAGTTTAAAATTTGACGTGGAAACATCGCTTATTAAAATCCCACCTTCCCTTCCCATGTGTTATTTGTATTTCAATTTTACATAAACATGTTCTGCTGCCGAGTGTTTATATTTTTCAGCTTGAATCCAGTCGGTTTTTCATTACTTCCCGTTCAGCCATGCCATGCCGCTCCATCGACACGTGTGCTTAAATTTGATGTCCAGTAATTACAGTCTACAGAAAACATTTTATCCCACGTATTTAGTGTTTGAAATGTGTTGACACTCAAAGTAATAATTGGATGCTCTACAAACTTTGTTGTAGAAATAAACAGTTGTAATTTGGAACATTACTCGATACTTAAAAATAATTTATTAAAATATTTATTAGTATTAACAATAATTAATTGAGCTAAATGATTAAAATGGTGCCTTTTTATATATTCTAATGCTTAAATGAATTTGCAAGGATGCGACCCGACATTTTTGTGGTATGACATTGACAAACGGGTACAGGTTTCCTATTTTTTCCCACTGGGTTTTATTTGGTTTTTCCTGGGCGAGTCGACCACAATTTGCAAGTTTCATGGTATAGGAAATCAAAATGTTTTTATTTTACTGTTTTCACAAACCTAACTTAATTGATCATATCTGAAAACTAGAATATATCTTTCATAATGCAAATACGTTTGTATACTAGTAATTAATACATTAGTGTGTTAAATCCAGTCGTGACTTTATATAGTATTACTGTAACTTCTCTAAGTCAAATTATATTCAAGACTTTTCATTATCATTGCGAATATCTCATTGATAAGAGATTTAATGGGAGCAATTTGCCCCGATTTCTCTTTAGCTTTGTTATTGTTTTACTCTTGTAAAATGCCACGCCGCTTTATATTCTTAACCGTTGACCTCTTTGCGGCAAGTCCAAGCAGAGTTTAGCATTTTCAGAGCTTATTATCATAGTTTACAGCACTTTGCGTTGCTATGTAGCTTTCCATGCATTTAGCTGGGAGCTGTCTTTCATATTTTTCTCATTCATTTCATATTTTTTGACGATGATATTTGTTTTTACCAAAAAGCACAATAAAGTCACGGCCTTATTCCAATCATTCTGTGTTCTGTTATTTTATTCACAATTGACTATTTATAAAACAGTTATGTTTTCTTCTGGGAAATATAATTATTTGTATTAGAAGTGTTTTCGGCAGTTACAAAAGGGGGCTATATCTTGGGAATTTTAAAAAAAATTTTAATTGGATTTATTTACCTTTGGTTTTTAGCCCTTTTTAAAAAAGCTTAGAAAAGGCCCCACCTTTTTTTGGTTTTTTTCCCACAAAAATTTATACGGTTTTGCTTTTATATGGGGGTTTTTTTCCCCTTTTTTAAAGAAATTGCGGGCTTTTTTTAGACCCCTAAACCCTTTTAAAAGAAAAAATTCTCAACAATAAAAAAAGTTCCCCTCTGGCCCTTTCCCAAACTTTTCCCTTTGGGAAAGGGTACCTTTTTGTAGTAAGAATTTCCCCGGGTTAAAAAAATTAAGTATTGAATTTAAATTAAATTTTTAATCCCCCGTCTAATATTTAATGTTTAAAATAAGACCTGTCATTTTATTTTTAAAGTTTTTAAAAAACTTGCATCTTATAAATTATGTTTTTTGCCATTTTTCGTAGTTATACGCCAGTGAAGTGTTTATATTGAGGATTGCGAGTTCTTATCATCAACTGTCGGTAGACATTTGTCGCGGTAAAACCGGATTTTATCTTCATTTTATGCTTATTGTCTGCTTATTGAACATTGATGCAAAGAATATGTCACTTTCGTTAAAATCAGCACAACATTCTTAAAATAAATTAGATATCATCAGATATCATCTAGGAAAAATGAACAAACCAGATATCTTTGGTTTTTGTGAAACATATCTAAATGAAAATATTCATAATAATGAATTGAAAATAGAAAACTTTGTTTTTGAAAGAAAGGATAGAAATGGAAGAAACGGAGGGGGGTTGATAGTTTTCATAAATGAGAAAGTGCCCTACAAACGTCGAAATGACCTAGAAAATGAAAATTTAGAATCTCTTTGGATAGAGATAAACTACCCTAATACAAAAACGTTTCTAGTAAACTATGTATACCGCCCTCCAAAAGTACGTCAATCATGGATTGATGAATACGAACAGCAACTTGATGAAATTGATTCTAAGTATTCTGAGTATTATATTCTAGGCGATGTAAATATTAATTTTATGCCTGACAAACTCAGAAACAAGTTCAATAATACAAAATGGTCTAATTTAATATCAAAATTTGGTCTTAAGCAATTCATTCAAACTCCAACAAGAACAACTAAAACCAGTGCAACAATTATTGATCATATTTATGGCAGTGTGAATAGTCATTCACATGTATGTAATATATTTGTATCAAATTTATCAATAAGTGATCACTTCCCTGTCTGTTTCATTAGAACAGTTAAATCACGAGTTAAACGTGGTTTCCATAAGACAATGAAATATAGATCATTCAAGACATTTAATGAACAATCTTTTCAGACTGATTTAGCTCGATCTTCTCTAGAATCTGTGGAGTATATTGTTGATCCAAATTTAGCTTTACAAACCTTTTTTTCAATAGTAAAAGATATTATTACCAAACATGCTCCAATAAAAGAAAAGAGAATTAAATTTGATGCACAGCCTAAATGGTTCACTGATGAAATTAAAGCAATGATATTTTTAAGAGATAAATATCACAAAAATGGAGATTTCGATAATTATAAATTATTACGAAATAAAATAAATTCAGAGATTAAGAAAAGCAAAAAGAATTTCTTCAATAATGCAATAAATGAAAGAAAAAATCCAAAATACATTTGGCAAAATATTAATGATTTAACTAATTTAGGTAAAAAGGAAAATGTACTTATTCCCGAACGACTCACTTTTGGCGATACTACATTTACTGATCATGCTAATATTATAAATGAATTGAACAAACATTTTGTAAACATTTCTAATATTGTCGAAAAAGTACAGTTATCTAACGACGAATTTAAAATATTGAAGGATCAGTTAGATAATAAATTGAAATGGAAAGAATTCAAAATTGAAAGCATTTCTGCATTTGAAGTTAAAAACATTATTGATAAACTAGATGCAAATAAAGCCACTGGACTAGATGAACTAGGTCCAAAAATAATAAAATCGTGTGGTGACTTTGTGACCCCAATGATTGCTAGCATAATTAATAACAGTATAAGACAAGGAATATTTCCTGATGAATTGAAAAATGCCCGAGTTATTCCAATTTTCAAATCTGGACTGAAAGATGATCCGAGCAACTATCGACCTATTTCTATCTTGCCTACAATATCTAAGATTTTTGAACGTCACATAGCTAATCAGTTACAGCATTTTTTCCAAAAAAAACAAATATTTTACATAATAAACAATCAGGATTTCGAAAGAATCATTCATGCAATACGGCCCTAATTCATTTGATAGACTCCTGGCTAAAAGATGTTGATAGTGGCAAATATATAGGTACAGTATTTTTAGACCTGCAAAAGGCGTTTGATTTAGTTGACCATGAAATACTTTTATATAAACTCAAACTTTATCACTTTTCTGTCACATCATTAAAACTGTTTCATTCGTATCTGTCTAATCGTATGCAAATAATTCAAATTGGAGACTTAAAATCTGACGTACAATATGTTACCTCTGGCGTTCCACAAGGCTCAATATTAGGTCCTTTACTGTTTCTTCTTTATATAAATGATCTCCCAAATATTTGCGAGGATGTTAACATAGATTTATATGCTGATGATTCCACGTTGCATAAATCTGGAGATGACATATCAGTTATAGAAGAAAAACTACAATATAGCCTTAATATGATTATTAAGTGGTGTAAAATAAATAATATGCTTTTACACCCTAAAAAATCTAAAAGTATGCTGGTAGGTAGTAGACAAAAGCTAAAGATTGCAAAAGCATTAAATTTGAAAATTAACGACTCAACTCTTGACAATGTAGAATCACAAAAACTGCTTGGTATTTATGTTGAAAATACACTCAATTGGCACTGTCAGGTAAATGATGTGTGTAAAAAATTGAACTCTAAAGTTAATTTATTTAGGCGTATAAAGTACTTTTTAAATAAGGAATCTCGCATGCTTTTTTATAATGCATACCTTCTTCCTATTTTTGATTATTGTTGTAATATATGGGGAAAAGAAAACAAAAAATATATGTGCCAAATATACAAAATACAAACACGAATTTGCAAAATTATTCTAGACCTTCCAATGAGAAAGCAATCAGAAAATTTATACAAAAAATTAAAAATATTGCCTTTCAAGAAAAGATGTATTTTTCACAGCGGTGTCCAAGTATATAAAGCATTGAATAATATGTCCCCTCAATATATCCGAGACTTACTTACCATATCTAATAATCAAAAGTATAATCTAAGATCGATATTTCACGGAAATTTAATTTCGTCTTACAAACCACGTACTAATTATTTTAATGACACATTCCAATTTAATGCCATGGTTATTTGGAATTCCATACCACTGACTATAAGAAGAAAAACAAAATTGTCAATATTTAAGAAATGTTTCAAGAAATACTTATTTAATCAACTTTAGCACGGTCCGTATGTATTATATATACAAAATATGCTCTTTATATTCATACATGTGTTTTTTTATTATGTTTTCTAATAATGGGTGTCTGTCTTAGTTTTAAGTTTTTGACTGTGTTAATTTTGTAAGTTTTTTTTTACTTTTTAAACTGCAGATTAAAATGATGTACTGACGAAATTATTATGTTTAAAGATAAATAAAATTAATTGTATGAATGTTCAGTATATGTGTTAAGATATATGTTGAAATTGTGATAACCAATTAATCATTTCTTTTACATGTTACATTTTCTTCGATTGATATGTGTTATTTTGTGTGTGTTTTTGGTTTTTTATTTTAGAAGGCCGCATTGTAAATAAGATGTTGCAATCTGTATATGTCTTAATGTGTTACCTTCGGTAAATAAAGTTATTATTATTATTATTATTATTATTATTAAAATAATCACCTTATTCGAAAACATACCTGCATACATTTTGTTACACATGTCACAAGAGTAATAAAACTGTATGAATAAAAGTTAAAATCTAGTTTAAAAAATATAGCAAAAACGCGGATGAAATTATTACAAATAAATAAATCAGGCAAACCCAGTAACAAAACACATGTAGATTCAAGAAAGAAATAACCGCAATTGCACAAAAGTAAATTGGACACAATGTAGCAACGCTATGTGTCGCAACGCCGCTATATGTCGCAACTAACGCTAAATGTCGCAACGCTGACGCTATATGTCGCAATCAACGCTATATGTCGCAATCGCCTACCGCTAAATGTCGCAACGTTGCCGCTATATGTCGCACAAAAATCGATTGCCGCTAAATGTCGCAACCCCTTGACGCTAAATGTCGCACTTGGTGGAAAAGTCAAATCAGATCAGGCACATTGACCGATTGGTTTCCATTTATATTTGTATCAAAACTACCTTTCACAAATACATTTATCGCATTAACAGAGGTTATATCGGTAACAAAATGAAATTAAATATAAGCCGCGTGAATTCATATAGTTACTGCGTGATGTGTCTTATTACTATTTAATACAGTGGAACGGACAACAAACATCAAAATAGTTGGTAGTGGGACACTTGAAGGTCAAAGGTTAAATTCGTGTCCGCTCCATAACTTTTTCATTTATTATGCTAATTTGATCATGTTCACCGGCATTAGATACTGTGTCCCATGCAGCATCAAGGTCCCTATCGCGTCAAGGTCAAGGTCACACTTGAAGGTCAAATTCTTGTCCGCTCCATAACTTTATCATTTATTATGCGAATTTGAACAAATTTCAAACAACTTGTATGTAACCCAGGCATTCCGCACCGTCGGTCTATTTGAAGCATTGTCCTTAGCACCACAAACAGTTTTCTGACCAATGAAAAGCACACACGTCACAATAACATCAACTAGGTATAACAGAAACGTGATACTTTAATATAATATATATAATTATACAAGCGTAAAATGGCTGCGAAACAATTGTTTGATGGAAAGGCATGAAAAACTGTTATTTAAAAGGCAGCTGTTGAGTTAAACCAAATTGCTTAACAGCATGTAAAAAAAATGTATTACTATGTTATACCACGAAGTTACAAATTACAATCTGATCTTAACATTTTACTGGGTTAAAGGGGAATCGTTACTATAGTATAATTATAATAGTAAAATATTTCCATATCACACGGTTTATTTGATTGTAACGGGTCTGATCAAAAACTTTAATGCGTTTAACATAAAAAATATACATTTCTTCATGACGAACTTGTTTTCTAGTTTTAAGGCAAAAAAATTAGATGGATAGTTTCAGATATACATTTTGTATCACATTTTGCGTGTTTGTCCAATACAAAACAGTGCCCCTTTAGATCCAGACAGGTCAGGTAACAAGATTCTATGCGTCATCATTTCCTGAGCTTTATTATAATTACAAAGGACTGTAGAGGGCGCTATAGTTACAAATGACTGTAGAGGGGGCTATAGTTATAAATGACTGTAGAGGGGGCTATAGTTACAAATGACTGTAGAGGGGCTATATTTACAAATTACTGTAGAGGGGGCTATAATTACAAATATCTGTAGAGGGGCTATAGTTACAAATGACTGTAGAGGGAGCTATAGTTACAAATGACTGTAGAAGGAACTATAGTTACAAATGACTGTACAGAGGGCTATTTTTACAAATGACTGTAGAGGAGCTATAGATACAAAAAACTGTAGAGGGGGCTACAATTACAAATGTCTGTAGAGGGGCTAAATTTGTAAATGAGTGTAGACGGAGCCTATAGCTACAAATGACTGTACAGGGGCCATATTTACAAATTACTGTAGAGGGGGCTATAATTACAAATGTCTGTAGAGGGGCTTTAGTTACAAATTACTGTAGAGGGGAGCTATATTTACAAATGACTGTACATGGGGCTATTGTTACAAATGACTGTACAGGGGCCATATTTACAAACTACTGTAGAGGGGGCTATAATTACAAATGTCTGTAGAGGGGCTATAGTTACAAATTACTGTAGAGGGGAGCTATATTTACAAATGACTGTACATGGGGATATTGTTACAAATGACTGTAGAGGGGCTATAGATACAAATGACTGTAGAGAGGCTATAGATACAAAAGACTGTAGAGGGAGCTACAATTACAAATGTCTGTAGAGGGGCTATAATTACAAATGACCGTACAGGGCGCTATAGTTACAAATGACTGTAGAGGGGGCTATAGTTACAAACGACTGTAGAGGGGGATATAGTTACAAATGTCTGTAGAGGGGCTATAGTTACAAATGTCTGTAGAGGGGCTATAGATACAAACGACTGTAGAGGGGTATAGTTACAAATGACTGTACAGGGGGCTATAGCTACAAATGACTGTAGAGGGGCTATAGATACAATTGACTGTAGAGGGGGCTATAGTTACAAATGACTGTAGAGTGGCTATAGATACAAATTGCTGTAGAGGGGAGCTATATTTACAAATGACTGTAAAGGGGCTATTATTACAAATGTCTGTAGAGTAGTTTAGTTACAAATGACTGTAGAGGAGAGCTGTTACAAATGACTGTAGAAGGTGGCTATAATTACAAATGACTGTAGAGGGGGACTACAGATACAAATGTAGAAAGGGATATTGTTACTACTGAATGTAGAGGGGCTGTATTTACAACTGACTGTAGTGGGGGATTTAGTTACAAATGACTGTAGAGGGGGCTATAGTTACAATTAACTGAAGGAGGAGATATTGTTACCACTGAATTTAGAGGAGGTTATAGAAACAACTGTAGAGGGGGTCAATAGTCACAAGCATAGAGGGTTGCTGTAGGTAATTATTCAGGACCCTCGCTACCTTTCGAAGGTATGGGGCTGGGGTTGTTAGAGGGGAAAATTTTCACGTTGTTTTATTGTTGAGGATTTTTTTAAAAATTTACAGGGGTTTTCTTATAGTGCTTTTCATCATATACCAAGTTATATCCAGTCTTAATTGGTTAAACTACATAAACATGAATAATTTAATATAGTTATAATGATATAGTATTGAACAAGTATATACACATGTTTTGCATTAAGTTTCTTATTACATGCATGTAAAAAAATGGCCTTAGCTTTGTTAATTTCAAACGGATTTTTGTCAGCCGGATTAGGACAGACAGGGGTATTTTACATCACAGAATGGGGAAAATATATAGTTTTTTCAGAGGGGAACGGGGCCGAAAATGGACGTAGCGCGGGGCCTGTTATTGGTGGTGTCTATAGTTACAAGTGACACTTGAAAATAAAACTTGAATGGAAGGTCTTTATGTGGCTTACATTCAACATATTTTCGACCACCGAAGTTTTCACGTATAGTGATTGTGCATTACGAAGATCGATTGGAAAAGTCTGATTATAATACAGTATATTATGGAATTCCATAAACGACAGCGAACTGTTGATTGCTTACTGCGCGCTGCTTACACTATTGCTTACTGCCTACCGTGCGTTGTGCGTATTTATTTGCAATGTATCAGCCAAAGGATTCCGACCGAGTTATCAACGATTTATTGCACAGACACGCATAATTATTTAGGTTTTGGTAGATTTAATGCTATAAGCAGTGAACAATAAGCAGTAAGCCGTAAGCAGTTGACAGTAGGCAATTGACAGTAAGCAGTTGACAGTTAGCAGTAGGCAGTTAAAAGTAGGCAGTAGTTAGTCAGAAGTAGACAGTACGCAGTCAACAGTTGGCTGTCGTTTATGGAATTCCATGTTATAGTCCATGCATTTATTAATTTATCAGTGAATTCCTTTAAATGTTGTTCTAAGAATATATATGTACCTGTAAACTATTAAAGTAAATTAGGAGGCAGAAAAATACCAAGGTCCAACGGGTTTTGAACCACAGACCTCCTGGTCCGTAGACGGACACCTCAACCACGTCGTTAAAGGGTTAATCTAACAGCAAGGCTGATGGAAGTGGCCCATATACCTACAACCACTACATTCCCCCACCCCTCTTTACTTTTCAGAGCTAGCCAGCTCTCCTGAATGACACTCCCTGCTTACCGCATGAGTCCGTCAAACACTTCTGACACCATTAAAGTAAATTAGGAGGCAGAAAAATACCAAGGGTCCAACCGGGTTTTGAACAACAGAGGCGGACACCTCAACCACATCGCTAAAGGGTTTACCCAACAGCAAGGCTGTTGGAAGTGGCCTATATACCACTGCACTATATTGTGTTTGACCTCCAGAACGGCAACTATTTCGGCAACTGAATAATTTTTTGACCAATATAGTTGTAATAGTTGTAATAGGTCGTCAATTTTTATTTTAATGCTATAAGCAGTGAATAATAAGTAGTAAGCCGTAAGCAGTTGACAGTAAGCATTAGGCAGTCACCATTTGGCAATCCCATAGTATATTGATTCATTAATGTTCCCAAAGAAATATTGAGATAAATATAAAAAGTTATGAAAGTATAACAAATTCTGTCATAAACCTAAATCAATACATCGCATAGTTACGAATATCGATCAACAGATCAATTGGGTATCATTTAATACTTACATGTAGTAAAGCCTATCTAGTCAGATTATGAACAGGTATAATATAAAATATATATTAAGATATAGTTCCCCCTTAGCATTAACAAGCGGTTTGCTCAGTTATGTCAAATATAACAAATATACATGTATATCCAAATGTTTTTGTTGATGCATTTTGTGAGAAAGACATCCTCAAAGAGAAAGTTTGATCTCACACCTGGTCCGTGGTTGAGAACCAAATCCATCCCTTTTATCAAACACTGTTTCTATGGCCATACAAGGTTTTTGCCATACACCGCGAAATACAACTTTTGTTTGCTTACTAGGATATGTTTTCATGTGTAAATGGTATAAACTTTAAATGTTTTAACACTTACTTTTTGTTTCAGTTCCATCTATTACTTTCCTACCAAGTGCGACATTTAGCGTCAAGGGGTTGCGACATTTAGCGGCAATCGATTTTTGTGCGACATATAGCGGCAACGTTGCGACATTTAGCGGTAGGCGATTGCGACATATAGCGTTGATTGCGACAAATATCGTCAGCGTTGCGACATTTAGCGTTAGTTGCGACATATAGCGGCGTTGCGACATATAGCGTTGCTACACACAATACCCCATTCCCTAATAGGTATGATTATTTAAATAAACGTTCGGCTGATGATATGCACAAGCAAAATCTAAACTTTGACGCTTGATTTTCATCATTTTTAACATCTCAAACAATTGGTCACGTGACAAATTTATTAAGCTTTTATCACCTAGCTCGAGTTTACCTTTTCGACGAAATTTTAACAGTCTATAAAAGGAAAATGACTCTTAAAGTGTCGTATATAAAACGTTACCTGGAATAGGTTATATAATGTTAGTAATGAGGTACATGTTTTATCTAGTGTGATAATGTAATGAAAAATAGTAATTATGAGATCTTTCATGATGGAATGTGATATACATCCGATCTATCTGAGAGGGGTAGTTCAAATTATTAACCTGGAAAAGGTAATCGCTACCGGAGGGATCTGATATGTTTATAATACTGTATAAAATTTTGCAATAACTGTACCTTGACTTATTTGTTTTAATTTAATCTTACAATTTTACAACGCCGGGGTTGAAATATTTTCCAAAACATTTCGAGAAGTGCCTATCCGGTTCAGACTTTTGATTTCCCAAGATTCTACTAAAAGACGACTGTCGTACTATTTTTTTCAGTCATTTTTTCAGTTGATTATTTATATTTTATATGTTAAATTAAATATTGTGTTTGGCTTTTGTTACAAATATTTTCTTTGTACTGTTTTTCTATGTTAATCTAGCAACCCTTTGCAACAAAAAAGGGATCAAAACGATACACACTTTAAAGAGGCATAAAATACTTGATTACTTTCTAAACACAAACCTAAGTTTGTCCTTAAAATTGTTCACATAACAACATTTAATACTTCGCCTAAACAACATCCATGGTAAGTGTTGTTACCAGGAAGTGTTGTTTCTTTACAAAAAAATAAGAATACTGGAGTTTTTCTATCAATAAACATTTTTGAATGACATCCCGCGGTTGTTAAAATGCTAATGTGTAATATGCACGTTTATGATGCCAGATCCGCATTTGAACTGCGTCAGCTAAAGTGTTTTTAGTCCATTGTGAGCACTTATCTAACAAAAAGTAGAATAGAGTGAGGAGAATGTTCCTTCGCAATTAAGTTAAGGAATAGAAGAATATAAAAACATTCAATTTATAGCATGCGCCATGACACGAAAATAGTTTAACAGCAATGAAACATTGCTAAATATTTGATTGTTTTACACGCATGTAAATATATATGTACTTATTGCATTTTTATATAGACTTTAAGCTATACATTCAGATAGTGGCAAAACCAACATAGTATGTATATTTTTTTATAACAGCTCCCTTGCGAAGATACGAGTAAATAAAAACATACATCTCATACGTGATAATCAGAGTCAAATATTCTTTATGTTATAGCAAAATAAAAGCAGTAGACAAAAATATACTCATGAAGTTTTTAAAAATATTCAATAAAATGAGTGATCAAGAAAAGTAACTAACTTGTATTGTTTTGTATCAAATCTTTTCATTCAATACGATTTACAATGATAAGGTGTACATGCTTTAAGTATGACATATGTTAATAATGTACATATATACATTATGTGATTATAAAAATGTCCTTTTATTATAAAGTATATATTTTCTCTGAAAAAAATAAAGCAAGATGATAGTTTGTTTATTTAAGTTTAATATATTCAAAACTACGGTAAAGTGGTAAGGTAAAAGTGTCTGTTATAATTAAGTACCTTGACCTATAAGTATTTACTATGTTCTTAATTTATGTTCATTAATATAAAGACAAATTAAATTAATCAATTAACTTGAATATTCTAATATATAGAGGATATTCAAGATTCTTCTATAAATACAGGATTTATTTTCATCGAGTGGTATGAAAATAAATATTTCACGAGTGGCAGTAGCCACGAGTGAAATATGATAATTTTCATACATGTAGCACAAGATGCAAATAAATCCAGTTTTAAAATAACTTGAATTTTCTGTTTATTTTATACCTTTTCTCTTTTTTAACCTTAATGAATAGGAAGAATTCCCTTTAAATTTTGTGTATTGGCTGAATTTAGAAGAAAGTAGTCCGACAAGACACTGAAAACACTGAAAATAGGAAAAAATATGTATTACTGCAGTGAAAATATTTTTACAGTGAAAATAAGGAAAATATAAATACTCATTTTATTTCATCAATATTTCTCAATATTTTATTTATAAGTATATAATAAACAAAGTTATTTAACTGTTTATGTCTCATAAAGAAACGTTTTAAAAGGTAGAAATTGTAAAGAAAAGAGAAACTGTGCGTAAAATTTAGCGTTTTTGTTTACATATGAATGTTATCATTAATAACTATTGTTTCATTTCAAGGAGAGAGTTTCTAAAAAAGCTTCTAGCTTTCTACTCAATACTTTTTGCATTTTATTGTAATTTATTTTATGCTTTTCAGAGGATTACTGACTTATCCACTTATCCGTAGCCACTCGTGAGAATACTGTTTTTAAAGCTCACTCGATGAAATAAAATAAGATCTTACACACAAACAAACAAATATCCTATATATATATTGTGTATGTATATTTGACGGAAAGAAAATTTTGTTTAAACCAAATTTAGCGTGCATATGAATAAAATTAAGAAAGTGTAGATATTATTGCCACTGGTGATATATCTTTTTGATCATATTATATGTTGATATAAGATTATTTATTGGGTTTTTAACCGTTATATGAAATGGCAAATGTTAACTTATTAATTGAAGCATATGAAGTAACATAATATACCCATAGTGATATTTTTATAAATTGGAATGCAGTTTCAAACTCTGAAGATAACATACTTAATCGTTACGAGCTGAAACAATTTCTTTAATCATTGTTTTAATTAAAAAAGATGTATAGGTGCGGCCAGACATCAGCAATGAATCTTTTCCGCTTTATTTAATTTGTATGGATTTACTCTGTTCTAATCTGGATTTTATAACTCTGTCTCGATATGGAGAGATTACCACTTGTGAAATCAAATTTTCTGTAATATATGAACTGTCAGACATCAAAATCTTTATTTTCTGCCTTCTATCCAGAGAAATATAAAACAGTGACTAAACTACCAATGTCCATGATAGCATCCAATAAAAGTATAAGGTTCTATAAGATTGACACTTTATGCCAAAATGAGAGAGCAGTCGTTTGGCTAACTGTCTGAGTTGATTTATGATTATATTGGTTATTCACAAGAACCAGACTTGTGTATCTAAAATAACTTAACACAATATGATATGTTTTTATGTTTATCGAGTTCATAGTTTGAACCACTGTCCAATACTAGATAAAACCGGTCCGAATTCACTAGTCTGTCAATAATAAAATCAAAACAAGAATGTGTATTATTGTGTGTTTCTTTTACAGCATCTTTTTTCAATCTCAAACAAAGATGCTACAAATAAAATTGTTTCTTTTCTGCATGAAGATTTGTTAACACACAAAATATTCGCCTAATGGAAAACAGTAAGTAGTTTAGAAATGGTCTCATTTATATATATTTGCTTGACGATATCTTTTATTCTTTCTCTGACGCATTTTTTCTGTATATTTTACAAATCATGTGTAAATCTGAATAAAGACAATACTAGAATAATTAAAGTAAATATAAAGGCCACTGTTTAATAAGTGATTTTAAGGAGAATATCAATCTAGATTTATGCTACATTTATTTCGGCGGGGGATATAGAAAAAGTCTCCGTCCGTCTGTCCTTCCTTCCGTCCGTCCGTCCGTCCGTCCATCCATCTGTCCGTCCGACATTTTTGTCCGGAGCATATCTCAAAAAGTATTTGAGGTATCAACTTGAAACTTTATCGGTGGATAGATCATATTAAGGAAGAGTGCAGTGCACAAGAATGATAACTCTACCCTGCATAGTTTTTTAGTTATTGCCCTTTGTTACTTTTCAAACTTAATTTTTGTCCAGAGCATAACTCAAAAAGCCTTTGAGATATCAATATGAAACTTCATGGGTGGATAGATCTCACTCAGGAGGTGTGCAGTGCACAAGAATGATAACTCAACCCTTCAAATTTTTTGAGTTATTGCCCTTTGTTATTTTTCATACTTTATTTTCAACTTAGTGGAGCATATCTCAAAAAGTATTTGAGGTATCAACTTGAAACTTTATAGGTGGATAGATCATATTAAGGAGGAGTGCAGTGCATAAGAATGATAATTCTATCCTGCATAATTTTTCAGTAATTACCCTTTGTTACTTTTCAAACTTAAGTTTTGTCCAGAGCATAACTCAAAAAGCCTTTGAGATATCAACATGAAACTTCATGGGTGGATAGATCTCACTCAGGAGGTGTGCAGTGCATAAGAATGATAACTCTACCCTTCATAACTTTTGAGTTTTTGCACTTTGTTATTTTTCATACTTAATTTTTCACCTGAATGGAGCATAAATCAAAAAGTCTTTGAGATGTCAATATGAAACTACATAGGTGGATAAATCTTATTGAGGAGGAATGCTGTGCGCAAGAATGATAACTATACCTGTTATAATTTTTGAGTTATTGCCCTTTGTTATTTTTCATACTTTTTGTCCGGAGCTTATCTCAAAAAGTGTTAGAGATATCAACTTAAAACTGCAAAGGTGGATAGATCTCATTAAGGAGGAGTGCAGTGCACAAGAATGATAACTCTACCCTGCATAATTTTTCAGTTATTGCCCTTTGTTATTTTTCATACTTTTTGTCCGGAGCTTATCTCAAAAAGTGTTAGAGATATCAACTTGAAACTGCAAAGGTGGATAGATCTCATTAAGGAGGAGTTCAGTGCACAAGAATGATAACTCTACCCTGCATAATTTTTCAGTAATTGCCCTTTGTTATTTTTCAAACTTAATTTTTGTCCAGAGCATAACTCAAAAAGCCTTTGAGATATCAACATGAAACTTCATGGGTGGATAGATCTCACTCAGGAGGTGTGCAGTGCACAAGAATACTAACTCTACCCTTCATATTTTTTGAATTATTGCCCTTTGTTATCTTTTTACTTATTTTTTATCTGAGTGGAGCATAACTCAAAAAGTCTTTGAGATGTCAACATGAAACTTCATAGGTGGATAGATCTTATTGAGGAGGAATGCTGTGCACAAGAATGAGAACTCTATCCTTTATAATTTTTGAGTTATTGCCCTTTGTTATTTTTCATACTTTTTGTTCCGGAGCTTATCTCAAAAAGTGTTAGAGATATCAACTTGAAACTTCATAGGTGGATAGATGTTATTGAGGAGGAGAGCAGCACACAAGAATGATAACCTACCCTGAATTATTTTTCAGTTACTGCCCTTTGTTATTTTCAGCCATCGGTATTCACATATGTTTCAAATCTGTAATCACTTCAGCCATCAGTTTTCATTACAAAAGAACCCCTTTAGATTGAATTATTCTCCTAGAGCTACTACATATACATTCTTACAATGAGCAAACACATTCGGCGGGGGATGGCCATGCTAACATGGCTCTTGTTTCTTATTGAATTGTATGTGTTTAGTTTTGAAAATAAATTGGAAATTACTTTTAGAGAAACATTCAATTTTTTGGGAATAGTTTTATTTTAAACACAATCTTATAGAGGATATTTGTTTGTTTTGCATGTAAGATTGAAATATAATTTCACTGAGTGAACACCAGATGCAATATTTTCACGAGTGGCGTAGCCACGAGTGAAAATATAATAGCTGGTGTTCACGAATGAAATATATTTCAATCTTATATGTAAAACAAATAAATTTTCTTTTTATTTGATGCTTTTTATGTGATTTAAAGTATTTTTTACTGATTTTGCCGCGTAACGTCGCGCATTCTCCTTCGTGACGTCATCACATCATGACGTCACATCATCAATTTTGAAATATAGTTCTGTTAAATTTCTCTAATTTTGCTTCATTTTTAACATGATGTATGGTGACATCGACTTTCTTTTCCTAAAGAAGCAAAATTTACGTTTGGCGGCACTTATTTCAGTCTGTTATTCCATTTAGTTTAATTTTCTTTTCATCCACATTCAGATATAGTCCGGCTACAGTGAAAATTATATTTTATAAATTTCACTAGTGGTTTATCAGAATATAATCATCTGATATATTACAATAAAACACTGGAAAGCATGAAATAAATAAAAGATAATATTTAATTATTTTGACCCCTGGTGTTGTTTTAAGCTTGTAACAAGGTTACAAGGTAAACCAAATTACATTTCCTGTTTCGGCGCCATATGACCTAAATTGTGTTGATGCGCAGTAAAATCAAACAAAACAAACAAATATAAATATAGCGTCACGTTACAATAGGTATTTTGTATAGTTACATGTAAACAGCAAATCATTTAATAATAATAATAATAATAATAATAATAAAAAAATCTTTATTTATAGAAGGTAACATACAAAGTTCACAGTAAGAAGTACAGTATACTTATTTTCAGTATGGCCTTCTGATTTAACAATAACAAAGAAAAAAGTAGATCTATACAAATGTTTAAAATCTTTTGGCATATAAAAAATATTTATATTATTTATATTCTTGAATGTAAAGGTGAGATATTTTTATTCATTCATCCGACTGACACTCATATTAATAATAGATAAACTCGTAATGATTAAAATAAAAGGAGAAAAAATGATGATATCAACATTTACAACAATTAAAATATAAAGTGATCAATTTTCATCATGTATCTAACTGTAAACTTAGAAAATAAATTTTACAGTTGTTTTTGAAAGATTGTAAAGTCGAACATTGTTTGATAGTAATAGGTAATTTATTCCAAACGTCAATACTGAAATAAGAAAAAGAATCCTTTAAATACTTTGTATGAGGTATACTTTTCAGAACAAGATCTTTATGAGCGATTGAGCGTAAATTATGTAATTCATTGTGAGAGAAACTAAAAATTTCACTCATATATAACGGTGCCAGATTGTTTAAAGATTTATTTATACACCATAATTGCTATGTGGTATTTCACTCTGAAATTGAATTTCAGCCATTTAAGTTTATTAAAAAGATCTAATGTTGGTGAACGTATCGGTCTATTAAGTATATGTGCAGCTCTTTTTTGAATTGAGTTTACTTTATTAATTTCCCCATACCGTACAACAATAATCAAGCACAGGAAGGATGTACGCGTTGTAATATATCTTTTTTACTTCGTCAGTAAGGTAAAAAATGATGTGTTTGAAGAGGGCAATTTTTGCAAACAGAGTCTATTTGATAATGCCAGTTTAATGTAATATCTACATAAATGCCCAATAACTTTTGAACTGTAACATTTTCAAGAGTTGTATCATTTACTTTCAGAAGGAGAGGATGACATTTCTTCACCTTTTTTGAAGAACCAATTATCATGCATTTTGTTTTTATTGGGTGCAAAGACATATTATTTAGGATACACCAATCATTTATATAATTTAAATCTTTTTGTAAATTATCTTGTATTTCCAGTAAACAGTCACCGGATTGGTAAAGTGTAAAGTCATCCGCATACAAGTCTATATTAAGATCATTACGGAGTATAGATATATCATTTATATAAATAAGAAATAGTAAGGGCCCAAGAATGGATCATTTTTTACCAGTAAAATATCAGATTTTAAATCACCTACTTGAACTGTCTATTTTCTGTTTGATAAATAGGAACGAAAAAAAAAGTTAAGGAAAATAGCACCTATCATTTTACCATTATCAATATCCTTGATCCAGGCATCAATTAATCTAAGTAATGCTGTATTACAAGAATGTTTTTTTTCGAAAACCTGATTGCCTGTCATGTATAATTTTTTTTATTTTGAAAAAATGTTTGAAGATGTGACGCAATATGTCGTTCAAATATTTTTGAGATGGTGGATAGAATTGAAATTGGGCGATAATTTTCAGAAAAGTCTCTACTTCCTGATTTAAACACAGGAAAGACACGAGCTTCCTTAAGTTTATCAGGAAAAATACCCAAGTGAATGCTATTATTTATAATAGATGTTATGCAAGGAATAATAGTATCCCCAGAAATTGCGGGGCCAATACCATCAAGGCCTGTAGATTTATTGGTGTTCAATTGTTAAATAAATCTAAACTCAATTAAAAAAAGTGATCAATTTTCGTCATGTATCTAACTATAAACGTCGAAAATAAACTTTACTGTTGTTTTTGAAAGATTTTAAAGTCGAAAAATGTTTGATAGTAATTGGTAATTTACCTTATAAAGAAATTAGAAATTATCAATGAACTAAATAAACATTTTATTAATATTTCAAATATTATTACAAAAACCCCTTTTTCTGAAAACAATTTTTCCACTTTAAAAGAAAAAAATGGATACATAGCGTATTTGATATTCCTTATATAACGACGATGGAAGTTAAGTAAATTATTTCAAAATTGAACACCAATAAATCTACAGGCCATTATGGTATTGGCCCCGCAATTTTAAAAAGTAAAACCTTCAGACTTAAGTCAGACCAGTATTTTATGACTATAAACAGTGTTTATCTTTAAAAAAACATAGTCTCTGGTAATGTCTTTATCGAGCTGGCTTAATTTCATCATCTATCAAATAAATTTACAAGTTATATTTTTCATCATCATCATTTAGTTGTTCCGTTTCAGCAAACTCGTTGTTCAAACCTTTCACCGAAACTTTTAAATTAAACTTCTTTACATATCATTTCCATTAATTGTATAATTATCCAACAATAATCTCAATTCTAAAATGGTAAATAAATTGTTTCTTTATCTCTGCAACCTGAACGATTAGTTAGTTTACATGTAAACATGCCTTTCTTGCAACATTTTGTTGTTGATACATTTATTCATTTGACAAAGACGCAGTTTCTTAAGAAACACTTAATTATTCTTAAGAATAACAACTAAAAAATAAAACATATCGAATTCAATTAAGCAACACTTAATCTATCTTTGCACCGCAATTACATTTTCAGATGTCATGTCAATTTGTTGTTGCAGAAATCAACTGTTTCCTAATCCTAATCAGAACTTCCATTCTTGTGTTATTTAAAAAAATGCCTTTTCAAAATTAATAATCCTTTACAAATGTTATATAAAAAGCAAACGGGTGGTTTGGAATTTATGTAAAAATCGTTGTTATGAAAATATCCTAAAAAACATTTCCTACTCAATCCATGGTTTCCTCGCAAAGCTTTATGAAAAGGGAAGCTACATTTTGCAGTCAATGCCCAGCAATGCAGTGATTTAGCTGTAGATGTAAATAATTTTAACACAGATAACACATCTAACCGGTATATATCAATATAATATTTAAAATAACATCTTGTATAGAACTAACAGAGAAACGTACAGGTAATAGAATGAAGCCTTTGACAGGAATGTGAGCTGAAATTTACTTCAATTAATTAGTGATCAAAAGTAATTATAATATTTTTAATCTTCATTTATTTTTTTATTATTTTTTAAACTTTTGACAAAGACCTAATAATATTAAGTCATAAGATACCAATGAAATAGGGATATATAGAATAGAAGAGATACATGTATATAATGATAACTAATCGACGTTTATTACTTATTAAATAGATTTAGTGTTTCAAACAGCATATTGATTTACTTTGAATTGTTTTGCATTTCATTATTCTTGTATACAGTATCGAAGGAAAATGTATTTTTTGACAATTTGTTGCAGATTTCTTTTAATATTCTAATACATTGAACATAACAAGAAAAGCACTTTTACATACACTTTATTTTTTACTTTATTTTAACATTCAATGTTTGAATTTTATAGTACCACAAGTTTACACTTTCTTTTTACTTACCACATCATAGATGTTCTATTCACTCCGCTATTTACTCCGCTATTCACTCCGCTATTTACTCCGCTATTTTAGAATACATTTTATGAATACGTGAACATCATAGAAATGACATAAATATCATGATTAAGAGTATCATAGAAAATGAAATGAATTCCCTCCATTAAGTCCCATAATTAGTAGCAAAACATAACAAAATGGCTACCAGCCAAATATTACATATTTATAATTACATAATGTAAGAAGCAATGGATTACAAAATGTATTTGAAATAAAAGAAAAGCAGCAATGAGCAAACTTATAAACCATAGGCCGATTGGAAGGAGATCATCATTCACAAGGAAGAATATAATGCACGCTTTTTCAATTGTTTACTGTTGGAAAATTGAATGTAATGGGCCAATGAAACAAAGTTTTCTGCATAATGACTATACGAGGTAAGCAATAAGTCTTAAAATATTCATAAATAATGAGTGAAATATTTTATTATAAATTGTATATTATTTAATTATATATTTAAAGCGTTGTGAAGTTTCTTAATTCATCCACAATTACATGTCTTATTTCGTTCATGGGTAAAAACAGTCTTATTTTTTACAAATATATCCTCAAACCGATATACAAAATAGACATTATACAATTCTATTTAACCCTTATTTGTTTTTCTCAATAAGTCCCAAGGCTATCTCATCCTGAAGACGTTATATTACAGACCAAAGGGTACTTTAAGACGGTTCTTAGGAAATATTGGTCTATTTTCACAGACAATATACGGCAACTGCAGACAATTAGTCCAATTTCTTTCTAAGATATACCGATTTTGTGTTTAACATTCGTATATTAAAGTCACATGCTGGGTCATTCATCCAGAAGTGTTCCTTATTTGTATTTACATGCATTAATGTTGTAATTTTAGTACTTTTTCTATAAAAAGGTTTTTGATAGAAGCCTAACGTTTAAGGAAAGCTAACAATTTATCTTGTATAAATCTCCAATTTAATGATATGTGAAACCCCTTATCTTTATTTAACTAGCTTAAAGATATTTCTCACGTAGCCTAATTACTATGTAGGAAATTAACGCTATTTTTTTTACAGCTCGCATTTTAAATTGAAGCGCATATCTACGGAATGCCGTTAGTGCCATCGCCCATGAATGTGTTGATCTGAAACGCAATAGTCGATAGTACGATGGTGAAAACGCGAAATCACGAAACTACGATGGTGAAAACGCGAAATTACGATGATGAAAACGCGAAAGTACGATGACGAAAACGCGACAGTACGATACTACGATGATGAAAACGCGATAAACTATCGTGTTTTCACCATCGTACTGTCGCGTTTTCACCATCGTAGTTTCGTGATTTCGCGTTTTCATCATCGTACTGTCGTGTTTTCATCATCGTACTTTCGCGTTTTCATCATCGTACTATCGCGTTTTTTATCATCGTACTGTCGTGTTTTCATCATCGTACTATCGCGTTTTCACCATTGTAATGTCGTGTTTTCACCATCGTACTGTCGCGTTTTCACCATCGTAGTTTCGTGATTTCGCGTTTTATCATCGTACTGTCGTGTTTTCATCATCGTACTTTCGCGTTTTCACCATCGTACTATCGCGTTTTCATCATCGTACTGTCGTGTTTTCATCATCGTACTATCGCGTTTTCACCATCGTACTCTCGTGTTTTCATCATCGTACTATCGCGTTTTCATCATCGTACTATCGCGTTTTCATCATCGTAGTTTCGTGATTTCGCGTTTTCACCATCGTACTATCGACTATCGCGTTTCAGATCAATACATTCATAGGCGATGGCCCTAACTGCATTCCGGAATGCCGTTAGGGCCATCGCCTATGAATGGTTTGATCTGAAACGCGATACTCGACAATACGATGATGAAAACGCGAAATCACGAAACTACGATGGTGAAAACGCGACAGTGCGATGGTGAAAACACGATAGTTTATCGCGTTTTCATCATCGTAGTATCGTACTGTCGCGTTTTCATCATCGTACTATCGCGTTTTCATCATCGTAATTTAGGGTTTTCATCATCGTAGTTTCGTGATTTCGCGTTTTCACCATCGTACTATCGACTATCGCGTTCCAGATCAACACATTCATAGGCGATGGCCCTAACGGCATTCCGTACATATCGCCCGTATTTGCATGTTATCAAATAAACCACGGTGCGTAATAAAGTCATATGATAATAACGATATTACACTAACGCTTTACAAATAAGGCAACTAATTTTTTATTTGTTTGGGTCGTCAGACCAAACAAATAATGGTAGCGAAATTTCAGAGTCTAATGTTGTTAATTGCAAATGCCGAAAGTAGTCCACTTTTTTGAAGCGGTTACTTCCCTTTTGTATGTACATCAACGCCGAAAAATTCAGGGGAGATCACTGCGTAAAGATGGTCTAAGACAGGCGCGTTAATTTTCAAGCAAAGTGATTCCCGAATGGTCGAAGATTTCTAATATTGTTTTATTGTATTTTCTGATCGAAAATAAGTAAATACAAAGCGGACATTCAATCTCTGACACAGAAGTTTACGACAAACCTAACAACAAGTAGTTCTCAAAACAGCCTAAAACTACCGATTTAAAAGAAAGAAATATTTTATTTTGTTACAAGTATCCAACAAATTACAACGCATTCAAAGTTAAACAATAGCGTTGGCTTATAGAATTGTCAATAAATGCACAATCACAAAGTACGCGGATGAATATGATTTTATCAATGAAAATACTATTTTTAGCGATGTCAATTACCGAATACTACACAAACCGAGTAGTGGAATATATAGATTCTACATGTCGGACTGTTTGGGCGAGAAGACTTTCGCTAAAATATTTACTTCAATTTTAAACAACAGGTTTATCCTGAACAAAATACCTCGAAATTAATAAGGATAACAAACCCGAAATGCAATGGAAGTTCTAAATTTAGAATGACTTGATGTTATTCAGACTTTGTGTGTATAACTTCTCCGTGGTATAGTGGTAACGCGCTCGAATCCCAGTCGAGGAAACTTTTTTTTTTTTGTTAAATTCTTTTTTAAGTGTCTTTGTTAAGGAAGTAGCCATGATATGCAAGGATAAAGTGTGGCTGTCGTAAAAAATGAACATAAATGATTTTTTGATGCAACTCTAGTTATGCAGAATTCCGTATGTATCAAACTCTGGTGCCTTGCAAAATGAATTATAATACATAAAAATAAACTGATACAGGAAAATGCATACAGATATACAGTACGATTTAGATTGCAAAGATCAGAAAATACCACAGAACTTGCAGCCCTTTGATTCTTTATAAATATACATGCTTATAGTAAGCTCCAGGATTATTTACATCTGTGTTAAACAACAGTTAAAGTCGTTACAAGCCCTAATTTAGAATAATATGGTTTTCTTCAGGCTGTTGACATATAAATTCACCGTGGCTGAAGAGTTTTCGGGCTCGCTTAAGAAGCGAGAGGTCTGGAGTTCAAATCCCAGTAAAGGTAACTCATTTTTTTTTCAAATTGTTAAAGTCAAATAAACATTGGATTGAATATCAGTGTTGCAATTAGTCTTATAGTCAATTTACTACAATTAAAACGCTGGAAAGCATTGGTGGCACTATACATATAATCTCACAACCTGCACCTTTCTTACATTCTGAGACCCAAACAAATTCAGCGCCTTCTGTGCTTTGATTGTTTTATGCGTACTGTTAACAAAATAAACAAACACGACGGGTAGTCAGCAATAGTACGTACTGACCACCGTTCACATAAATCTTAAATCCAATTACCATTGCTTACCGAATGCCTGCAAAAATCTATATAACATTCTTACACGTTTCACAATAATGTTACAGATAGGGCAGTCAAGTGCATTATTTCACATATATGCACACTATGCAAAAGGAATGTATACACGTCATATGACGTCAGATATAAGTCAATAAACCAAATGAAGCCAAGAAAAAATATTCTGTGCTCAATCACAATGTATTTCAAAATATTTTTTTTATCAATTATCTTTTTTATAAGCGTGTTAGAATGGAAATATATATTCATTCTTCGTGCATTATGGTATAATAATGCTCTGTTTTTCATACAGTAACCGCAATTGCTTCGCAATATGCAATTAAATAATGCGTAAAATGTTTGAGATGAAATAAAACTCGAAAATTAATGAAAATACAAGAGCCACAGGAATGTCATCTTGTACATTACTTTTCAAACGAATTATTTGTGAAAAGTTAATGGTCATGAACGAAAGTTCTTTCCAGCTTGCTTATATTTCAATAATGACTATTTCAATGAATCAAAACTGCTCGAAGACAAAATTGTCTCTGCTTTTATATAAAAGTGACAAAATGACATTCTTACCGTGTTTTTATTTATCATGAAAGCTTTTCTAATTATACTCTGTAATAGTTTGGCTTTTCATTTACAATTTTGTCGGTAATTACAAACATTTATTTTTATAATAAAGCGGTTGCACGAAAATCATTCCATCATAATTAATATTGACTCCTTTGTTCATTTATGTATTTAAAACAATTCTTTTAGCATGATTATTGGTCAAATAAATCAGCGATACTATCAAAAGCTAAAGCTACGATATCCACAACAGGTTCACATATTTTTATTTTAAAATCGCAACACTGTCACCATTTGCCAATATTTACTTGAAACAAAATTTCTTGCAATATTGTTTTAATTAAAAAAGATGTATAGGTGCGGCCAGACATCAGCAATGAATCTTTTCCGCTTTATTTAATTTGTATGGATTTACTCTGTTCTAATCTGGATTTTATAACTTTGTCTCGATATGGAGAGATTACCACTTGTGAAATCAAATTTTCTTTTATTTATAGACTGTCAGACATCAAAATCTTTATTTTCTGTCTTTTGTCTACGAGAAATATAAAATGGTGAGGAAAATACCAATGTTCATGAAAGTATCCAATAAAAGTATCGGGCTCTGTAAAATTGACGCTTCATGCTGAAAACAGAAAAAACAGTCATAGATACCTTTGATTTCATTTATAAGGATATACAACAAACAGAGTTTTTTTGTTAATAACTGAACCAAACGCGTATGCGTATATGTTATTTTTGGTTTAACTAGATCAAAGTTTGGACAAATACAAGGTAAAACCGGTCCAAATTCACTAGACTGGTTTAAAGAAGTAAAAAAACAAAATTAGAATATGATATAGAAAGTTTTCTTTTGTTGTTGTTGTTGTTGTAGATGTTACTGCTGTTGTTGTTTTACTACTTTTCTGAAACGTGGATTTTACAAATGATATTGATACTTTTTGCTTGAAGATTTGTCTATGATGTGGATGGTTAGTTTAAAAATAGTCTCATTTTGATATATTTCCCGGTTTTGAAATGTGTTGAGATAGATTTTTTTTTCTCATTTTGGCTGAGTTTATGACAAGATATACATTTATGAAAGTATATTACAACTCTTTTGTTCAAAATAATTAAACATTATCTTTAAAAGAATTGTATTTAGGAATAAAACTATTCCTAAAAAGTCGAATGTCTCTCTCATAGACAATTCCCAATTTATTTTCAAAACTTAACACATACAATTTAATAAGTCAGAATAATAAAAAAAATAGCATATTGGTATCACTATTCACTATCAAATTTCATTTACTGATATGAATGAGAATTGTAAGTGACATTTTCTTGCACTTTAATTCATTTAATAGTGTCTTTATTCAGATTTACACACGATTTGTAAAATATATTAAAGAATTTGTGTCAGAGAAAGAATAAAGATATCGTCAAGCAAACTTTCAAAACAGTTAAAGAGTTACTATTATCATATGCTGCATGCAAGCTCTTTTTTATTTTGTGTTATGCTAAATTTTAAAGAAAATTTGAATTTCTCTGTTTTTGACATTTTTCCGTAAAACGATTAGTTAACATTACATATTAAGTGTCCAATAAATTACTTACCAGGAATTTCGCACGTTGTGATAGTACTGTATTAGTGTTTGCTTAAATTTAATCATTTAATGGTCTTGCATATGGAATAGAAAAGGCATATACATGAAATAAAAACAAACATACAAGCAACTAAAATATGGCAAATAGTTTAATTTTATTGAGGAGTCTGATCATGAGGAACAATGTAATGTGCAGCATCTCTCACGCCCGTAATACCGGCTTATGGAGTTTTCAAGCCTCATTTCAAAGATTCGATTCAATTATCCTAAAACAGTGTCTGCAATTCTTTTGCCTCAACCCTTAACAACAAGTGGCTAGTTTACCGAAAACCTTTAGACTTAAGACAGACCAATATTTTATGACAATAGACAGTACGTTTGCCAAAATGAACAGAATGTAAATATCTTAATCTTGCTGACTCAATTGTATCACATATCAAATAATTTCTCACTATATATTTTTATCACCATCCCTTCTTTATTCCGTTCAGCCGTTCAGCGAAATTGTTGCTCAAACCATTCAACGAAACGTGTAAGACTCATTTCATTTAAGAGTACATATCATTTCCACTTGATATTCGTTTTCACCTTTCTTCCAACATTTTGTTGTGGATACATTCAATCACTTGACAAAAACTCAGTCTCTTGAGAAACGACGCAAAGAAAAAAAAGAGAAATGATAAGCCAATGTTTACGTATGACTTTTACAAGCTGTATGACAGATGAGTTGAGAGATATCTTCAAATCCCTCCTACTAAAAAACTTAAATCAACGCTAGCAGTTAAAAGGTAAAAATACAAAACAATGTAAAATGATGTTTTAATTCTATTTTCTGACATTCTCAAGAAAACGGACAACAAATGAAATGCAAAAAGCGACGATTGAGCGCACAAGACTAATAATATCTGTCATATGTTACGGTTCGGACCGGAATATCCGTCCCGAGGTGACCCGCCCATTGGACGGTAACGAGGCTTGCCGAGTTACCGCCCATGGGCGGGTTACCGAGGGACGGATATTCCGATCCGAACCGCAAACATATGTCTTATATTTTTTCTTGCATATTCTACAATATTCCATTATAATTTAAATTCTTTATCTTTATTTTCAACGGAAATTTATATCATTACAGTCGTAACTATTTTCTTACAACAGCGTATGAAATTGCAACTTCATTCATAACGGTAAAATGACGTCATCCTAAGCGTGCCATTGTACAGCACGCGACTCATCTGGCACCCCCCATGCCAGATGAAATTTCCGGCATGGGTAAAACACGCGGAAACGCCAGTCTGCTATGCAAGAATTATAAATGATATATATAATGAACGTTTTTGTAATTGTGTGCATATGAGCTGTTTTATACCAAAGTTTTTATTTGTGGCAAAGGTATAGAAGATCTTGGAAACGTAATTTCTGAATAGCAACTAAAACGTAAATTTATATAGAATTCAATTAAGCAACACTTTATTTATCATGCAAACGCAATTACATTTTCAGATGTCATGTCAATTTGCTGTTGCAGAAATCAACTGTTTCCTAATCAGAACTTATATTCTTGTGTTATTCAAAACCCATTGTCTTTCAATATTAGTGTTCCGGGACAAATGTTGTATATAAAAGCAAACGGGTGGTTTGAAATTTATATAAAAATTATTGTTATGAAAATTTCTGGAAACTAAGTGACATTTCTTACTCAAGCCATGGTTTGTTCTATTATTTTTGTAATGTAAAAGGTAACGCTTTATGAAAAGGGACACTTCGTTTTGCCGTCAACGCCTAGCAATGAAATGTTTTTGTGCCGTATATGTGAATAATTTAACATAGATACATCTAAAGCAGTGGTAAAAGCATATATAAGTTTGATAAGTTTATTTCAATATTCCATTGGACCAAATGGTCCATGAGGATAAACAGATACATAATACATGACAAGACAGTGTAAAGCATATACATAACATATGTAAATGGAGAAGGTATACACAAAATTGTATATCATCAATTAAAATGAACATCAGAACAAAAGGACATTCAAATTAACCTAATGTTAAATAAATTACCACTGTCTAGCAAAACTTACAGAGAAGTGGACTTCATACATTGTATTGAATTAATTTGATAAGATACATGTATATAATATAATGCATCATATAAATTTATATTCATATTTGCTTGAGTATGTGTATGCTGTTCTTGTCGAATCAAAATACAAGAACAACATAACCATTTGTCGGTAAATTTAGATATAGAACTTGAACCTATTTAAAAATTAAATAAATTTGACAAAAGCTCGGATGTATATACTGTATCATATAAAATTATATTTATACTTGTTCGAGTACGTGTATGTTGTTCTTGCCGAAACAAAACACACGAACAACATAACTATTAGTCAGTAAATTTAGCTATAGAGAGTGGTTCGATTTAAAAAAGGACGCACAATCTTAAGAATCATTTAGCTATACATTTACAAATATATATCCTTGACATGTATATCTTCTAAACTAAAGCATTCACTAATTCAAAATTATTAAGCATAATAATTTAACTATGCATTTACATATATATTATTGACATAATTATCCATTTCACAAAAAAATCACTTATTCAAAACAAAATAAATATAATTAACTTAACAATAATGACTATTAATTATTTGTGTATAATCTTTCTTTTCTTAGTGTAAAAGCATTGCTTACAAATTTTCCCAATTTACGTAATGTGCCTACATTTTCAGAATTAAATAATTCAATGAATTTTGACATATTTGGACGTCTCCAGTAATAAGGCGGTATCAGACTTTTTCTTAAATCATTATATACATTTCATTCTAATATGAAATGGTATTCGTCTTCTAAGACATTACATGAAAACATTTTCTATCATTTAAAGGTGTACAATTTGGTTTAGTCCATCTACCTGATTCTATATGCAATCTATGAGATGATACTCTTAACCTAGTGAGATCTTTACAAAACCGTTCAACATTGATAATATTTAGATATGGTTGAAACTTAAAAACAGAAATATGTCTATAAAATAGAGCTCAACTAGAGTTATCTAGTCTACTTGACCAGTTTTGTACAAATTACATGTATATCAATTGTTGTTAGTAGAAAAATATGTCTTTTATAAAACGAAGAAAGAAACGTACTGAAATGAAGATTTTCAGGAATGTGAGCTCTGTAACACCGCAAAACGTCCGTACCGCAAAACGTACGTATATGGACGTTTTGCGGCGCATATCGTCCACATTTTTATGACGTACATTTTGCGGCAAAAAGGCATGGTCCTGCCGCATAACGTCCATATTTTAAAGTTTATATAATTTTCGTTAATTTTGACCATTTATTATCAGGTGTTATTGTGTGTTAATTTTAGCTCACCTGAGTATGCGCCTGTCTGTCTGTCCGTCCAAATTTAGCTTGTTACCACTCTAGTATCCACATACCCTAAGCAATATGTCCAGAGTTATCTGCCCTTGAATTACAATATCTGTTATATTTCACTCCAACGCTTTCATTTCTTCTTCAATCTTGACAATTTTTAACAAAATATTTATAACCATAAAATCTCAACAAAGTTAGATTATAGACTAAATCTTAAAAAAAAACGCTTTGTATTTCACCTTTTCAGTGCTTTCGTTTCTTTTCATTCTTAATTTTTTTTATACAGAATATGTAACAATAAGGTCTCGATCAAGTTCATTTATGAGCTAAAACGACTGAATATGTCAAGAGTTATTTGCCTTTGAATAAGAAAAATAAAGACATAATTTTAAACTCAAATTATTGAATTGTGATAAAACTGCCATTTCTTTATATCAATGATCAGATGTCATATATACATTTATGACAGGACGGACATCTTGAATATTTCAACTATAATATTGACCTTGAAATGACCTTGACCTCAAGGTCACTATTGAATTTAGCTTAAATTACCATATCTTTGTCATTTACAGATATTTAGATATTGAATACACTTTCAGACGTAGAATTGAGTCCTGATATCAGTTACCCAGATTCTGACCAAGTGCAAGAAATGTACTTGCTTTTTATTTGTAAAATTCAATGCTATCTACCCTTGTCATGTGGAGGCAGGTGGGCGAAATAAGGCCACCATGACCTTTTTGCTTTGTTCAATTATAAAATTACATTGTTCAATTATAAAATTACATTATGGCATTCAAACAAAACGATAAATGCACTCTTGCTCAAATATGACTAGGCGGCTAAAGCCCCTCCCTCCATCACAACAATAGCTCTCTCACTCAGATATGACAAGGTGGCTAAAATCTCCCTCCCTCGACAAAAGCTCTCTCTCTCAGATATGACTAGGCGGCTTAAAGCACCCACCCCATCCCCACCCCCGCCTCCCGCGACAAAAGCTCTCTTGCTCAATTATGACCAGGCGACTTAAAGGTCCCATCTAGATGACAATATAGCTCTCTCGCTCAAATACGACTACGCTGTCAAAAGCCCCAACCCATTCGCCTTAAAAATGAACGGTAGAACCAAACCTCCATAGTCAACAAGAACACAAAAATTCATTCCCACTTCTTGATGCAATTATGTGAAAAGCTATTGTCAAAAGCAAAGCTTAATTTTATATATTTTTTGTCATTCACTCAGTCCAATCCCTGGTTCGTCCGTCCGTATAGACCTACTTTTCTGTATGTCTATAAGATTACATTTAATTGAATATCATCGTTTTTATATCTCTGCTGCTGCTTGGTTTCATTCCATAAAAAAATCTATTCGAAAAACATCCTCGGCTTACGCATACTTCTTTTTTTTTTAAATAAAAAAGTCAGAATTATATAGGATCTCAAAAATATTGCACTTTAATGTTTATTTCGTCATATCTTTACCTGAAACAATATAAAAGTGACAGAACCAATAAAAGTAACGTTTATAATGAATATATTTTAATACAGAAAATATGGACGATATGCGACGCAAATACACACTCTCGCCGCAAAACGTACCAAGTACGATATGCACCGCAAAACGTCAACATGTGTACGATATGCGCCGCAAAACGTCCACACGCGTACGTTTTGCGGTACGGACGTTTTGCGGTGTTACAGAGCTCAAAAAAAGTATTGTTATTTACTACAATTAATTAGCAATCAAAATATATTATAATTACAAAATCAAAATGTATGTATGCAATTTTACTGTTCAGGTTTAATATTTATTTAATTTTGAATAGAAGAGATGCAAATTAATATTGATAACTCATTGCCTTTCGTTACTCTTTAAATATATTTAGTGTTTCAAGTAATTTACTGATTTTCTCTGAATAAATTACATTGCATGAAGGATAATGAATCTTTGTCAATATCTACCGTGTATTTTACTATTTAATATCATTTGATAATATCATTATTTTTCGTTATCTTTTTAACATAAGCATAAGCATTTGAATATTTTTTAAACAATCAAAAATTTAATCTTTTACTAATGAAATGATATTTTAAAGATCCATAGATGAATTTTGTTTAATAAAAAGTTTTGTTAAATATTTCTTTATCTAAATTCATAGCAGTGTCAGTGTGAGTAAAAAAGGCCAACCTTATTGCTAAAATAAAGACAACACTACCTGTACGAAATTTTGGCACGGATTCTGGGCGGAATTGGCACGGAATTGACACGGAATCAGTGATTTCTGGGCGGACCAGGGACGGAAACGCAAATTCCGTGTCATTCCGTCTCACAAGAAAAATATTTTGTTCACTTTTCTGGGCGGAAAAGTTAGAAAAATTCTGGCTGGAATTTTATTTGGAGCAGAATTCTATACTTAAACATTTCATCTTGGACAGAATTTTCAACTTTGAAATTTTCTTGGGAAGGAATTCTATACTTAAACATTTTTCTTGATTTCACATATAAGATGTCTAAATCATAATTGTACTTTTGTTTTTGCACTTGCAGACATTGAAATTTTACCAACTGTACTTATTATTTTTGTTGAAGCATGATACTTGACCAATAATTACAGGTGTATTTTCAGAATAAATAGGTTTATTTTTTAGACATTAAAATAGGCCTTCTTTTTAAATATTGTGGTAAATGATATATTGTCAGACTAATATTTAGTAAATCTTTTTTGTACTTAAAAACAACTGTAATAATCTTAGAGTCGAACTTGAAAACATTCACCTCCAAAATGCTTAAGTTTATAATATAAAGGTATATCCTATAGCTTGTATAATTATACATGTACTGTATAATGAATTTAGGACATCATCTGAAAGCAACATTGAAATAAGAATGCTGTTTAAATTTGAATATGGACAGCCACAGGACAAGATAGTGTGCTTGCCATTTTAAACTCTAAGAATTCATGATTTTGTTATAAAAAAATAATAAACAAAAATAAACAAAACAAAAACAGTGCATGAAATAATCTCATATATTATGCCCTTTTTATCTCAACCAATATGCCCAATAATTGCTTTTATTTAGGTAAATAAATACTACAATAGATATCCACTGAGATTTTACACTACACAGATCAGAGCTCTGATAAAACTCAACTGACCAGCAGTTTCCCACCATCTATATGCATGACTAATTTACTCAACTGGTCATTCCAACAGATCAGGCTGTTCCATTGAATATTTTTGGGGAGAGATAACATTATAAATTTCATATGCAGAATTTGTCTAGGACATTGCAATTTTTTTTGTACAAAAATTTGTAATGATTTTTAAATTCTATATATATATCTATTTGTTACTTGAACATTTTTTTTTACATTCAATGAATGAAAGTTAAGATGAAGAGTAAGTTAACCCTGTTTTACATAATGATTGACCTGTCCATGCAGTTATACAGTTGTGAATTTTGAATTCTAAGATATCTGGGTCAGCAAAAAGAGTGCAAATTACATAGGATGTACTTGATATTTTAACAGTTTTGGAGATATACTTTTGTTTAAGATCTCAAAGTGTTTTAGTATTGGTGTGATAAATAAGTGTGAAAACATGGGACAAGGAGATGTGCAACATAATCAGGTAATTATAAACCTTTAGGTAACATTAATGCAGAAACACTGGTTTTATATCAAACTATCAAACCAGGTAGCATTAACTAACAAGAGGTCAACAGTTGTTTTTATATTTTCAACTTCATACATTTGTTGTTTTTTTCTGATAATTGTTTTAAATCTTTAATACATGTATAATGTGCAAGATATAAATTATTCAATGATTCTATATAATGATTGTGTATATTGTATAATAATAGCATGTAGCTAAGATCTTTTTCATTTCCTGGAAATTAAACAAATTAAATCAATTTGATTAAATAGGAATATAAATGGTACAAATCCGAAGTTTTGTATAGCTGAACAAGGTCATCATAATCATTTATTATCTTACATGTATGTGTTGTGTTTCCTATGGAACAATCTAAAATTACATTTTACACTCATATTAATTTGCAGACTGGGACTTAAGTGCTGATGTGAGATTTCAAGGTGTTTTTAAAAATGTGTGCAGTATTTAAACCCCCGAAAAGGTATTATTTTTAAATCTTTAATAAAATTAAATATTTAAAAAATCTTTCCAAAAAGTTGAACAAAAAATTTAAACCAGTAATAAAAAAAATGTCCCCCAAAAAAACAGTTAATTTAAATTTTTATACAGGGGAAATTTTTAAAACATTTGTGCACTGGGAAAAAGAAAACTGTTTTAAGCTTTTGGGATTTTTGGGAAAATTTCATAAGCCCAAATTTAAAATTTAAAAACTGTTTTAAAAATAAAATTTTTATATTATTTTAAAAAAATGAAAAAATAACTGATATAATTATGCAAAAAAAACATAAAAAAATTATTACATTTTTGTTTTTTAAAGATAATTAATTATGAATTTTTTTTATTAAGGTGAGCACTACCACAAGAAGTTCTGGGAAACACAGGCAGTGGACTTAAAACAGACATCAATTAAAAGAAATAGTAATTTAAATAATCAGAAACATTTGAAACAAATTTATGATTGAAACACTCTCAGCAAAATAATTGCAAAAAACAAAGTGTTGGATTCTAAGAAAACCAGTACCTACCAAAACCTGCAGCTACTAAAAAAATAACTGTTTTGTGTTATAGTGAAATGTAGGGTATTCTCTTCTGTATTTGGACTAAAGGATATGTATTAAATTTTGTGAAAGAAAATTTTAATGTGATACATTATTGATTATTTTTATCCCAAAAAAATGTGATCATGTTAAACTCATAAAAATTCCCGCCGCCCCTGAATTCTGTCCTAGAATTCCGCCCAGAATCTTGTTTGACAATTCCGCTCCAAAATTCCGCTCCGAAATTCCGCCCCAAGATTCCGCTTCAAAATTCCGCCCCAAGATTCCGCTTCAAAATTCCGCCCCAACTCATTTGCATATTTCGTCCCAATTCCGCCAAGAATCCGTCCCGTTTCCGCCTGGAATCCGGCCGGAATCCGTGCCAAAAGCAAATGGTTTAACACTTGTATATTTGGGGGAGAATTTAAATTTCTGGGCGGAATCTGCCATTGAATTCCGCCCCATTTCCGTGCAGAAAATTTCGTACAGGAATGTATCCGTTACATTGTATGATTTGTTGAATAAATTATTGTTATGGCAGACTTGTTTCGGGAGATATTGATTGGTGCAACTCAAAAGAAAAATGATGTCAAAATCGGAAATGGCGTACATATCTTCAAGTTGGTTGCATTTTTTCCAGTGAAAAAGTTTTATCATTCCAGGATTTAATTAAAATTATTTCAAAGACCATTTATTGTAAAAGCATATTTAAACAGTCTTATAGTTACATTATCATAATATCATTGGAAAGCACATATCTTATTTATCGTAAGGACGGTAGTAATTTTACTTCTTCGAAAGACCATTCCCACATGATTCAACTATATCCTCAAACAGTATTAGTAAATAAAAAAAAATAACTGAACTTTTTTGTTGTTGTTTAATTAGTCCAATATATTCCTAAGATATACTAATTTTGTGTTTAACATTCCTATATTAAAGGCACTTGCTGAACATCAAGAAGTTTTCCTTATTTGTATTTACATACATTAATTTTGCAATTTTAGTACTTTTTTCTATAAAAGGCCAAGTTTAGATATATATTTTTACATCTCATTTTTCATGATAATAAATCTACAGGAAATTTCGATATATAACAATGCAATATTTGTTTTAGACATTCTGACGTTCAAGGAAAACTAGCAATTAGTCTCGTATAAATCTTTATTTTAAAGCTATGTGAATAACCTTATATTCATTTAACTATCTTAACGATATTTTTTTCTCGAAGCGTTATTACCATGTGGAAAATTAACGGTGATTTTTTTTCATTACATATCGCCACTTTTTTGACGTAAAATCATGGCGCACGAGCGTTATAAAGTCATGAAATAGTAATGATATTACAATGGTAAAATATATACATTATTTTTGTTTTTATGCGCATTGACAAAAAAAATAAACTCGGGGGCAATTGGCAATAATACGGACCATTGTTCACATCAGTCCTAATAATTGATTGTTGCTTACCAAATGCCTCCCTATGTAACAACAAAAACACTATGATAGTATATTGTCAGAACAAAAGTGTCACCCAAGTCAACGCATTCCAGGTCAAATATAATTCTCACTTTTGGTCTTTCTAGCCTTTTTTAAGTCAGTTTTCTTTTTCTTTTTTTCAGTTTAAACACAGAAATTTGATTTTTAGTACAACCTTGGTCAGATCGAATTTACGGTAATATAAATACTAATATCCACACTTTCCACGAAGCAATTGTATAATTTTTATTGAATGCAACAGCATTGCATGTAAATTCTGAATTGCTTTTGTTTTTGATGTCAATAAATAAGTCACAAGATCAAGTATTGATCTAATATGTTCAAGCAGATTTTTTGCCAATTTGCAATTTACACGAAACGATAGATTTATTGAAGATCAAAGCGTCAATTCAACAGAAAGACTAGTAAAATGAATGTATTGAACTACTACAAGGAGCACTTTTTAATTTCTTCATGTAATTTAAAGTGCAAAACACACTGACATTCAATTGTTATTTTAAAGGGGTTATGCACGACTTTTCATAAATAAAGGCATTTTAAGAGGCTTATTTGGTTAATTTTATTATTTTTTCCATATCGAATTTATATAAAGAGTTGAATTTATGTGATAAAATACGGGGTTATGCCAACTCGTTATAAATTCAAAGATCTTCTTTGTTTGTTATGAATAAAGAATGTTTTGTCTCCCTTAGATGTAAATTTCTAATTTATTTCTGAATATATTCTTTCAGTCAGATTGGCTATATTTCGAAATATTTTAGATTTTTTAGATAAAAGTCTATATCGTGACATATAATGCAATAACCGTCGTTGCTTCGCAATACGCGGTTACAAAAGGCGTAAAATGTTTGAGATGAAATAAAAAACTGAAATAGAGCCACAGGATGTCATCTTGAACGTGACTTTTCAAAAGAATTATTTGTTAAAAGTTAATGGTAATGAACGAAAATTCTTTCCAGCTTGCTTTTATTTCAATAATGACTATTTCAATGAATCAAAACTGCTCGAAGACAAAATTGTCTCTGCTTTTATATAAAAGTGACAAAATGACATTCTAACCGTGTTTTTATTTATCAAGAAAGCGTTTCTAATTATACTCTGTAATAGTTTGGCTTTTCATTTCAGTTTTGTCGGTGAATAGAAACATTTTTATTGTAAAGTGGGTGCGTGAAAATAATACCACAATCTAAAGGATCGTATTCGATTATTAATTTTAGGATACATATTCTACTTGTTTGCTTTGTCTTATTTATTTAACATGAATACAATTGAACTTGAATTGATTTATTTATTCGTTTTAAACAACAAAGAATGTCAATACACAAACAGCTATTCCCATTAATGTTTATAACGACTCTTTGTTCACTTATCCATGTAAAATAATTGTTTTTGCTTAATTATTAGTCAAATAAAACAGCGATAACATCAAAAGCGAAAGCTACGGTATTTCAATATTTTCATTTAATATCTGTTTGAAGAAATGTTAATTTACACTGTTGGATATAGTATTTATGACCAAATAATAGAAGCACTGACAACAATTAAGCTGTTTTAATTAAAACTAATAATATCGGCTCCGAAAGTCTACACCCGTAATTTAATTTAATAAAACGTATGCCATAATATCAGTTTGAAAATGGTTTTACAGAACTCTACTTTAAACATTTTTTTTCTGCATTTACTCTTCTCTGCATAAATATTTATCTTATATTTTGAGCATGTGATTTGTGATCAGTTAATGACTATTCATGACTAACTAATGTGTCATTATTGTAATTTAGGTATGTGTCTAATACTTAAAATACATGATTCAATTTACGAAGGATAAAAATATATACGATTATCTCTTGTTGTCAAAGGCATTATTTCTGATAAAGAAAATGAATTTTGAAATGTCATATATAATGGTGTAAAAATATGCAAAACACTTTCTACCACATGTGCCGTAATTATAAGGACTTATTCATAGGGACAATTATTCTCCAATTTGTACCAAACTCTCAAAATTGTACGAGATTATGCATTAGTTACAAGCTTCAGAAATATATATTTCTACAAAATAATTGCGCCATGCAACACATATTTTAACACATGCCTAAATCACATGGGTAACGCTACAAATGCAATACAGAACTATGATTCAAGCAGAATCTATATCACAAGGCAAATTTATAATACACACAACTGTTGTTATCATGCATTGAAGCTTCATATAATCTTCATAAAATGTTCAAAGCAATCTCTTAAAATCTCCGAAACTATAAATAGTAACTAAATTGTATGTTCATACATTGCATTGGTTCTCAATGACATCTCTTCACAATATGAAGTTTGACTTTAATTATTTTAATAGTGTTCACATTATATTGAGTGAAAACAAAATTAAAATAATAAAACACACATAACAAAAGGACCATAAATCAAATGCTATCAAGTTAAATACACAGGTACTGCTTTACTCTTTAATGATATTTTAATGTTGAAAACTAAAAAACTTTCATTGAAATATGGATCTTGGACCATGACGTTTGCATTTCTACTTCTTCAGATTTGATCTCAGAAAAAAACTCTTAAATTATGCCAAAGAGAATTATGGTTCTTGGACAATGTAGTTTTCCTCAATGAGATCTTTCAATGTGTGAAGTTTCAAGCTGATATCTCCAATTCTTCCTAGTTTTGATCCCATAAAAATTCCATGTGAAACAATAGCAAAGGGCAATAACTCAAAATAATATAAAAGACATTTTGGTACGAAAACAGTGTGTTCCCATTAAAGGGACTCCACTGAGGATTTTACATGACGGGACCAGAAAATATTTTCAAGATGTGTGTACAGTTTGATGTAGGTTTGGACCAATAACTTGTGTGCAGAATTTCAGATTATTTTAATCATAAGATATTTAGCAATAAAACAATTCCCTAAAGGCCGAAAGCTTAATCGTTACCAGTTTCCGATGTTCAGCTGAAACATTATCTTGCATTATTGTTTTAATTTAAAAAGATGTATAGTTGAGTTAAGACATCAACAATGAATCTTTCTATTTTATTTAATTTGTATAGATTTACTCTGTTCTAATCTGGATTTTATAACTCTGTCTCGATACGACGAGATTACCACTTGTGAAATCAAATTTTCTGTAATATATGAACTGTCGGACATCGAAATCTTTATTTTCTGCCTTCTATCTAGAGAAATATAAAACAGTGAGGAAAATGTCCATGAAAGCATCCAATAAAAGTATCGGGTTCTATAAAATTGACACTTAAAAGCTGTCTTTCTTGTATAACTATTTGATATATAATTGTATTGGTTCAAATCGTGCTTCGTGACAAATCCAGGATTGATCAAAGTTTGGGCCATTACCAAATACAAAGTCTGAATTAATGGTGTAAACTTTAACAATTCAGGATTCACTAGTATTGTGTGAATAAATATTAAAATCCAGCTGAATTTAAATGAGCCGCGTCACGACAAAACCAACATAATGGGTTTGCGACCAGTATGGATCCATACCAGCCTGCGCATCCGCGCAGTCTGATCAGTTTCGGGCCTTCTTTGTTTATATAGAAAAAATTCCGAAAGTGTTAGAATTAGGAAATAGATATCAATTCTGAGTGCATTGTTGTAGAATAATGCACGGTTTGAGTTCAAATGCGTAGTAACAATCAAATCACGTACGCTATTTTAATGTCGCAAACAAGTTAAGTTTTACATTTATTTCACTTTTAAAAATTTGTATTTCGCTTGGAAAATTATAGAATGCAATGAAATAAACAAAGTTTTAGAAACGTTTTCAAAATTCGTTATTCTCAAAATGTTTCTACACAAGGTAGATTTAACGACAGTTTTTATCAACCCCCTGGAACAGCCTATAAAGAACGTTTCTATTGGAAACTCGGAGGCGAAAACAAATTATCCACCAAACATAAAGTCCAACTTTATAATAATAATTATATTTTTTCTTGACGTGTTAGAATGAAAATAGATATTAATTCTTCGTGCATTATTGTATATTCTAACACGACCCGCATTTTTCCCTATTGAACATAGAAGAACAGAAAGTGTGTGTTATTATGCAACAGATGCACAGTTTGACATTCTATATTTAGACATGTGACGTAATCGTTATACACATGACGTATAACCACTAAAAATCCGACGCGCGGAAATAAGTACGGAAACAAATCAGGCACAATTTTTTTATCTATCAAGTACGGCAACATTTATTTGTTGATGTCGTGTTAGAATCGAAATAATATATCCAAATCGGTGATTTTATCGCTTGATAACATCACTGTTTGTCGTTCGGATGCGCATCATTATATCACTCGGGCTACGCCCTCGTGAAATAATTCCTCGCATCCGAACTCCAAACAGTGATGTTATTGAGCGATAAAATCACTGTTTGGGATATATTATTTCTTAAATAATGCACGTTTTTCGTTCAAATGCTTTGTAATTAATCACTCAGGCCTATCGGCCTTCGTGATTATATTACTATGGATTTGAACTCAAGCTGTGCATTATTCTACAACAATGCACTCAGAATTGATATGTATAGGATATCGACCGAGTACGAGGTCTTTCTGTTTAGGAAAGACCTGGTCACGAATTTCATGTGACACCGAGAGCGCGTAGCGCTCGAGGTGTTTCATGAAATTCGTGACCAGGTCTTTCCTAAACAGAAAGATCGATGTACGAGGCCGATATCCAACTTACACACCGTAAAACTATAATGGCTTGGACAATGGCTGGTCCGAAGCATTTGATGTAATGCACAAATATTATTCATATACAGGTAAGCTTTTACCAACGTTCTGCTTAAATGCAATATATATTTTGCATTTAACTTTGCTTTTACCTTTTAAATAATAGAAATAATATAAAAGCTAAATTTGCAATTTGTCAATAATAAAACGAACTGTAATGGAAGGTATGTTATAGAATGAATTTTATGTTGATAGTATCAGACAATGCAGATTCTATGACATTTGCCCCCGGACAGTTGCCCCCACCGGACGATTGTCCCTTTTTTGCTGTTGTGACTTGTCACTTGTCATCTCGTGTATAGATTTTTTGTATGCCAATGGAAACATTATAGTTCATTTATATATAGATGCTTTTTTTGAATTTCACAAATTTGCGTGAAAGTTTTTGTGTTTTTAAGCACAATGAAATTTCGACAATATGCGATGAATTTTGGTACATGTAGCAAACAATTAAACAATAAAATATTTTAACATTTTCAAAACAAGAAGGGGGGGGGGGGGGGGGGGTCCATCGATATGAGTGGGCAAATGACCGACACTGCAAAAAGCGGGCAAATTTCCTAGGGGGCAACTGTCCGAAGGGCAATGTCCGGGTACCCAGCAGACCACGAAAGACTTGCATATGTATATTGTTGGCAAGTGTGAGATACATGAACCGACACTATATTTTATATAGCAGATTATATAGTGTTCTAGAATAAAATACGATCGTTCGTCATAAAATTCGTTAACTAAATCACTTATAACTTTATCAATATTTTAAAATCGTAATAAGTTTGCTGTAATTCCTGCTATATAGTTTCATAGATATGAACTTGAAGCGTCCATTTTGTTATATTTGTAAAAACTTAATTACAGAAGAATCACTTAGACTACTATTTCTTTGAAAAATGAGGCGATTAAATAAATGTTAAATGTGTCCTAACTTTGATATGCTATCCATTATTTTTAGTGAAAGATTTGATACAGGGATGATGGAATTATTGCTTAGTGCATTCACCGATTTTGTAAGACAGTAATATTATGACAATCATTTACAATTTATTTCAATTTTTAATTTTTGATTGCATTTCATGTTTTCTTTGTCTGCCCAATTGCAGGTCTATTTTTTCACGTGTATTTCATGACCGGGTCTGTCTGACTAGAACAGACCTGTGCACGTGCAAAAGATAGACCTCATAACGGACTTTCTTTTGTTTAAACAGGTCTATCCGAAAAATATAGACCTGTCACAAACAATAGAGGAGGTGTGTAACTATTTCCTAAGTAGTTTAGAAATGTCTTAAATTGATATAGTTAACGGTTTTGAAATGTGATTAAAAGCTAAAATCACCAATGATCTTGTCTTCATGAATGGAAAAAAAGCTTCTGAAACCTTTTCACATACGTAATGCTATTACATTTTGCAATTTGATTTTTGAAAGTTTAATGATTTATTATAATAACGTTATCTCAAAAGCAGTTAAATATATGTAGGTAAAATACATTGTTTAAGGTTAAGCTATATCAAAATTTAGTTTTGATATAATGATATAAATAATTATTATTATGTAGCCTAAGGTGAAGCTTTATACAGACCAATAGACAGTATGTTTACCAAATTGAACTCTCTGGTGTAAGTTCCAGTCCTACTGACTTACTAGTATCAATATATTTACATAACGAACTCGTTGTTCAAACCTTTCATTTAAAGTGTACGAAGCTATATAGACCTTTTTACAATACGATTTTCCATAGCAACGAATGTTGCATTTCGCGCATGCGCATTCTGCGTAGGGCAAAAAGCAATAACGATGTCTACAGTTTATCATACTTTAAGGCTTTAATAGATGCGATTTCATGTTATGTCACCCAAAAAAATATTAATTTTGGGATGACTTAAGGCGGTAAGTACTGAAAACGTGAATTTATTTTTAACAGATCTACGAAAATGTGCGGGAGTAATAATTCAATGGTCAAAACGGGCACACATGTCTTTGTTTAAGGTATCATTAAACAACTTTTCCATCAGTAATTTAAATTGAAACAGCAGGGTGTTAAAGATAAAATTTTATTACCCCTGTATTACATAATATTACGCAATTTGTATTGTACACTTCCTTTGAATAACTGGATTGGTCAGGCGGCAAGTGTCAAACAGATTGGCACGCGGACGTTTGTTCATTCAACCGGGACGTTTAAATATCATGATATAGTTAATCAGAATGGTAATTTATGTAACTTTTAAATATACCGATCAATGTTTATGGATTTTAAAAAGAGAAAAATTGTGTGACGTGCATTATTAAAAATAACATGTATTACGAAGAAGCGGATAAAATGTGTGTTATATCTTTTCCAAACAAACCATCTTAACTTCTCAATATTGTGAAAAAAAATTATTTAAAATCTATTTATGTGACTTAAATTTTTCTGTTTGCATCACAGGAAAATTGGATAAAGGATATAATCAGGTATATTGAACACTAAAAATGCATTATCACCTGTTCTGATATTTTTTCTGAATGATAATTAATCTCGATTTCATGTTATATAATGTCTTTTGTTTTTAAATGAACTATTTCAACAGCAAATAACTTGATTTTTCATTTGCTAATAGATATATTTCCACACCTTCTTTAAAATTAAAAAATGATCTCAGTGTCAGGTCCGTGATCGTAAATTCTTAAACAAATATCTTTTCCATGCCTTTTTATGGCATTCTTCGCCACAAAGCTATAAAATCATCTTTTCTTTATTTGTTAAAAAGCTATCTTATATAATTTTCTACCGTTTACCTTGAACTAACTCGGAATTGTCTATGAACTTCTACTATATTTCTATGTAGGGCGAAGCATTTTTTTGCCCTACGCAGATTGCGCATGCGTGAAAAAATTCTAATTCCGGTCGATTTTTCATAGCAACGGGCCGCGTCGTAAAAAGGTCTATATCTTGTGTAAAAAAATGTTTGAATAAAAAAAACACGTCGAAAATGCTTTAATGAAAGAAATATTGTAGGAAATTGCCTTAAAGGCGAATGATCATGCACAAAGTCATTGCTGAACTATTAAAACTATTTAAAACAGCAAAATAATATATTGTTCCGAAACATTTTATTCTGTTTACGTACACATTTACGAGAATCAATCATTAAAACCAACTGATTTTACTGTTGATTAATTTTATAAAAAAAATTTCATACCCTTAAAACCCTTTGTTATTAATTTACTTGATAAAACATTTATAATAAATATTTATTCAAGCTCGATTGCGAAACAAGTTCTTGCAACTTATATGAATCACTTTCGTATCAGCTTCCTGGAACCAACAAGTACTGGAAACATGGCGTGTCCCGATTGTGGCCCGAACCCATGATCCCTGGGTTGAGAGGCATACACCTTAACCACTAGGCTACCGCTACCCTTAACTTACTAGTTATTCCACATATTATATAACATAATTTATTATTGACACAAAAACATCTCTGTGATATATACATGTAAATGGTTTTCTGTCCATACAATCTGAAAGATAATTAGTTTACATACTCACAGTCACATTCCTTTTAATCTTTTTCGCAATATTTGGTTATTTATACATTCATTCATTTGACAAAGACGCAGTCTCTTGAGAAACGACGCAATAAAATCTGAGAAATGATGAGTTTATGTCAACGACTGGCTTCTTTAAGTTGAATTATTGATGAGTAGATTACTTAAACTAGTAAACTTGATTCAATATAGACAGCAGACGCAATGTGAAGAGGAATGGTTCTTATTTGTGAAACATGCACAGTAAAACATGCACTGTAAAACATGCCCCCTTGGTTTTGTTTTCATATCATAGATTTTATGAGTAACTGAACTCTATTGGTAAAAGTTTGGTAGAAAAAAATCATTATCAAGAAAATTAAGCAACATTTAATTTATCTCGCATATGCAATTAAATTTTCAGATGTCATGCTATTTTGCTATTGCAGCAATCAATTGTAATTTTGTTCTTTCGTTATTTAAACAAGTTGCCTTTTCAAACTTACGGCTCCTTTAAAATTGTTATGTGAAGACAAACGGGTGGTTTAGAATTTATGTAAAATACTCATTATTAGAAACCCAAGTGATATTTGTAAATTAAGCCATGTAAATCTCTATCATTATTGTAGTGTAAAAGAGAAGCTTTTATTAAAATTGCAGTCAACGCTGAGGAATGCAGTGTTGAATGAAGTACGAATGAATTTGACACTGTTGTTAAATCATGTGTCAAACATTGTAATAATCTGTCTGACTTTTTTGAAATTTCTATTGGTCTAAGGCAGGGGCAAAATAATTCTCCGGCATTTTTTGCTTTATTTTTAGAAGACCTTGAATTATTCTTACAAGGTGAGATAAATAGTGGAATAACTTTGTACGATTTAAGTATAATTATCCTTTTATTTGCCGATGACATGGTTTTAATTGGTAAAACCCGAGAAGATCTCCAAATTAAATAGTCTACACGAATATTGTTGTTATTGGGGTCTCGAGGTTTATACCATTAAAACAAAAAAAATTGTTTTTCGGAAAAGGGGACCGATAAAAATGTGGGAGAAATGGAATTATGGCAATGAGCCCTTAGAGGTTGTAAATGATTTTATTTATTTAGGAGTTGTTTTTAATTATACAGGTTCATTTGTTTAATAATCAATGTATTGCAGGCACATCGCTAAAAGCTATGCAAGTTTTAGTAAATAATATAAATAAATATGATGTTAATCCATTTATTTCGCTCAATCTATTTGATTCTTTTGTTGGATCTATTTTGAATAACGCATCATGTCCAATATGGGGTTTCTCTAAATCTAAAGACCTTGAGAGAATTCATATTAAGTTTTGTAAAATTATACTAGGAGTAAAACAGAGCGCATGTAATTTTGCAATATATGGTGAGCTTGGGCGCTATCCATTATATGTTAACAGATATATATGTTCATATCATTAAGTATTGGTTTAAGTTAATATTATACAGATAATATTATTTTAAAAGGTATTTATCAAAATGCGCTAGAACAGTGTAATTTAAATGGAACAAAAAACTGGGCATACCTTGTTAAAAATTTGCTAAATGAATATGGATTTTCTGATGTTTGGAATTGTCCACAAAGATTTGAAGTAAAAACATTTATACCGATTTTCAAACAAAAGGTTGTAGATTGTTTTAAACAAAAATGGTTTGCTGATATAGCTGTTAATAATGTTTTGAATACTTTATATGCATATGTTAAAACTAGCTTCGGTATGGAAAATTACCTTAATTTGTTATCTTGTAAATCTTCAAGAATTTGTCTCACGAAATTACGTATATCTGCTCATAAGTTAAGAATTGAATCTGCCAGGTATGGCCGGAATAGGTTGGAAAGACAAGTATGTGATATCAACGAAATTGAAGATGAATTTCATTTTGTACTTAAATGTAAAGCTAATAAAGGATTGCGAACTAAATATATCAAACGTTATTATTATGTTCATACCAGTATGTTTAAATTTCTAGAATTGCTACAGTCAAATAATAAAGGCGTTCTGATCAATCTGAGTAAATACATAAGCTCAGCCAATAAAATTAGAAATGATTTAATGCAAAGAATTTAATAAATGTTTGAAATAAAAAAGTTTACTAGACTAGACAGTATTATTTGAAATCGTATATGCATCAAGATTCTTACTTTTTTTCCTTAAGTGAGTATGTTGACATGTTTACATCGAAGTTATGCTTTTCAATATTTTATATTTATGTTATATTTAAATATATGAAATTACCACATACGATTGTCAGAACGCGTTGGTTCTTTAAACACCAGCTTTGAAGTTATTTAAATTATGATAATTTGTTCATTCTCTGTGAAACACTGAAAACATGTTTGCTTATCACGTGCTTATCATTGTATGTATTTAATTTGATGTTGTATTAACAAGATACATGTATTGTATACGTTAATAAAAAATCTGTTCTGTTCTGTTCTGTTCATATCTAATTCATATAAATTTGTATGATATTTGCTGTCAAAAAACATGTCCCGTTCACTTTACTAACAGAAACGTATAAATACGTCTTTGACTGGAATGTGAGCTCAACGAAGAAGTTTTTTGATTTACTACAATTTATTAGTTAATATAATATATTTGGCTTTTGATTGCTATTGAATTATTTTGAAAACTTTTCACAAAGATTATTTAAGAATATCAGCAGACACATGTGAAATAAGAAGCATCTTTAATAAAACAAGCTAGTTTCCTTGAAAAAAAAAGTTACTTTTTATAAAAATGAAACTGATGACAATCCCAGGAAAATCTAACGCGCAGTTTTAAACATAGAATATGCCATAATTTTATGTATTGACAATATTTTACTACTACATAAATAAAAAAAGCCTGCAATAAATTTAATAAATCTAAAATATTTTGAGGTAAAGGAATCACCGTGCTAGAAAATGTCACTTGAGATTCTCCAAATTATCAACATGGGGAATTCTGATTGTATCATTTAGTGGCAATGTGCAACCATTATTGAATAGAATCTTAGAATCTTAGTACAGCTTCTAAGTAGAATGTCTTTATAATATGTTGTAATATCTGTGTATTGTGTCGAGTTGTCAGGGACTAGTGAGAGGTTATTTTTGTTGTTGTTGTTGTTTTTTGCTAGATTTAACATATATAATTTTAATCATTTGTCATTCCCATGCCTTTTAAAGGCGTTGGGAAATATCTAAATTCACAACAATCACAAAAATCATTTCGCTCATTAGCTTATGTATACAAACTGTTTGAATCAAAACTCAATGTACACATCGGTTCAATTTATTTTATTTTAATACACCATTTTACTTCTTTAGATATAAATTTTGTTAACGTAAACAATTCTGCTTAATCGATATATGTTGGTGTAGCGTTACACCTATGTATAAGATATATCGTACCTCGTGCATGAATCATTGTTGACAAATGAAATACCTCACTATGCTATCTCATCCTCTATAAGTTATATTGTAGATCAAAGGGTACTTATGTACGGTTATTAAGAAATATTGGTCTACTCTTATAGACAATATTCTGGAGTCCAATATCTCCCTAAGATATTCTCATTTTCTATTCAACATTCTTATATTTAAAGTCACTTGCTGGGTCATCCATATTTTTTTCTAAGTATATTTTAACAGGTCCTTATATTGTAATTTTAGTACCTTTTTGTCTATAAAAGGAAACGCTTAATTTTTATCTTATATTCCATGATAACGAATCTGTAAGAAATGTTGGTATATACTATAATGTATAACTAAGTACATGTATAAAAGATATATGTAAAATCTACTTATTGCAGTCTTCAATGTGTTTTTTTTTCAGTTTAGGATTTTGAAATATTTTAGACTTCAAAGACAATATAGTGACATAATATCTGACTATAAAAGAATGCATAAAAAGCTTGAGATCGGATGAAAGTTTAATAAAAACACATCGTATCATCTTGGACAAAATTTTTCAAAAGATTTTAATAGAGATCTAAATGAAATAGAGATGAACGAAATAATATATCCAACGACTATTTAAATGGGTTAAAACTGCTCGAAGCCAAGATTTACATCGCCTATACTATAAATGAAAGTTACAGAATGGCATTCTAATTTCTGGAATAGTCTTCCACTTATATTCTACCATAATTCGACTGTTTATTGACAATTTTGTTGGTGAAACATTCAATTTTATGGTAGGGTGGTTGCACAATCTCCATAAATATTCTATAATGAAAATCTTTGTTCATTTATGTATGCAAAAACAATCGTGTTTGCATCATGTTTGCATTAGTCAAATAAATCGGCAATGATATCAAAAACGAAAGCTACGGTATTCATATTTGAAGAAATAGTAATTGAAATATAACGATGTGTTGCCTATGGTATTTGTGACCAAATAAGAATTGTAAACATCAGACAAGCTGTTTTAAATAATATCGACTCCGGAACTCTACATTCCATTGCAAACGCATGTGATATTACGTCAATTTGAAAAATTATTATAGAACACGCATGTTTTGTTGGCTTAAATCGTCATTACCAACAAATGATGCATTGTTGTATTCTTTATGTGTGTTTGATAATATGATTTTGAGATGCTTTATACATGATTTTCAAAAGAATTGTGTCTAAAATAACACGTTCATCACATCTTGACACAGTTGTTATTGCTTTATATATCTAACCTTTTGTATTGCTATTGGCTCTTACATTCGGACTTAAACATTAAGTTTTGAAAGGTTTCATACGATAATTTATATGTTTTATTATTTTCATCAAACCTTTGCGCAGTAATTTCATACTAAAAGACTGTAAGAAAATAAAGGACAAGTGCAACATTTTCTAGGCACCTTAGCACCGGCTTAGGCAATATTCAACATGGTTCTCTAAATTGTAATGTATTCAGTTATATTGAAGGACCCGAAATATATACAACACTGAGATGAAGTACGGGCATCATCTCCCAGTCAATCTCTAGCACTACAAGTAAGCTATGGTTTTGGTTTTAAGTTTTCCCCATATTTGTTGATAAGAGATGCTATTATATTGGATATACGTATTGAATGTTCAAATGCTACACTTATTATTATAAGTTATTCATCACCTTAAGGAAACTGTTTCTATTTCATCATTTAAAAGATGTATTTAAATTTCAATGGCTTATTTCATGTGAATTGTTTTCAAATATTTAAATTCCGCTCATAGATAAAGAATATATTTTGTATATTATATTTGAAGCAGTGGCATACGAATAATACGACTAGTATTCATTCAATTGTAAAACATATGACTGCGCTGATAAACTTGTGAGTCTTTGACCTCGTTTATGATCAATAATTTAATTATTTATGTCAGAATGACTAAGACAATTTGACAAAACATTAAACACTTTGGCTGTCTTAACTTTTGGTCTTGTTGTCAAGATTTTCTGAGAAATTATTTGCCTTGATTGACACGAGTTTCACTTAGGTCATAACTTTGTTAACCTCAGTAATTCGAATCTTATGATACATTTTATTAACTTGCAGTGAAATGCTTAAAATATCAGATATGATTTATTGAAACTGATCCCTCTTGAACCATGCTTTGTTATTTGTGAATATGGATTTCAAACTGTTTACACAATGGCGAATTGAATTTAAATAGTTTAAAATTATTTGGAAAAATGAACGCAAAAACATTTGTTTGCACTTGATTGAAGTACTTCAGCAAATATATTGTAATTTTGAGATACCTATTTTCTTACTATAAAGACGTCCAACGGCGTATTTATGTCTACCTGTTCGTTAAAGACACAAATTAAATATAAAGTTGGTACATGTACATGGTACATAAAAGCTAACATTTTTATATAAATGGCTCAACTATCTCCTATATATAAACAAATGAGTTATGTTAAGGTTTTTCGAATCTTTTAACGATTAGATATAATTGTATAAATGGTCAAAATGGTACGCATGTGAAAAGTCAAAACTATTCAAGTAAATTGTTTCAGTCTTGTTTATTACAACTTACAACATACGATAAACGAGAACTGGTAGATATGGAAAATTGCTTTACACCACTGTGTGTTTCTGAAATAACAAGAGAATATTTGTTTATTTCTGTTCTTTTATATGGTTGATATGAACATTCTCCATAATTCTTCATGCTAGTATTGCCTCAGCAATCATATACCAAATCCGCCGCCGAGCAAATTGTTGTTGCACCATAAAATCGAGTTCTTCATAGCGACTGTCGGACCGTATATGTCACGGAACGTATATGTCACACGTGTTGAACATATTCGGCCGAATGAATCACAGCTGTCTGTATGTGCCATATACGTTTCTGTAAAATCGTTAGTAAATGCCTGACTGTGTATGTCACACATCTTACACAGAAAACTAAAATTATCATTTTAACCTACCTTCATCAACGTTAATAATACATTATCATCATCATGAACAACAACAACAACATCATCATCATTATTATCATGAAATTTAAAAGGAACGTTGGTCAGCATTATGTTACTGTGCACCTTGGGTTTCGCTTGCCGATTTGAGCAGTCATACCAAAGGTATTGCCCTTGACTTAGTCAAATCGGTAATTTTCAACTTATGTCGCGTGTAGCTTCAACAGTATGTGAACTAGGGGCATGGTCATGACACTTACATGAATGTATGTTCACCTGAGGTTTAGCTTGTCGATTCCCGCAGTAATGCCTTCACTTAGTACAACTTTGCAATTTATACATATGTCGCATGTAGCCCAAACAGTATATGCAACTTTACGTGGGTATTACACAGAATATTAGTTGTGTACATTTGGTTTCGCTTGTCAATTTCCCGAATTTATGCCAGAGTTATTGCCCCTTACTTAGACGAAATCAGCAATTTTCAACTTGTCATGCATGTTGTTGAAAAACAATTAGAGCTAGGGTCATTAATTTTTATATCAATGTTTGTAAGCATAATATATATTGTTGTGCGCGTGAGGTTTTCGTGTGGAAATTGCACAGTAATGCCAGAGTTGTTGTCATTTACTAAGTTATAATTTGAAATTTTCACGTGTGGCTGACTAGCTAAAAATCGTTAAAAGCAGAGTCAAAAAACCTTACAAGAATGTTGGTCAGCATGTGTTGTTGTGCATTTGGGATTTCACTTATAGATTTGATAGGTGCTGTCATTGTTATAGTCCTTGACTCAGGGAATTTTGTAAAAGATGGGTAGTGGGGACATATGTGTCCTATGGTTTTAATAAGATTTATTGCCATGTTGAAGATAATTTTTTTTAAGAATTAAATTTCATGTACATATAGTACTTCATGTAGTTTTTGTTGTAAATGCTACTGCAGCTTGTCTGCTGCTGATGATGGTGATGAAGATGGCGGTTGTGTTTACGATTCCGTCATTAGGTCTTTTTTTAATAAACGGTATTGTGCGTTTAAGTAAAAATAAAACAACAACAACACGTGACATATTCGTTGGTATTTTAATTTTTTTTGTGCATTTTTGATAATGGACAAATACGTTTTGGTGAGCATTAAAAAATTCAATCCAACGGAATATGGCTCATTTTATATTCCATATTCGACCGAATGTCACACGTGTGCCAACTTCGAACCATATTCGGTCTGGCCATTTATATACGGTCCGACAGCGATACTGTAAAGGCCATATGATGACTTTCAAACTGTACCGCAGGTACACCCTAGAGCATGAGCTGACGGCAAAGTTAGCTAACATGCAAATGTGCAAACTTCCTTGCCGAAATCAAGCCCTTAGTAGTATTTTGCTTTTAAGTTATATCAACACTATAAAGCCAAATGTACTATTACATGTACATGTATAACTTTTCAGCTTAATTGCAAGAGGAAGACATTAAGCGTCATTATTTTGGGTACGTGTGGGCCAACGAAGTTTTGTAGGCATGCTGGATTGTCACTTAACTTGAAAATTAGCAAAAGGCAAATGACTCCGTCAACGGTCTTCTGTGGCTTTGTGGTGAAAAGTTGAATTTAAAATTCAAATAGACTAAACTTCTCTTTAAACAAAAAATATAAACAAAACACAAAATATAACAGGACAAAATGTTTTTATTTATCACTAATTTGACTTCTCAATTCACATGACATTAACCACATGATGTACAAAACGACATTTATAAACATTTCATTTTCTATTAATAATATTCATGAAAATTCTATAACAAATAAATCTTAAATATCACAATTATGTTTTAAATATATTATGTTTTAAAATAAATACCATTAGTTTAAATATTTCCATATAAAACAGATTAAAGCAATATATTCTATACAGATCATCTACATGATATTTATAACTACAACAGTACAGCAAAATCCCTACCCCTGCTTTCTCTCTAAATTTCAAAAAAATATGGACATTATGAAAATCAATATGATTATATAAGACAGTCAGTAAAACTTTTTTTTATAAAATGTCATATTTCTAACTTACTTAGCTTTTGCCCTTCAACATGTTTGAAACTAGATCATATAATATATACAATAAAGGGCTATACTAGTCCTGTGTCGCTCACCAGAGTTTACACAAAAAGACTGACAAACATTTCTCTATATATTTGAAGCTGACACAACCCAATCGCTATGGCGCTTTTTGTATTGATCAGAATTATTTGAAAATCCTTGTATCGAATATGACCAATAGACTTAACCGACACGTTTTTAATCGATTTCTCTTTAATCGATTTCTCTTTAATTGTACATCTATATATTAAGTAACTTTTGGCTCGATTTTCATGAAAGAAACCAGTCTGCAAATCATTTAATTAAATCACAGACTCTGTTTATTATTTTCATTATTAGTGACTTTTTCCGAGACTTATTTTTCTTTTTATGTGTATTTTTTTTTCAATTAATGGAGGCTTGTGCAAAGATCATTTCTGTGAAAAATATATAATTTGACTAACAGTTTTTTAAAGATGGTTTTCCCCTTGGATTATAATGACAACCAGTTACGCATGGTAAACAACGATAGAACTGAAAGAGAATCACCCAAGGAGAATTCCTATGAAGTTTTTATGAAAAGTTTAGGATTTTCATTTGGTTTTACCGCACACCAACACAATTTAGGTGATTTAGCGCTAGAACAGGAAACCTTGGAATTCTGATGCCTCAACAACTCAGCCACAAGGGTTCAGTGGTTTAGGAGGACATGTTGTTTCAACAAACGTGTGTACGAACAGACGGACGATCACAATTGTTCACCTTGAGCACTCTGTGCTCTGGAGTGCTAAAATCACATCTATAAAAAATAGTAATTTAGTGCATAAAAGAAAAATAATAAATATATGCTAAAGGTTACATGATACATCTGTGCAGATTGTGAAAGTAAATTGTGAGGTACTGATTATTGAAGAAAACATGTCAAACTAGAAAATAGAATAGAAACACATGTTTATTTGTTGAAGGAACACCTACAGTACTTTAGATAATGACAAATTATTAAAACAATAGATACACGAAACAACAATACATTTAAATATTATTTCAGAAAATGTCAAAAATGTTACATGGTATAATCGCACATGCATATAAATGTCATTTAACCATGTACGATATTATGTATGTCATGCTAGGCAAATTGTGGATATCATCAGTTGCTCATTTCAAAGACGAAAACAATTTTAATTGTACTCTCTTCTTATATTAACACAGAATCTTTAATAATCAGTAGTGTGCATTATTGAAAAGCCACTTTCCACCAAGATAAGATAATACCAATGCCAGGTGATATATAAATGTGAAATGAAATATATAACAACAATCACATAACAAGAGGGCCAAGATGGCCCTAGATCGCTCACCTGACACATCAAACTCATGCAAACAATTACCTAGACAAGCATTCTGACCAAATTTCATGACAGGTCAGTCAAAAATTTGACCACTAGCGTGTTAACAAGGATTATCCATATTTGAGCAGTGTTACCTAGTTTTTGACCTCAGGTGACCCATATTCGAACTTAACCTAGAAATCATCAAAACAAACTTTCAGACCAATTTCCATGACTAGAGTGTTAACAGGATTTTTCTATTTTTAGCTCCTGTGACCTAGTTTTTCAATTGAGATGACCCATGTTCGAACTCATCCGAGCAATTACCTGGAAAAGCATCCTGACCAAGTTTGATGACAATTGAGTCAAAAATGTGACCGCTAGAGTGTTAACAGGATTTTTCTATTTTTAGCTCCTGTGACCTAGTTTTTCAATTGAGATGACCCATGTTCGAACTCATCCAAGCAATTACCTAGACAAGCATCCTGACCAAGTATGATGATAATCAAGTCAAAAATGTGACCACCAGAGTGTTAACAAGGTTTTTCCATATTTGGGCAGTGTGACCTAGTTTTTGAACCCAGGTGACCCATATTCAAAGTTGACCTAGAAATCAAAACAAACTATCAGATCAATTTCCATATTTGGATCAAAACAGTAGCCACTAGAGAGTTAACCAGGTTTTCTACTTTTAGCTCCTGTGACCTAGTTTTTCATCCGAGATGACCCATGTTCGAACGCATCCAAGCAATTACCTAAACAAGCATCCTGACCAAGTTTGATGATTGAGTCAAAAATGTGACCAGTAGAGTGTTAACAAGGTTTTTCTATTTTTAGCTCCTGTGACCTAGTTTTTCATCCGAGATGACCCATGTTCGAACTCATCCGAGCCTAGATAAGCATCATGACAAAGTTTGATGATGATTGAGGCAAAAATGTGACCGCTAGAGCATTTACGAACAAGTGTGGATGGATGATGGACTTTCAACGATCCTAAAAGCTCACTCTGAGCTAGCTCAGGTGAGCTAAAAATATAACATTCAATGTTGATGTTAATAACACAGTATGCTTTCCTAATATCAAACAACTGTACAAATGCATGTTGATAAATGCTTAAGTATATTATTTAAAATTCTAGACAAGCACCGTTCAATTTTCAAAGACAGTATACAGAATTGATGTAATTTACTAATCACAAATGTAATTGCCTTTACAATTTCTCTTTTCTTACTCAAAGTTTGAAAATAACATTTTACAATATAATTGCTGTAAAATATGCTTATATTTTACAAAAACATATGAGAAGTAGCTGGAGGATATTACTACAATGAAATGATCAATGGTAAAGTAAAACGCCGCCAGGACTATAACAATACCTCTACTTTTTATTTTTTCAAAAAAAAAAAAAAGTTGAGCTAAAAAACGTACATTAAAAGAGTACAAACAGACAAAACAATTTTAAAGTTTCAAGCTACAATTTTATGCAGGAATTATACTTTGGCATATTTGAAAATTTGACAAATTAACTAAGATACATAAATCAAGCATTCCATACTCATTTATAAGATCATCAAAACTAGTATAAATGATTATACAGTCACTACATAACAATGTCAAATAAAGTTATAACACCATTTATTTTCCATGCATCTCATCACAGACATACTAAATGATCTATTGATGTTGATGGCCACAATTATGGTCCCGACACATCGGAACTTTTTTACCTGCTGAATTTAGTTACTGTATCTTCACTACCTTGAATTTGGAACATTCCATTTGAATGTGAAGGTAAACTTGAGCTACAAGTAGAGAGCCAGTATAGAGCTGTAATAGCCAGGACTGATGACAAAGATTGGTTACTTCTAGTTCCAGTAGTTTAATTATTAAACTAACCACTGGTATTGCAAGCAACACAAATGAGCCAAGCCTAGGTGACACTGTTCAGTTTGGAATGTTTAAAATGTATACATAAACAGGAAGAGTTATAATAAACTTTCATTAGCATAATATTGACATGAGGGAAGAAAGTTCAGTGTATACTTCATATTGTGTATATTTATGTTAATATAGTTTATGATCAGGGAAATACAGATTTCAGATAAACCAGACAGACACACAAACTTAATATGATTCCCCAAAACCACTGTAAATACCACACAGAGACAAATGTAAAAAAACCCATTAAACTCAGTAAGTTATGATTTATAAGTTTATAGAAAAACAAGCAATTATCATAGTATTGCAAGCAATCCATAAGTCCCCTACCGGTTAGAACCCCATCAACATTCTGAAGGGCCATTGGCCATTCACTAATGTTTCAATTTTTCTCTATTTTAAGTAAATTTGTTGGAAAAGTTCTTTAAAAGTGATCACAGGAAACAGTTTTTATGAACAGACAGACAGACGGTCTGAAGGACACTCTAAAGTTAATATTTCAAACATCCCTGTTACCAAAATATAACATTTTAAAAGCAAAATTCTTAAAAAGGAGATTAAAGATGCAATTTCATAAAAACTTTCAGCTCTTTTTGACTAATCACAAATATTGTTATATTTGCCATGTTTTAAGCCTTTTTGTTGCCAAGGCAACAGATATTTTTTGAAAATAGGAAGAACAGATAAGACATGCATAATCTCAAGACTGCTATCTACCCATATGTCAAGTTTCATAAAAATATTTCCAGTACTTTTTGCGTTATCACTGGATCCAGTTTATGTGTAAAATTTACCATATTTTCAGCCTATTTGTTGCCATAGCAACCAGAATTTTCAACATAGGAAGAAAAGAAACAGATGTGCATAATCTCAATACTGCCATCTACCCATATGTCAAGTTTCATAAAAATATTTCCAGTACTTTTTGAGTTATCACTGGATCCAGTTTATGTGTAAAATTTGCCACATTTTCAGCCTATTTGTTGCCATAGCAACCAGAATTTTCAACATAGGAAGAAAAGAAACAGATGTGCATAATCTCAAGACTGCCATTTACCCATATGTCAAGTTTCATAAAAATATTTCCAGTACTTTTTGCGTTATCACTGGATCCAGTTTATGTGTAAAATTTGCCATATTTTCAGCCTATTTGTTGCCATAGCAACCAGAATTTTCAACATAGGAAGAAAATAAAAAGACGTGCATAATCTCCATATTGCCATCTATCCATATACCAAGTTTCATAAAAATATTTTCAGTACTTTTCAAGTTATCGCGGGATCCAGTTTTGTGGACGGACGGACTGACGGAATGACAGACAGTCGGACGGACAGACGGACGGAGGGTAAACCTAAAGTCCCCTCCGGTAAACCGGTAGGGGACTAATTATATAACAATCGTAAGTAAGTTTAGTTAATACAGTTATAAAACTTACTGTAAGTAAGACCAAGTCATTAATGCTGCCTTTACTGAGTAAAGTTTTAACTTTAAACTTGTAAATTCAATTAGTATAAAGTTATTATAAGCAAGATTATATATTTTCATAACTTATTATAAGTAAGTTCAAAAAATAAGTTCATAATACACTATAATTAAGTAAATTCATTTATCAAAGTTACCAATAGCAAGATTATAAATTTATGTTTTCATTATTCTGTAAATTCATATAAAATTTCTTTTTTACAGATAACTTATTATAAGTTTATATAACACAATAAAATTACTAATTAATATTAGTATGTTCATAAAAAAATTTATGTTTAAAGTTACATTAAATAAATATGTAAAAATATTTTTCCGTCGGCCTAAAAATCAGACATTCTACAGTTTCATTAACCTGTTTAAAAGTTTTGTTGTAAATCTCATCAAATATTGTTCATAAATTAGGATTTTAAACGGGAAACCCCACGGTAACACTAAAGTTCGTATACGAATTTTAACATGCAAATGAAGACTATATAATTAGCTCGTGTATGCGCTACGTCACAGTTTTATAGTTAGCAAATGTGATATTTTCTTGTGCAAACACACTTTAACCGTTTAAGCTTCACGGTGCACTAAACCTGGGGTTCAGTAAAAGTAATCATCTCGTAAAAAGATTAAATTTGTATGAAAACATCCGTTACAATGCGGAAATATACCGTTAAATTAGGACTGGCACTTATAGTCATGTTTGTTGGTTTAATATTGATGTACGGATGATCCGAAGGCGGAGTTTCTCATGCAAACAGAAAGTGTACTTCCCATTTCGCCACAATGAGGTTACCTATTTTTATGCTAATAAAACTCATTTTGGTTGTTTGGACACCAAAATAAGACCTGGAGTTGATATAAAACCCAATTTATTAATGAAATGTCGCTATTTAGTTTTTTATGAAATTTATTAAATGTAACTTTAAGTAAGTTCATATAAGAAAATAATTAAAAGCCTATACAAAAATTTAGTCATGTGTTATTAAGTTATAAGTAAGTTCAATAAAAATATTATAATTCATTAAGTTCATTACATGTTTAATTTAGAATTGGTGAGTTCAGAAAAAGAAAATATTAATCTTAAAATAAGTAAGTTTGTATATCAAAATTAATAGTAGTGAGTAGAGATATTTCTATTTATAAATTTACATCTTGTCCTTTATAATAATATAACAAGATATAAAGTGATCTGTAAAGCATATTGTTATTATAACATCAAGTGATCTGTAAAGCATATTGTTATTATAACATCTCTATTGTAAATAACATGGAAAACAATTATATCAGTATTTGATAAAAAAAACAAGAGCCGGTTTAACCGGGTGATGCTCCCCGAAGAGGTTTTGGACACAGGAAGGTATACCTCTTGTAGTGTCTGAGTTATGTCACAGACAAAGTTCAAGGTGTAAAAACAACCCAAATGTTGATGCAACACGTCATCTCAATATGGTGATCATTTCTGTGAAAAAGTTGTAAAATCCGACTTCAAATAACAAAGTTAAGGGCCGGACACGAATTCTGGCACGTATGTACGGACGGATGTTCTAATAGGAGAGTAATAATGTGGCTACTCTATTGTTCTCTCTATTGCTCTTTTTAGCCACACAAAAGAAAATAGCCACATAAAAGCATTACGGAATGAATGACATCAAAGAGAAAGAACAGTTACCTATTGTCCCTCTAGCCACATAATTACTGTCCTGTGAGTGCGGACTCACTGACTGTGGGACAGACGGACGGACAACCCAACGACTAAATGCTCCCCCGAAATTTTTCGGGGAGCATAACAATGCTGTAAATGTGAATGATAAACCTATCATGTAAATGAATAATATGAAATAAGATCTTATACCCAACATCAAAAACAACAACAACAACAAACAACAAAACATCACAAACAATAGTGTACAATATATATATTTAAGCAAAAACGCTAATTTAAATTTGCCGTAGCTTTCGGCCTTGTGTTCAGATGTGTTCAAAATTCCTTCAAACTCCTTTCTTGTTAAGATTTATACATTGTGCTTTAATACAAAGAATTATTGCCATTTATGAATTAACATAATTAACATTAAGAAGGCCGCAAGGCCGAAAGCTTCGGCAAATTTAAATTAGCGTTTTTGCTTATATACGGCAAGTTAGAGATTTTACTTATATATATATATATATATATAATTTTTAAAAATCAAAATGCAGTTCAAGGCTTAATGACTGGGGTGCTTTCTTAATGCTTTTATTGGAAAACATAGTTCACCTTTACTTCTTACTTAAAAATTATGTCTAATCTATATGACCTTGGAAAAAAACACACTTTTGAAACATGTTGTTATTAAAATACAAAAATACTTAAAATTTTCATCTTTAAACAAATAAATTCAAAAGCTATCAAAAATAAAAAATTCTTAATTGAAATATATAGTTGTTGCCTAAACAAACAATATAAAAGTTCCACATATCATGTTTTAACTCTAAAACTTCATTAAGCTTATATGGGTAACTTATTGAGTTTAAAATAAAATAAAACAATAAAATAACTTATTCAATAAAACTTGAACACGTTCCATTATTCGGTCACATTGCCCTAGAACTATTTCCAAATCATTAGGAAATGACTTAAATTTTGGCACTCTATGTTATTTCTCATCTTTACATTATAATGAAAAGAGAGAGCTGTGGGAGAAGGTATACAATTTTAACGTAAAGTTTAAATGCTAAGAAATTACCTATCTTGTGTAAAAAGAAATGTTTACAAAATGGCAAGAAAAAGACAAAGCATGTTGCCTATAAAATTCTTCACAAATATTTACTTAATTTCATTAAAGAACATTAATATCGGTCAAACTGAAATAGCAGTCTCAAACAGACCTACCAGATTTAATCCCAAAACTTACATAAATTATGTCCAATTATGAAAATTAACTAATATACATGGAATGTAACATTATACTTTTATTTTTGATAATAAAGCCAATTTGGTACAATGTTTTCTTTACAAAATAAGCAAGTCATTAGGATAAACTGATCCAGAATTGTGAGCCATTTTTGTTATGAAAAGTTATTGTCCATATTTTTTCTAAAAGTTATTTTCCATGCCATGACACTGGTTTATGAAATGCTGTCCCTCAGTCAACTTACTATAGAAAACAAAATTTATTTAATATGTTCATTATAATACTTACTGGTGAGCCTACTTAACTGTCAATGGCCTTTCATAAATAAAAGGGAGAACAAATACTAAATAAATCTTTAGAAAATAAATATTTTCTCTTTGTTAAATATATACCAAATGATAGTTATATCAACCCATGTTTTGTCAGGGCTTAATCTTACTCTTAATGAAAGTAACTGTATAAAAACTGTGTATGATCTGAACAAACAATGCATTATGGTTTTGTTAAGAGATCAACTATAACAGGAATTATCTGAATAATTGTCTAGTTAACAAAAGTTACATTATTGATACAATATTTGTTGACTTTTTCAATATCAGGAAAATATGTTCTGGAAATAACACAAATTTGTAAACAAAATCATGTACAATTGCCTTTCATGCATATTATATACATGTATAATAAATATATCTTGACTAGTATCTAGAAAAAAATAAAGAAATAATTCATAACTTGAATCTCTAATGTAAGTAAGAATTATTTTTTCCATATTACAAAAAGAGTGATGAATTAGGAAGGTAAGGGTTAGGGCTATATCTCGTGACAGCTTACATAAAGTGTCTAGCATTCAGATTAAAAGTTAGTTCATAAACATTATAATTCTGGTACTTCAGAATAACTTTCCTTAAAACACATACACGTTTATCAATAATTATAGCTAGAGTTAACAAAAAAGTGAATTTAAATCTGTACAAAAATTCCTTCAAACTCCTTTCTTGTTAAGATTCACACTTGTGCTTTAATACAAAGAATTATTGCCATTTATAAATTAACATCTGAACACTTCTCAAATCTACAACAATAACCTTATACATGTAATATTTCATATATCATGTACCCATTAACTTCCAAACAAATAAAATAAATAAACATTCAATTTTTGCGACTTTTCAAATTTTCACTTTTCTGACAAAGTTTCAATATTAATTATGCTTTTCTGACAATATTAAACTTTTCATTGTCAGAATCATCGTCAAGTACGTTATCATAATCATGATCGTCATCCTCTGTACTCAACCTGTCAAATCCTTTGTGGGAATGTAAGAAATTACCGAGACTGAACACTGACTTCTTTCCTGAGCGACGGAGGCAATTTTTGAAACGCCCTGAAGAAAGATAAAAATCATTTTTATTTCAAATGGTTCAATGATCTTAATGAACTAAGTATAAATATACATTGTATCTGATTTTTCATATAAATCTATTTTCTTCACCTGTTTTAAGAATATAACTATCTTAAGCCTACATCTTCTATCCATTTTCTTCAGTAACAAAAGCTAGCAATGCATAAATAGAAACTTCTTTTGTTTGAAGAATAAATAAAGCACCAGAATCTGTACCTAGTTGATTAAAAAATTGTGTTTCTTCTTGTTCATAATCTGTTATTACTGATGGCACTTGTTTTTCAATATAATGTAACCATGATGTAATTCTTTAAACTTAACACTAGCTTTACATATATGCATATTAAACAGTGATTTTAAGGTGTTGTTTGCTTCATGTGATACATGTATATAAAATCTTACAATTATTCTCATTTTAAGGGAGTGTGTGGAGAACTTAGAACAATATAGAGCCTGGTCAGACTGCACACATATGTATTTCAATGAGAAAAACAGGAACCACCAAAGTTTTATATTTCACATGATTTTGTAAGATTTATATCTCATTGATTAATTTCAATATGTAAGTATTAAATATTATATCATAAATCATCATAAAAACATAAAGCTATTATTTAACAGAACCAACGTTTTATTTCAACCATTAACCTGCTGCAAGTGATAAGTCATTGCTATAAGTATAGAGCCAGACCAGCTTGGACATTTGTACAGTCTAACCAGGCTCTATACTGTTGGTAGCTCAATTTTTGTAGTCTGATATTGAAATCCCTTCAACATAAAAACACTGTTGCATATTTGTAGCAGGGCAAATACTTTACACAAATAATGTTCCATATTTGTAGCAGGGCAAATACTTTACACAAATAATGTTCCATATTTGTAGCAGGGCAAATACTTTACACAAATAAAGTTCCATATTTGTAGCAGGGCAAATACTTTACACAAATAAAGCATGTTATGGGCTAAGAGGGAAAGATTTATCTATCATTAGATTTTCAGAACAAAGAAAAGTATTCAGAAACACCTCATTGTACTGAACATGTTTTTTCTTTTCTCCCATACATCATGCTGTTAGTAAATGTTTGTGGCATAACAACAAACAATATTAATTCTTAGTAAATAAACATTGTTAGTTAATGTAAAAAGATAAATTCTAACACGACTCGCAATTTTCCCTATTGAACATAGAAGAACCGAAAGTGTGTGTTATTATGCTATAAAATCACTGTTTGACGTTCTATATTTAGACATGTGACGTCATCATAATACACGTGACGTAACCACTAAAAATGTGACGCGCTGACAATAAGTACGGAAACAAATCAGGCGCAATTTAGCTAAATATCAGGTACGGCAGCATTTATTTGTTGATATCGTGTTAGATTCGAAATAATATATCCAAATCGGTGATTTTATTGCTTGATAACATCACTGTTTGTCGTTCGGATGCGCATCATTATATCACTCGGGCTACCCCCTTGTGATATAATTCCTGGCATCCGAACTCCAAACAGTGATGTTATTGAGCAATAAAATCACAGTTTGGGATATATTATTTCTTAAATATAATAACTGTTACACATGATAAAAATATAATAACAGATACAAGAAATATAAACAATAAAAGATAAATGTAAAACTATAGAAAAATGTGTCATAACAGATAATAAAGGTATAAATAATGATAAAAGCATAAAAGTTAACAACAGATAAACTAGAACTGTGTCCAAAGGACACGGATGCCCCCACTGACAACATATATATGGTATATAGTGAAAAAATCAACAAAGGGCCATAATTCTGTTAAATTTGGTCGCAGCAAAAATTCCTTCCATTACTACCATCTACACATTAAGGTTGTTCATCTCTGGAAGTTTAAGCAAAATTTGCCAACCAGTTTAAAAGGAGTTGCGTTCACATAATTTCTATATGGTATATAGTGAAAAAATCAACAAAGGGCCATAATTCTCTTAAATTTGGTCGCAGCAAAAATTCCTTCCTTTACTACCATCTATACATTAAGGTTGTTCATCCCCGGAAGTTAAAGAAAAATCTGCCATCCAGTTAAGAGGAGTTGCATTCACAAAATATCTACATAGTATATAGTGAAAAAATCAACAAAGGGCCATAATTCTGTTAAATTTGGTCACAGCAAAAATTCCTTCCTTTACTACCATCTACACATTAAGGTTGTTCATCCCTGGAAGTTTAAGCAAAATCTGCCATCTGGTTTAAGAGGAGTTGCGTTCACAAGATTTCGGGACGTACGGACAGACGTACGTACGGACGGAAGTTCTCACAGGACAGTAATTATGTGGCTACTCTATTGTTCTCTCTATTGTTCTTTTTAGCCACGCAAAAGAAAATAGCCACATAAAAGCATTACGGAATGAATGACATCAAAGAGAAAGAACAGTTACCCATTGTCCCTCTAGCCACATAATTACTCTCCTGTGAGTGCGGACGTACGGACAAGTGCAATGCTATATGCTCCCACTTTGTGGGGGCATAAGAATAACATATGAAATGCATTAAATTGTAACTGATTAAAATATTAATTTATTAATCTTAAAAAATAACCAAAAAATGAGATTGTCTAAATCTACATTCAATACATCATACTTGTCTAAATCTACATTCAATACATCATACTTAAAGTCAAACTATTTATCTATCATGGTCTATATTGTTTTTTATCAATAAAGTCAGCTTTGTAGTAACACTTCTGGACAAATTAAAATACAAAATTAATTAATGTACAATGTACGGTCTTAAAATTAAAATCATATAGATACGAAATGTACTTCCAGAAAACCTGATGTTGAAATGATGTTTTGATTCAGTGTTTTTTTATGATAAACTCTTCCTATTATATGTTTTTATGTCAAACTTTTATTTTTTAAACATACATAATTATACTGATAAAACATACACATATACCAACACAAGATATCACCATGTACAAGTGGAACCATGAACATAGGGGGAAAAAATAAACACTTTCCAAGTTGTTAATCAAATTGAACTATCCTTCCAAACTTTGTTTTCAAGACAAACTACTTACTTCAGTTCTGTGGAGAAATAACTTTGCTAGATTTCCTATTTACAAGATATATTATCAATATAAATTACAAATATGTTAACATCTTCACACTAGTGGATACATTGATCTAGTCTACAAGCATATATATTTAAAATTTCAATGTACTTCTCCAACATTTACTTTGTTCTCACATAAATACTACCTTCACTTCAACAAAACACACACACACTAGTTTGAGGGGGTTTATTTTAGTTTGTAGTGAGTTTCTACTACAATATATTTGATGAAAGCAACACAGTAAGCATAAAGATCCATATAACCAATTGTCTAGACAAGCAAGATCTTATAAGCAAATATAAGCAAATACTATCAGATAAGAATGCTAAACAAAAATATCTACTTTCAAAATTATGTAATATGCAAGAAAAAGACTCAAACAATGGCTACAGATGGAAATATTCCACTCTCAAGTCACTATTTGCTATAAATTGTAAACAGTTACCCTCAAACTAGATTAATAATATCTGCAATATGTTGCAGTTCAGATCGAAATATCAGTTCCTAGGGGAACAGTCAATGGGCTGGTTCCGAAGAAACGGATATTTCCATCTTAACCGCAAACATATGTCAGATTTTTTTCTTGCATATTCTACCATGTTCCATCACATTTTAAATTCTTTACCTTAATAAAACAATTTTCCATGGAAATTTATGCTATTACACTCATATGTTATTACAACAGCATATTATGAAATTACAACTTCATTCATAACAGCAAAATTATGTTATCCTAAGCATACCATTTAATAGCATATGACTCATCTGGCACCCCCCATGCCAGATGAAATTTCCGCATGGGTAAAACTAATGGAAACACCAGTCTGATATGCAAGAAATTGCAGTTTGTACCAGAAGCCAATAGAAAGTTCTTGTATGACCAACTTGCTGTCAAACAAAGCAATGGTGAAGCTATAGTATTTAGTCATATAATACTATCACACTACATATAAATGTTACTATTAGTCTCACTGTTAATCAAAGCTAACAATATAATAAAGTAAGTGACTGGTATAACCAACCTGTATGATGCAGTCTTATAAGAACTGTAATAACAACCAGCAGTATAACAGGGACCACCAATAATGTACCTATAATAACAGATGGTCCAAACCCTTCTCTATCATCCTCATTCTCTGTTAATATAAAACATAAAACAATTGTCATATTTCTTATATAGTTTACACTTTTTCTGAAAACAAAATTCAAATCACATAAACTTTTATTGAAAATTTAGAAATTAAAATTGTGAAACATTGCAATAGATGGTACTAATTTTATTTGATAAGTATATATCAAAAAACACTATATATCAAAATCCCCTTGATCATAATCCCCTTGGTTGAAAAATGACATAGTGATCGAAATCCCCTCAACAGAAATGGCCGGGTGTTCATAATCCCCTTGAAGGATAGTCAAAATCCCCTTGGCAAAAATGATGGGGTGGTCAAAATCCCCTCAACTTGTGAAAAACAACCCCCTTTACTCAATATTCTTTTTCCTTTGATCTTTTGTCACTCCAGCTAAACTATTGTGTTACATAAAGAAATGTTGCAAACAGCAGTTACATTGAGTAGAGGAAAGAGTATGGAGTATACTTTAGCAATATAATACAGGTTATTTTTAAATACTCCAATGTTGTCATTTTCATGTTAATATAAAATATAAAACCAGACATAATATTTCACTCTTATTTATTTTCTGACAGCACATTTTACATATGTTAGCACATTCACAGAATTTACATAGCACCGACATTATTTTATTCTGATAATCTGTCCCAGAGCACCCAAGAAGTCTTCAAGGGATTTAATGCCACTTGCGTACTGTGAGCACAAAACTTTCAGTCTCTGCTGGTGAGCTTTAGTGGCCTGTGACAAACATACACCTTTTAATTGTTTGTATGCATTTCTCTTTTTTTTCAGCAATTCTTGAAGCAGTTGGTTCTTAAATTCATTGAACTAAAAAGAAAAATAAGAAAAGAAATTTCCCAACCATTTCACATTATTTGAGGGGATTTTGACTACCCACTGAGGGGATTATGACCACCCCTTTATTTTTGCCAAGGGGATTATGATAACCCTGTCATTTCTGTTGAGGGGATTTCGATCACTATGTCGTTTATCAACCAAGGGGATTATGATCAAGGGGATTTTGAGCGTCTCCCATTTAGCTGTACTGGTCGGGGACCATCAACCGGACACTTTTTGAACATTTTTCCGTACAGATTTTATAATTTTTAACATAGAGACCTAAAAATTTGACACAGTTCAGCAAGGTTCTTCTCCTAACTAACAAACTAGTTTGTTTATGACAATTATATCTGAGGCTTACAGGGAGGGTATCAAAATTACCTAAATTGTCTACACTACAGTACCATGTGTCCGGACGAATCCCGGACAATCCCCCTCCCGGATGATTCCCCTTCCATATTATTTTCACTACCCGGACATTTCCCCTCCCGTTATTTTAATAGGGCGGACTTTTCCCCTCCCGTTAATTTTACAGGGTAGACAAATCCCCTTCCGTTGTTTTAGCAGAGCGGACAATTCCCCTCCCGTCTTTTCACATTGCGTATAAAAAAAATCTATAACCATTCTTATTAAAGATGACAGTTTTTACTCTTAACAATAAACTGTTAAAGATCGGAACTTTTAACAATCATTATTTCACGAAATTGACATTATACTGCCTTAAATCATTGCCGCCGCTGCTTAAGATAAACAAACTGTCAATAAAAAATCTTTAATCATTGACGCCCTTAATTAAATGTGTCCTTGATTGCAAAACCAATTAAAAACTAGACCTATCACTGAAGGTGATTAATACCCCCACCAGCAACTTTGACTTTTTGAAAAAAACGTAGTCTGAAGAAAAATTTGAACACATACTATCAACTGTGTACAAAGAAATATTTCAATTAATTGTAATCGCAACTGGGGTCTCAAAATAAGCTTGCTATACACCAAGTTTGATAACAATATTTCATTCCTAACTCTAGTTATTGTCCGGAAACCATTTTTCTATTTTTAGTAACTCTGTTAACGGTGACCTTGACCCTAGGGGGTCCAAATGCAATACCAACCCAGGTCATCATATAAGCTTCCTTTACACCAAATTAGATTACAATATCTCATTCCTAACTCTAGTTATTGTCCGAAAACCATTTTTCTATTTTTCCTTACAGTGACCTTGACCCCAGGGGCCCAAATGCAATACCAACCCAGGTTTTCATGTAAGCTTGATATAAACCAAGTTTGATAACAATATCTCATTTCTAACTCTAGTTATTGTCTGGAAACCATTTTTCTATTTTTAGTAACAGTGACCTTGACCTTGACCCTAGAGGGTCCAAATGCAATACCAACCCAGGTCTTCATATAAGCTTGCTATACACCAAGTTTGATTACAGTACCTCATTCCTAAGTCAAGTTATTGTCCGGAAATCATTTTTATATTTTTAGTAATGGTGACCTTGACCTTGACCCCAGGGGGCCCAAATGCAATACCAACCCAGGTCTTCATATAAGCTAGCTATACACCAAGTTTGATAACAATATCTCATTCCTAACTCTAGTTATTGTCCGGAAACCATTTTTCTATTTTTAGTAACGGTGACCTTGACCTTGACCCCAGGGGTTCCAAATGCAATACCAACCGTAGTTTCCACATAAGGTTGCTATATACCAAGTTTGATTACAATACCTCATTCCAAACTCTAGTTATCGTCCGGAAACCATGATGTGGACCGACCGACGGACCGACCGACCGACCGACCGACCGACAAGCTGACTCCTATATACCCCCCCTAAACTTCGTTTGTGGGGGTATAATGAAGGAGAATATTCCTACAAATGTGTTCAATCATATATAAAATCAAAATGATCACTGATATTTTGTGTTAGGACTTCATGTACTGATTCAATATGGTGAATATGATTTTCTAATCATAATGACGATGATGACAGTTCAATTTACTATAACATGTGCATAATATATTCTTTGCAAGAATCTACAGCTTAATTGCTTTTTTGTTCTTATCAATTGTTCTTTTATTGTTTTGCCGCTGCAAAAATGTATATACCTTTCAAATAAACAATATTATATAATATATATATTCAACAGCCACGGGAGGGAAATTGTCCGCTCTGACAACAGCGGGAGGGGAATTGTACGGGTTGTTAAAAGAACGGGAGGGGATTTGTCCACCGTAAAAAAATAACGGGAGGGGAAATGTCCGGGTTGTGAAAAAACATTCAAATTTACTGGGAGGGGAATCGTCCGGGAGGGGAATTGTCCGGATACCTGTCCGGACAGATATGTACATGACATGATTTAATTCAGATAAAAGTTTGGGTGTTTTGATTTGTGATTTTCAACATGATAAACAATATTTCAGCAGCAAATGCTAAAGTTTTGGATATTCTATTGTTTACTCGCAAATGATTATAGCTGGTATATGAGGTCATGCATTGCTTTCTTGACCCCCAAATTTCAACGTCAACATTTTTGAAATAGACATTGAAATGTTACCATTTAAAGGGTTGAAATAAAATTATTTACTTAATTATAGAAGAAACATGCATTTATTGTTGATAAAAAAGTGACTGACAACCACTTTACAAAGAAAATACTAAATTAAGCATTTTATGGGCCGTCCGGGTTTGGTGGTTGTCCGGTTTTGGTGGTCCCCAACCAGTACTGAACAAACTTTTCTAAAAGTGGAGAAATTATAAATAGAACATTTTTCAAAATTACTACAGATTTCTCAATCATTAAAAACTTCATGAAAATCTTTATTCACATGCATTTCTATTCTATGTGTTTTCTTTTAAGGTGAAAACAACTTTTTTAATAAGTTCATGTTTATAAGAAATCAATACCATAGTACATGCCAATTACATGTACAAAACATTCTATAATTAATGTTTATATGAATTATCATGCCAAATTTCTATGTCTTACTAATCCATTGTTATTTAATTAAACTTAAGCCTAACTTCCCCCCATGTCTCCAGTGTAGATCAAGATCTTAGTCTGCACTCTTCACATTCAGTCAGTATATAAGGTGAAATTATTCCCACTGAAAATAATTAATGGTTTTGTCCTGATTGAAACAATGGACTAGTCCATTTAAGATATTTGGTAGTCAGGGAAATACAATATCAGAGCAAAACATTGTATTAACAGAGATTTATAAATCTATAGGGCATGCATGCCTTCAAATACATTTTTCAAATTGCCTTTTACAAGAAAACGATACATTGGATTCAATAAAATAAATTGACTCTAGTTTAACAAGGTGTGAAATTCACTAGACATTGTAACAGTTTGGAACTTTAATCAATTTGATGAGAAATTAATCTCATCTTGCAGTTACTTGTTAGCGTGTAAAACAAATTTAAAATGTATAACTGTCTGATTTCACTTTCTTGTAACATGATATTTCACTGAATCTACTTAGCTGGCTTTTGTCTTGGTAATGGGAAATTTAAAAATTTCGGATATACCCCCAGATTTATAATTCTATACCTTAAATGACAAAAATCTCATTTTGTTCTAGTGTAACAAACATCTCACAATTAAAGCAGCATGCCTCCAGATACATGCTAATTTTTATAAAAAATTTAAAAATGTGTTTGTAAGTAAAATATTGTGAATTGAAAACAAAGAAATTAATTTACACATTGCAAATGGCGCTAACAACCCATGTAATTAACCAAAACGACATCAAATTATACAAAAATACTCTTTTCTGGGTAAGAAACCGAGCAGAAATATGATGATTAACACTGTAAAATCAGTCATTAATCACACATAACATGTAAAATATTAAAAAAATCTTGAATATTGTTACTTTTCTTAAAATCATAGTGTATTTTTCTCCATTTTCATTACTTTGAAATATTTTGGCTTATCTGATGAAATGCAGCTTTAAAGATTTTGATTTTTAAACAAAATGGCATGTCATAATACCTAATAATACAGGAGCAGGATTTAACCATCTAATATTGTTAAATTTCTGCTTGACAATAAAGAAACAAGAGCACTGCTAGGCGGAGCATTATATGCCCGAAAGTGATTTTTTAAAGATGAAGCATTTGTAAGACATGGGAATTAAAAAAAGTATTACCTCCTTTAAATAACAATTCTCCTATGAAGTTTGAATATTGTGGTCCAAATGGAACTTAAGTTATGCCCCGGAAACTGTTTTCAGTTTTAAGGTAATAGTGACCTTGACCTTTGACATTGTTACCCCAAAATCTTTAGGGGTCTTCTACCCAATATGGACAATCATACTATGAAGTTTGAACACTGTGGGCCAAATGAAACTGATGTTATGTTCCGAAAACTGTTTTCAGTTTAAAGGTTATAGTGACCTTGACCTTTGACCTTGTGACCCCAAAATCAGTAGGGGTCTTCTACCCAATATGGACAATCATCCTATGAAGTTTGAATATTGTGGTCCAAATGGAACTTAAGTTATGCTCCGGAAACTGTTTTCAGTTTTAAGGTAATAGTGACCTTGACCTTTGACATTGTGACCCCAAAATCAATAGGGGTCTTCTACCCAATATGGACAATTATCCTATGAAGTTTGAATATTGTGGGCCAAATGGAACTTTTATGCTCCAGAAACCAAATTGCTAACGGACGGGAGGACGGACTCCAGGGGGTATAACATAATATGCCCTAAATTCTTTCGAGCATATAAAAATTTACAGCATGTTCAAATCATTCTCCAGATACTACTTCCAGAACTTTCTCCAGTTTCCTCACAAAATTACAGCTCATTTAGTTTAAACCAGTATCTTATAATCAAGGTCATACAAAATATACTGAAACAAAAAAGAAACTTTCTCCAAGTTTGAATGTAGATATGTTAGTACAGTTTTTCAATCCTTTTGAAACTCGATTTTTACGTTGAATAAACATACCGGGCTTTTATACGGGGATTAGCTGACCGATTTTGCAAACAAAACGAGTTTTACAAGCTACTACATGTATATAAGTGTGTACATCTAAGTGGTACCCTTGAACAACTGGCACATACTTTGCGAAAGTGTCTTTTTTGGTTCAGTATATTTATCTTGGTAACCATAAGCCATTTTTTTATTGAACTGCATTGAATGAAGCTCTATGATCACTGTTATGAGAACATCTACAAATGTTACTAATTACACCATGTTTATACATGTATGTAAATTTTTCTCTAGTCTGTTTATAGTTATATATGATAGAATGTATTAACCACTGACAGTCATGTCTCAATCAAACTTGAAGCCTTTAATATTCTAAAATTGGACATTATGAGCCTTCTAAAGTTTCATATTTGGATTATTCTGGTGTCAGATAAGTAAGGTTCCTTGACCTACATGCACCTCTGTTTACAGATTTCTGATACTAAAACACCTCAAAATAACATAAGACAGTTCAAAGTTCAAAACAGGTTAAGTTAACAGTGATAGGATTATATTAAGTGGTCAGAGACAAAATGTTGCAAACAATAATCAAATATGTTTTTTCACACTAGAAACAAATTGCACTTCTCAACAGATTTCTTTTTAATAAAAAAAAGAAGATGAAATTGCATTTTCCGTGTTTTAAAAAATGATTAATTTGAATGTGGTGCCTAGAATACTTTAAATGACAAACATGAATGTATAACATTATGTTATAACAAACTCTTTGTGTTACTTTTTTTATTAACAGTGAATCTTCCATTAAAAATGGGTAAATTGTCTTGTTTCTGGTAATAATTTAGATCTTTCAAACATACTTTGAGAGTATTTTATCTGATTTCAGTAAGCTAAATGTCAGAACATCCTTACCATCTGTGAGGAGTTAAAAATGTACCAGTATTTTTTTTAAATTTGAAATAGAACTCTTTTAAACAATTCAATAATCAAGGCAGTCCAATAAAGCCTAGAAATAATGTTTTACAAGTGCAATACACAAATAAATCTGTACAAGTGCAATACACAAAGTGACATTATGCTCATATCTGCACTGTCAAGTTTAGCAGAATCAGCTATTATATTTCAATAATGGTACAAATAATTGATAATGACAAATGTTTAGATAAAATTTAAAAACTGACTCAAATATTACAAGACTACCCCACTATTTTTTTATGACTTTAACATTACTGACAAAATTCCAAATATTTATAGAAGTTTCTGCAGGTCACATGGATTATTTTTTATGAACTTGAAAATAAATAGATAAATAAATAAAGGCAAAATGTAAAGTTATTTCGACTTTTACCTATGCACTCACTTGCACTTGGATGGGCAATTAAATATAAAGCAGATTGTAATAAATTCACTTATCTCTTGTTGTTAATTACAGATATACAGGTACACTTTTGTTATCAACTAAAGCAGTACATCATTCTCTAAACTTAAAGGGTTTAAAACAATAAATGGCAAAATATACTTGAAAAAAGTTAAAACCTGCAAAATCAGTCATTTTCATATTCTTATGGTTACATCTATAGAGAATTTTAGCAAAAAAGTGTCTATTATTTACAGTCCATAACCTATATAGCATGAAAGAATAAAACATTCCCGAATAAATCATTCATCTACTATTTTTAAGTTGGTTTCAGGATGATTTTTACCATGTGCCACCTGCTTTACAAGAAATTTACTAATACCAGTCTTTCAATTTAGGTATATTTTTTTTTTCAATTTATGTCTACTTTGATATGATTTTTAAAAACACAAACAAATATTGTATGGGTCTATAAAGACAGTCCAATATAGCTTTATACCCTTAAGTTTTAGCGTAAAACGACTGCTTGAATAGTGCAAAAAAAGCAATCAAAACAAATACCTATGACTGCAAAAAGTACTAATAAGCCATGCAAGGGCTACAACAACAAACTGTACAAATAAAGCAATGCATTAAAACTAAATGCTAAACTAGCATAACTTCTACAAGACAACAACAATGTTAAAACAATTTTCAACACAAATATGTCCTAAAATGTGAAGTTCTAGAATATGAATGGAGGACAAGCCTAAACATAAATATTCATTTTAACAATACATTGTATTAAGTGCTTGATAAACTTAGTATCTGAGAACTGTATCCTATAGAGCTGTTAAAGTATTCTAAACTAGTTTTAACCTGTTAACACCATAAAGCAAATAAGTTTTTTTTATCATTTTTTTTCTTTTTGGAAAGAACAAATTTGTTTAGATTTTAAAACAAACTAATAATGTAAAGGTTATATGACCAAGTTCCTGGCAAGATTCAAACCCACAGCTATAAGGGGGAGAATACCTGGAAATGGTGAAAAAGGGAGAAAATTTTGGTTGTACCTGTTCTGAATTATTAGTTTGGTAGAAAGGATCTACTGCAATACCCATTAAGCTAAGCAAGGAAGCGGATTAATGTTGGTTAGTGGTGTATTACTTAACCTTGGCTAATCTAGCAGCTGCTCTTAAATACACAGGTTCAATATAACCTTAAAACAAGATGCCATACTTATATGTAAAGCTGGCATAGGCTCCTCAACATTGATGACATCACCACTGAAGAGATCTGTGTTAACTGGATGCTCATCAATCTGTTCGCTGTCTACAACATTTTGGCTGCTTGTCATGATATTTTTGGGTTTTGATGTGCTATGATAAGAGTTTGCTGCACCAATATTACTATTAGCAACACCAATATTACTATTAGCAACACCAGTATTACTATTAGCAACACCAATATTACTATTTGATACATCAGAGTGTGAATTACTGTCTACAACACCAGAAGTACTATATGAGGGAGTGCTAGCAATTGTGACAACACCAAGCGTACTTGTTTCCATGGAAACGTGCTTACTGGTCCCTGTTATTGCAGGAGATTTACCCTGCCCTTCTGATGGCTTTGTGACTTCTACCGGCTTGTCTGCTGCAAATTTATTTATAATCCTTCATTACACTTCATTAATCAAGTTTCAGAGGTATTTCCATATTCTCCATCATTTATACATGATAGCCTGATACACTTTATTATGTTATATCATGTGTATAAGAATGTCTATTTCATCATCAATCATATTTAAAGATGAAATTGTAATTTAACATTTTGGCAATATTCTAACAGCCATTGATGTTCAATTTCTTAGATTATTTCTTTCTTAAGGTAATTTAGATTTATCAGAGATTATCAAGGCAAATTTTTTCAAATATCATCGTTTCCGTGTAAAATTTGCACTTGAAACATTTCCATGATAAATTTTCAATTTCTGACAAAATAGAGTAATTTTAATTCAGAATTGAACAAAAAAATAGATGTATATTTCCAAATGAAAAATATTCTTAAGTCTTTAAAAGCCAACATTTACCCAAGCTAGCAATAAACCACAACTGGAAAGCAAGGATAAAATAAGTTTGTTTCAAAAAGACAGAGTTATTCTTTATGTGGTCAAAGTTTTATATTAACCAACAATACGTCTACCAATTTTAAGAATACATGTACAGTTAAACCTCTGCAGAGAGAACCGTTTAGGAGACAAGGATAACATTTATTGCCTGGAGGTCTTGCCCTAAAAAGGTTAAATTCGTTGCAAAGTCTTACTTTGGGTAGTATTGAAATGGCTGTTGTAAAGAGGCCTTGTGGAGTTTACACTGTAATACTTAATATTTCTTTTACCACAATTTGTTTCTACATTGACATTCATTATACAACTTTACTTATTACCTGTTGCAGAATAAAGTTCTTGCAAAGATAAAATTTACAATCTATGTGTGCCTTATGAAAAAATCATTAATCCTATATGTGTAGAAAAAATGTAGACATATTCGGGAGCTTCAAATTTTTATAGACCCCCAAAATGGATCTTTCCACATAAATTTGCTTCTGTGAATTCAAATACACATACAGTACACATGTATCCAGCATTTACTTTTATTTACATATAACTTTACATTACATATTTTTATGAATATGGACCCTAACTTTCCTGTAAACTATAAACCTCTTATAAACTTAGTTTGTAACAAGTAAAAGTCATTTTCCTGATACAAGACAGACTATGATTGTAACATTACCTCTTATATACCAGCATCACAATAAATACATAAAAAACAACAATGTTTTCTTATTTAAACAAAAAATAGTAATGTCTAGCTCCGACTGTCATAACATTATTAATCATGTTTCCAAAAGAATAACTAAAACAAAAATTTTGTTTTGACTTAGTTAGGAATATGACTCTATCATTTCCATGGTGTTCTTACATACCTTCGTACAATTTCTTTGACATCTGGAATTTCCAGACTTTTTTTGGATTCAGTTCACCTACATATACCATATGATTTGTGCTATCTACTGCCACATCATGTGGGTGAGTCATACCCTGAAAATAGATATATAATATCACATGATGAGAAGAAAAAAGAAAAACCAACACAAAAACATCAAGTTTTATGAACTTTCTAGTGTCTCTGTGAAGAATTCTTATCAAAGAAGAATAACTTATTCAACCATTTAACCACCATTTTGTCTGATGGAGTTGTCCTTTGAATTCCACATGCCAACCTTATCTAAGTAGCACCTTATCTAAGTAACACTATTGAGTTTAATCAAACCACACAAAAACTGTCTTTCTACTGTCTCTCCAGCACAAAACAAGGAAAAACAGGATAATTTTAAATTAATAAAAGTAGGCCAAATCACGGATTTTTGAGGGCTATAGAAGAAGGAATATCTTAACATTTTAATTTGAAAGTACAACATTAGGTTGTTTGTACCCTAATTTCTGTAAGCGCTTGAAAAACAAGCCATTGATGGCCATTATAAATTTAACTGACTTGACAAGAAACAATGTTGCTTTAAAGAATGGGGGTTACAAGATGACACAAATTACTATAGAACTTGAATTATAAATCACAAGGAGGTGAAACAATTGAAGTATACTTTATTATCATTCACTGTATTTTTAGAAAGTAGGGATAACAGGCCTGTTTTAGTGAAAAGAAGGGCAAAGTAGGCCTCAGATAAAAAATGAAAGAAAAAGTAGGAAAAAATGGGGACCAGTAGATAGCTCAACAATTGAGCGTTATAATAAATTTTTCTGGGGAAAACATAAAAAAGAAATACTTTATAAGATAAGAAATCAGGGAACTAACCTCTCCAGGTAAATTCCACGTTGACACAAGTGTCCCAGTGTCTATATCAAGTGTGAACCCCTGTGTAACCTCTGACTTGGTACCAAATATGGGACCATTTACAGCAAATAATACTCCACCTAGCACAAAACAAACTTTAATACAGATAAGGTAGTAACATACAAGTAAAATACAAGTTGATTACTGAGGAAACTTTTTATTAATATTTGACATTATTTAAAAAAAATAATACATTAAGCATGCATTAATATAATTTAATTCTATTTTTTGTTTACTAGGGTTATGTGGTTTGGTGTAGTTAATTTCATAAATAATATTCATATTTGACAATTTTTCCATTGTAATCCAACTGAATAAATAGACAAAATAAATGATGTACCGTAACACATTCAATGTGTGTTATGTACTTTAATTTTAAACACATGTTATGGTACAATAAAAAATATCTCTCTCAAGCTATTTATCTTAAATCTAGTGAGTGCAAATCATCTATAAAAGCGTACAATATGGGTTTGGTTGTTTATGTACTGAAGTGTACAGTGTTAAACAAATCTTATGAAGTAATATATACCATGATTTGGACAGTACTCCAGGGAATAAAGTGATTGTCCAAACTTTTTTGGGTGCATCTGTCGTACAAAGTTACCGTCTAGATTGAAACACTGTATACGACCATTCTCCCTATCTGCCACACATAGGAGATCTTTATCTTCTGCTAGTGCTAGTCCATGAGGTAGATTAAATGTTCCCGGTGGAGGGAAACCATCAGCTAAATCACAATAAGACAACTTAACCATCAGACTATTTTGTTACCTTTTTAAATTTTTACAATAAGAAAGAGTCTGACAATTTAAGCAGTTACAAAAAAAGAAATCCTTGATTCTATACAAGTATACATTTGTTCTCTCCACTGCTACATGTAAATTATTAAAACTGAGGAGTAGAACTGGCAGTTTGCTGTACACAAAATTGTTATATAAAGAGGTTGACTATCAGTACCAAATACAGTCGAACTTCGTTCGCTCAAACTCGGAGGGCCTGTGCAAATTTGTTCGAGAGATTGGTAGTTCGAGCCAACCGAGGTTGAACTATTATTAAGTTGATCATATGCCTAAAGGTTTTCTAGCTTACATCGGTCGAATGATAAATATGTCAATATAATTGTTTGTTCGTACATCTGTTCGTCGAATATGTCATATTCAGAATTATTACCCCAGTGTTTTCAATTAAGTATAAACGGTACGCTGTGTTTATCTATATTATGCAAATTGTAATTCAGGTTGAGTTCGATTAGGCAATCAGACCAAACTTGTTGAACAATGTTCAATTTTTATTATGGGATAAATTAATTTTAAAAAATAAAAAATGATTTATTTAAAAAAAAAACAACATTTTACAGCAGCATCTATTTGTAGTCATTTACAAAAATAAACACATGTGCAAGTATCATTCTATAAATAGGTAACACTGTTTCAGTTCACGTTACATGAACCACAGTAATTGTAATTAAAGCCGTCCGGGTAAACGTCATTCTTTATTGACTTTTGCATATTTCATTTATTTCACAAGTTATTTTCCTTTTATCGTTACCATAAACTGCAAATCAACAATATTATCAAACAAATCGGTTACAACACCCTTTATTTTGTATCAATAAGCCTTAATTACCTTAGTCACAATCACGAGGTGTTAAAAACATGTGTCGCCGACTGTCATTTATTTAGGACAATTGCCGACTTGTCTTTTTGTGTTCGACCGAAAAGGTGTAATTTTCACTATATTTCTGCCGAAGGGACCAGAGATCAGGTTCGAGAGTTCGAGCAAATGGTGTTCGAGCGATCCAAGGTAGAACAATATATATTATATAGGAATTTTGCCGGGACTTGGCGATGAGTTCGAGCGAAGGGAGGTATTCGAGCGATCCGAGTTTGAGCGAACGAAGTTTAACTGTACTCTCATGACTGAAATTTGCAACTACTGTCAAATGTTATGAACAACCACTTTGGAGGTGTATATAGTACAGTAATTAACTTGGGTTTAAATCCCAACAGGAATGTTGAATTTTGTCATGTCAAAAACTTATTCCAGATGTCATAAGGGAAGTTAATCAGATCAATTCAAATACACTTTCATGTCTGAAATAATGCATAATGTGTTCATTGCCATATAACTTCAACATTTTTGTTTGACAGCAAGAAGTCATTATAAAATGTATGTATTATGTATATAAAGGTAAGATAAAGTATAATATAAAACAATCTTACATCCCCATGATGAACTCTGAGATCCCCACTGTTTCAGGAAGTAACCATTCTTGTCAAACTTCATTATTCTACTATTACAGTAACTGTATAACAAAAATATAGTAATCAGAGAATCACAATGAATGAAGAAATATCATCATAAATACTTCACAGGTCAAAACTGATGCTTGCAAATAACTTTAATAATAATAATTTCAAAAAGCAAGGCTTTCAGGTGAAAACAGCCAGCTCGTTCAATGAACAATACAAAATATAATTGTTCAGAAGTTTCAATCAATGAAGCATGAATAAATTATAACAAAAATTGATGGATAAATGACAGTCACTTGTATATTATGAAAATATTATATCATAAACATCACATTCATGGTCCTCATAAAACTTCAGGAAAATTTTATTACATAAACTTATTTTTATCACTAATTTAATCTTTTGTCTACAATTTTGTAATGAGATTCAATAGCTACAATCAACATACATATTGATAACTTTTAATACCCTTGGCAACATCATTTAAGATAGGGTTTTAAACTAGCAAGAAAAGTTATTTGCTAATAATGACATTAAAAAACATAATTATACTAAATTCCTATTACATGTACTTTGTTTAATTTATATAAGGAATTTTCTTTCACTATTTGGAACATTCTTTTCCAGTATTGATGTTTTATGTTGGAACGTCGAAGGTCTGACAAACTTAAAAAAGGAAAACAAAGATTTTTTAAACACTATCGAGGGGTATGACATTGTGTGTCTAAGCGAAACCTGGACTACAAAAACTTCAAAAATTGACTTAAAAGGATATAATGCTCCTATTCATTCATACCGTAGATTTCAAAACAGAAGAGCCAAACAATCAAGTGGCGGGCTTATCATTTACATTAAAAATAATATCCGAAAAGGAGTGAAACTAATAAAAAATGATGTCGATTAAATTATCTGGCTTAAGCTCGATAAAACTTTTTTTCAATACAGACAAAGATTGGTACCTAGCGTATATATATATATATATATTGCGCCGGAATCATCTGTAATACACAATTTATATAATGTTGACGTTTTTCAAAAAATACAGAACGAAGTATTAGAATACTCAGAATTAGGCTGAACTATTTTATTTGGTGACCTTAACAGTAGAGTGGGACAAAAGAAGGATTATATTGAGCTTGAAAGCGTGCTAACACAGGATTTAACGGACGACTTGAATGACTCTCCGCCTCCACGCCGATCTTTTGACCAACGATCAAATCGTTTTGGAGATAACCTCTTAGATCTTTGTAAAACGGTAAACATGTGTATTTGTAACGGAAGAATTAACAATGACCCAGGGAAATTCACGTGTATAACAGCAAATGGCGAAAGCGAAATTGACCTTGTGTTAACTAGATTCTCAAACTTTGAATACCTGAAACATTTTAAAGTGAGCGAATATAACGAATTTTCCAATCACGCTACAGTATCGTTTTCAATTGAAGTAAATAATTACAAATATGAACCGAAAGTGCGATCTTTTACCTGCTCGAAATGGAATAATGAATACCGGCAGGAATTTCGAGATAGTATGACGCAAAATATAGAAATTTTAAACGGTATTATACTGCAAATGGAGAATAATAATGTGTCAGTGAATGACACGGTGGACCAATTCAGTGACTTTATTTTGTCGAAAGCCGAAAAGTTTTTTCAAAAGAAAGTATATATATCCGAGAGCTGTATATTTACTGAAACTGGACATAATAAGAGTAAATTGTGGTATAACAAGAACTGTCGGAGGACAGTATTGGCTCGACTATTCAAAATGTTGTCACAAGGGTGTTTTATTGAGTGTAATAATGCTAGTTACCTATGAATACATAAAATTGACCGAAAAGGTACAAAGGCTTGTTATTAAGATGTTTTATCAAGTAAATCACTGCTTTATTTTTATGAATTCATAAAAATGCCCCCAAAAAGGCACAAACTCTTCAGTAGTTATGGAGATAACAGCTTACAAGCAAAACTTTACTATAAATTTCTAAGTTGAAAAAGGGGAGAAAAATCAGCCTAAATGCAAGATAGAATTATGGATCTTGGTCAGTGACCTACAATTATGATTCTAAATGCAAAGGTGAAGTTTTAAATAAATATCTTTAATAGTTATTGAGATATGTAATACTTGCATGTAAACATAAACCAAGAGACTAAGTAGAAAAGGGGAGATGAATCAGCCTAAATGCGAGTAAGAGTTATGGAACTTGGTCAGTGACATACAATTATGACTCTCCAATTATGACCCTAAGTACATGTGTAAAGTTTCAAGTAATTATCTTTGAAGACCTTTAACCAAAATTTCTAAGTTTCAAAGGGGCAAATAGTTCTGAAATATTGCAGGCAGAGTTATGCAATTTTGCAAACTGATGTACATTGTTACTATAAAAAGGTATTGTAAATTTCAATTGAATATCTCAAGCAATAATTGAGATATTTGACTTTACAAAAAAAACTTTAACCACAATTTCTAAGTTATAAAGGGGCATAATTCTGTAAATATTATAGGCAGAGTTATCCAACTTGTCAATCTGATGTACATTGTTACTCTAAAGTAAGTATTGTAAGTTTCAATTGAATATCTCAAGCAATAATTGAGATATTTGAATTTACAAAAACTTTAACCAAAATTTCTAAGTTAAAAAGGGGCATTATTCTGTCAATATTGTAGGCAGAGTTATCAAACTTGTCAATCTGATGTACATTGTTACTATAAATAAGTATTGTAAGTTTCAATTGAATATCTCAAGCAATAATTGAGATATTTGAATGTACAAAAAAATTAAACCAACATTTCTAAGTTAAAAAGGGGCATAATTCTGTCAATATTGTAGGCAGAGTTATCCAACTTGTCAATCTGATGTATATTGTTACTATAAATAAGTATTGTAAGTTTCAATTGAATATGTCAAGCAATAATTGAGATATTTGAATTTACAAAAAACTTTAACCAAAATTTCTAAGTTAAAAAGGGGCATAATTCTGTCAATATTGTAGGCAGAGTTATCCAACTTGTCAATCTGATGTATATTGTTACTATAAATAAGTATTGTAAGTTTCAATAGAATATCTCAAGCAATAATTGAGATATTTGACTTTACAAAAAACTTTAACCAAAATTTCTAAGTTAAAAAGGGGCATAATTCAGTCAATATTGTAGACAGAGTTATCCAACTTGTCAATCTGATGTATATTGTTACTATAAATAAGTATTGTAAGTTTCAATTGAATATCTCAAGCAATAATTGAGATATTTGAATTTACAAAAAACTTTAACCAACACAGACGCCGGCGCTGACGCCGACGCCTGGGCGACTACAATAGCTCTCATATTCTTCGAATAGTCGAGCTAACAATGAATGCCGTGAAAAGAAAACATTGTATCAAAATGCATTACATCAATTTATATGTGATAGATCCACGGAAAATAGAACGATATTATTGCAACGGAAAAAAGACTATAAGTACTGTTTACGGAAAGCAAGGCATTCTTTTAACATCAAATGGATTTGAAAATACAGAAACTCAAGATTTCATCAGTAGTTTTGACGAAAACACGTTATTAGGAACAAATACTGTCACATTTGAACAGTTAGACTATCCTATAACTAAAGAAGAAATACTAGCTTCGGCTAAACGAGTTAACCGAAATAAAGCGCCCGGAATTGACAATTTATTGTCTGAATATTTTGTAGAAACCCTCGACATAATATTACCGCATGTGGAAAAATTATTCAACAAAATATTACAAACGGGTACTATTCCTGAACAATGGGCGAAAGGTATTATTGTGCCAATTTTTAAGAAAGGTCAGACAAATGATCCGAATAATTATAGAGGGATTACCCTTGTAAGCTGTTTCGCAAAATTGTTCATGTCTATTATAAATAATAGGCTTAAACTATGGTCCGACGAAAATGAAATAATCTCAGATTCACAGTTCGGTTTTAGGTCAAACTTTAGTACCACATTTGTTTTAAATGAAGTCATCCAACATCACCTAAGGAACAAAATGAGACTATATTGCCTGTTTCTAGATTTGAAGAAAGCATACGATTTTATTGACCGTTCATCACTATACCTGAAACTCATTAAAAATGGTGTAGACGGGAAACTGTTTCAAATTATACGTTCGCTATACGCACATATTAAATGTTGTGTAAAGGCAGTTTAATGATTTGTCAGACTTTTTCATGAATGACATCGGTCTATTTCAAGGAGAAATATGTTCACCATTTTTGTTTTCCTTGTACATTAATGATCTTGCAACGGAGCTACAATCTAACTTAAATGCGGGAATAAATCTTGATCAATTATCATTATATCTAATCCTATTTGCAGACGACGCCGTTATTCTATCGGACACTGTTGAAGGTTTACTATCATCAATAAATAGCTTACAGAGTTACTGCGAAAAGTGGAACTTAACTGTAAATATCCAAAAAACTAAAATTATGGTCTTCAGAAAAGGAGGCATTATAGCTGCAAATGAAAGATGGCATTACGGCAATGAAGAAATAGTGATAGTGAATAGTTTCAACTATTTAGGTCTCGTGTTTACATCCGGTGGTTCCTTTAGAACAGCAACAATGACGCTAGCGGCAAAAGGACTCAAAGCGGTCGGGTCGTTATTCTCATTGGTAAAAAATATGCAAGTACCAACAAACATCATCTTTAATTTATTTGACTCTTTTGTGAGCTCAATTCTGACATATTTTGGTGAAATATGGGGCCTGTCAAGTACGGAGTGCATAGAACGGGTGCATAGAAAATTTATTAAATGGACACTAGGTGTAAAAATGTCTACTAGTAATGTGCGGGTTTATGGTGAGTCTGGCCGTTTCCTTTGATAATCGATCGAAAAGTAAAAGCAGTTAAATATTTTATAAAACTGACCAGTAGGAAAAGTAATTGTATTTTAAATACTTTGCTTGATAGATTGTTAAATTTGACTGAAAATGCTATTGACAATTGGTTATTAAAAGTGAGAGATTTATTAAATGCAATTGGTTTTGGTGAAATATGGGTTTTCCCAGCATCTGTTTGTATAGAAAGATTTACGCCTGTTCTGAAACAGAGACTAAGAGACTTTTACATAGCAGAATGGTATATAGATATTAACACGTGTCCTTCGTTATATTTATACAAGGAAATCAAACAAACTTTTGAAATTCCCTCATATCTCATAATATTGAATAACTTGAAATACAGACAAGCAATTGCAAAGATACGTATGGGATCGCATGATTTAATGATAGAAAAGGCAAGACACTTTGAAAATGCAGTGCCGAAAGATCAGCGAAAGTGTATGCTATGTGACATGAATGACATTGAAGACAAATTCCACTTCGTTTTAACATGTAAATTATATAGAGACATCAGAAAGAAGTATATAAGTGACTATTATTGTAATCATGCAAGTGTTTACAAGTTCATTGAACTTTTAAATTCAACAAATCAAAATGTACTTATCAAGCTAGCATTATATATTCTTAAGGCTTTTAGAATCAGACAATCATTTTTTAGAGAGACCAATAAGTGTTTGAACAGTGAATGTGTAGTTTTCAACATAATAGTGTCATAATAGATGACGTATTAACCAAACTTTCTGTTTTTGTAAAAAATATATGAATTCTCGCTGTTTATTATTGTGTGTAGCCGTTGTGTTTTGTGTATAATGTATGTGTTTTTCTATTTCTGTAAATATGATTATAATTATTACGCATGCTACAAATACGTGTCATATTGTATGTAAATGTCGATGAGCTGTTAATGTGCTTAAGACTAATAAAATATATGTTATGTTATGTTATTCTTTTTCAGTAATAAAATGCTAAAAATAAGCAGTCAACAATATAGTTTTATCTGACAACAGTTGTACTGACCTGACTCTTAAAGCCAGTGATATATGCCTATTATTATAACCAATAGACTTCAGAGAGTTAAATATAAAATATATCATTTACCCATCAGAGACAAAGAATTCCCCATTTGACATAACTGCCACATCAGATGGTTTACAAAAGTGCTTGTTACTGGTGCCAGGCTCAAATCGGATCCCTAAAGTCATGTCAGGTTTATCATCACCCTTGGGAATCCTAAACACCTGGTGCATAGCAACATCTGTCAACCATATATTCTCATCGGAATCTAGACTCAACCCATGTGGTAGATAAAATCTGATATACAAATAAGTAAATGTTAGTTTTTATATTTCATAATGTATTCAACTTTTCCTGATTTATAACATTTCAAATAAATAATATGTATGACACATACAATAACCTGGTATTACAAGAAACTCTATATACCAAATAACCACGGCAAAGATTAGCCAAGGAAATGGATCAAGTGTTTACAGTCCAATATCCCAGCACTGCCAGGTCAAGGTAGTGGCTTTGTATAGAGAATAAATAGAGAAACATCATCAAACTTTTAGCAGCAATTTTAACATCCGACTGTGCCTGTTGAACACAGTCTTTAACAGTAATTTATTACTACAAAAGTCACAGTCCAAACTTTTCCCTCAGTGAAAGGGGTGGAGTTACAATTGACTGGTTCATAGAACATTCTTTACTATTTTAAGACTGCATCAAAGTTTTACTTGAACTAGTATTACAATAGTTTTCAAATGAAAGTTCTGGCTCTGACTGTACCTGTTTTTACCAAAATGTCGTATGAGAGAGCCAGCTTTATCAAGTATAACTACAGGGTCCACATCAACAGGCATATTTTGTTGTGTATATCTGTTCATAGGTGTAAAAGACCTGTAAGACAACAACATGATTAATGAAGGATTATCAGTTTATCTCATCATAAGAAATAAAGGACCAATGAAACTCATTGTACATCTACAGTGATTTGTTTTCTAATTTATTAAAACAACCTGTGGCCTTTTGAAGGGGAAAATAAAGTGCCATAAATCAGAAAAGGGGAAATCAAATCCAACAACTGAGAATGGAATTTATCTACACATTTTATAAAATTTTCAATTAAATTTAACATGCATAGTCAAAGCAGAGGCTATAGGGACAGTTTTCTGCCTTCTAGTTGATATAATAAGTCAGATGCTGTTAAAGGGACTCCACTGAGGTTTTTTGACATGATGGGACTGAAAATATTTTTCCCAGATAAATGTACCATTTGGTGCAGGTTAAGACCACTAATCTTTGTGCTTAATTTCAGATCATACGCACACTTCATTTTTCCAGTATAATTATTCAAATTGTAAAAAAATGTCCCAAAATGAAAAGCGTTCACAGCAAGTCCACCCACCTGACCAATCTTTACACCATTCACTTCACATTCCAAACTCATGCCAATAATCAACTAAATTGTTATATAAAGAAGTTCACTTACAGGGAAGACCAAATATTTGATCCTCTATGGAATATGTAGAGGTCTCCATCACGGTTCACAGCAAGTCCACCCACCTGACCAATCTTTACACCATTCACTTCAGATATAAACTGTAGGTCCAAATCTTTGTTCAGTTTTACCTCTGTTAATTAAAAAGATATCATCATTTATTATAAATGATAGAAATGATACAGCATATGCAAAATCTTGAATTAGCGGACATTAAATTTCTTTAATTACTAAAACATTCATCTAAAATTTCAGTGTTTTTTTTTTTCCTTTATAAGACAAAATTTGATGAAACACTTGTATAAAATACAAAGCCTCAGAAAGCTACTACAACATAATATTCCGTATATATAAAACAATTGTACTACTGATATATTACCTGTACATTAAAATTGATAAAGGAATAATTTAGGACAGCAGTTCTCATATTGGCCAAAAATATTGCATGTGATATTTTCAATAACATGGTATGGCAACATTGAAAAAAAAACTACTAAAAATATGCACATAAATGTATCATACTTCTTACATAGTATCTCATTTAAATGTAAAAGTGAACTGTAAGACAAAAATCCTACAAACACTTTCAGAATAAGCAAAATTTCTTAGATCACTAATTTTCCAACTACCATACCTTTGATTCAGAAATTTATTTTACTTGGACTAAACTAAAAAGAACTGTACTAAAGCAGTCAAAAGTATGGAGTATAGTCAGACTACATGATAGACCAGACAGTCTCTTTATTGATCATAAAGACTGATCATATACTACCTAAACAGCTTAATGGAATTCAATGTCTTGTTTAACATATTGTTTCAAACATTCCAAGCAATTTAAACACAGGTTTTGGGGCATTTTACTATCATATATTTTTGTTTTCATTTTGTTTCACTGCTTCTGAGGGATCATGCCTTTTCCAGATATTTTGTCCCTGATAACAAATGTTTACTTTAGAGTAGTGCTCCAGACACATTGGTATCACTTTTGGCTTAACCCATGTGTATGTACTGTATACTTATGCTTAAGACATCATGCTGATCATTTGTTTATAAAATCATGTAAAATTATACAATAACATATTATTTAACTTTAAATGTTCCCAATTTACAGCATGCAAAAGATAGAAATGTAAAAAAATAAAACCAAATCTATAGCAAGATAAACAGTAAAACAAATAAACCAAAACACACATTAACCAAATAAGAAAATGTACAAAACAACCAAAAAAGCAAAAGAAATAATGAAGCAAAACTAACCAACTTAGGATCCACAACTACATACAAACTAAAAAACCTGTCTTACATAAAGATTAACTCTATCTTCCAAAAAAAAAAAATTAAATGCATAATAACCTGTTACCTAATCATTTACAGGAACCAAAATTTGCATGAGTCAATTAATCAAATCAGTTGTTTTATCATGTATATATCTTCAACTCAGACTGCTTTTTTTTTCTTCACATATTGCTATAATGTAATGTTTTACCTTTTAAAGAAGTCTTAAGTATAATTGTTCAAATTAAGATAAGTTACCAAACTTTTTCATAAAGTAGTTTTTTTAATTTTGTTTTCAATCTATATTTATGTACATACACTCTATGAATTCACGGAAATAGAGTTATTTTCAATTGATTTTGCAACAAAATCTCTAGTATAATTGATATCTTTCCTCACTGAACTTGCATAAGCTATATAGTGTGTTAAAATGAAAATTTTGGTTTAATCAAGAACTTTTGTTTTAATAGTTTTTTTTTCTGTTGAGGTGGATAAACATACATGTATTTAATCAGCTAGTATACAGCATGTTATGCTAATAAATATAGCCCTAGGTGTAAAATAAAAATCGATCAGAACTATCTACGTATATTTGGCTGTCTGAATTTTCATCAGCAAATTGCTAATGCGGACAATTGCCATCTTATGCTCATCACTTGAATTATAGACTTGACAGCATATAAAATTGACTACATAAATAACAAAGCTGAACATGCCTAATAAATCCTACACTAAAAATCATTTAGTGCCTTGTTAGAAGCTTTTAATTGTCTTGTAAACTAAAAAGTCACAGTTTGCATTTTTGTTTAGGTTGTCTATTGGTTTGACTTCTGTAAAAAAGATGCTCTGATTGGCCACAGATATCATACAGCTCTGCACATATCTCTTAGCAGACTCAAGGTCATTGATGCACTATATATGTGGCAGCTGATGTCCTTATTTTAGTGACAGGTTACTTGAGGGGCATGATGTATAGTTGATATTTTAGTGTTGTGACTTGAGCAGATTTTATCAAAGGTCAACTGTGTGCATATCCTGAGTTTCACGAGTTCAAACTCTGATCACTGTCATTCAGCAGCCCTGCATTTAGAATATCAAATATGCCCCCATTTCAATTCAAAACAGTCCATCACCAGTATGAAGCTTTAAAACTGCCCATTACCATTATGAGGTCTTTAAAACTGCCCATTACCATTATGAGGACTTTAAAACTGCCCATTACCATTATGAGGATATTAAAACTGCCCATTACCATTATGAGGATATTAAAACTGCCCATAACTATTATGAGGACTTTAAAACTGCCCATTACCATTATGAGGATATTAAAACTGCCCATTACCATTATGAGGATATTAAAACTGCCCATTACCATTATGAGGATATTAAAACTGCCCATTACCATTATGAGGATATTAAAACTGCCCATTACCATTATGAGGATATTAAAACTGCCCATTACCATTATGAGGATATTAAAACTGCCCATTATTATGAGGATATTAAAACTGCCCATAACCATTATGAGGACTTTAAAACTGCCCATTACCATTATGAGGATATTAAAACTGCCCATTACCATTTTGAGGATATTAAAACTGCCCATTACCATTATGAGGATATTAAAACTGCCCATTACCATTATGAGGATATTAAAACTGCCCATTACCATTATGAGGATATTAAAACTGCCCATTACCATTATGAGGATATTAAAACTGCCCATTACCATTATGAGGACTTTAAAACTGCCCATTACCATTATGAGGACTTTAAAACTGCCATTACCATTATGAGGATATTAAATCTGCCCATTACCACTATGAGGACTTTAAAACTGCCCATTACCATTATGAGGACTTTAAAACTACCCATTACCATTATGAGGACTTTAAAACTGCCCATTACCATTATGAGGATATTAAATCTGCCCATTACCATTATGAGGACTTTAAAACTGCCCATTACCATTATGAGGATATTAAAACTGCCCATTACCATTATGAGGATATTAAAACTGCCCATTACCATTATGAGGATATTAAAACTGCCCATTACCATTATGAGGATATTAAAACTGCCCGTTATCAAATGAAGACTTTCAATAGCAAGATACTTAAGACATATATCAGGATGCGTTGTTTCAGTATTTTGGGTACTTTATCCATACACTTAAAAGTGAATTTTTTTGTGTTTAACTTAGTTAAATTAATAGCACTGAAATTTATGCTACCTATTTCATAGTACAGTTTGTACTATCAATTTAACTGATATACAACGTTTTCAATCTATTGGTCATAAAAAAGAATGGGTCTTGATTTTGTCCAAAGTGAGTATTAGGTTTTTTAAATAATTAAACTGTTAAATTAGCTAAGAGTATTAAACCTGGTAGAACTGTACAGATTGTTCGCTTGGTCTTCCTATAGACCAAGCTGTTCTCATTATTAGTTGATAATGATGATTTCATCTAAGATAAACCAACTACTCAGCTGCATATATCTGCATCAAACTGACAACACATGCTACACAAGAGGAGACTTATAAACTAGCTTAGCTCACAACATCTGGTAGATTAAAATATTATTCTACGGAAAGCGAGGATAAACAGCCAAATACAGACAATAACCAGACTCCAATATGAATACCTTCCATTGATTTATCAGTACCATGTAAGCCAGCTTCTGAATGGTTCTGTTTCTGGGTTACCTTGACTATGCCATGTCTAGAATGACTATCAGACTTTGACGTTAATCTATTTACATCTGAATTAGGTAGATTGGAATTTGCACTTGCAGCATATTCATCATATTTATCATTAAACATTTTATTACGATTGCGGCTCAAGGCTGGGTACGACTTTTTCGGAAATTCGGAAAAACTGACATCATAATCAGGGTTGTCATATAGATCATAAATGGGCTTTTTTAATCGATTACGACTGCGCTGTTGAATAACTTCATTATAATAATCATCTAATCCTGGATAATCCATCATATAAGATGGTGGTCTACGCATGTCAACACCTGAATACCCTGAACCTTTCTTGCCATAACCCTGATCATTGTTCCGATAAACATCATCTAATAAACTGTCACCAAATGAGGTAGATAACTTTCCCTGAGACCCATAATTATTCCTTAATATTCCATTACCGGATTTATCTGTGTTTTGAAGATTTCCATGTAAATCCACTTGGGGACGCTCGTTGACAACTGGAGGCTCATCTATTTTTGTGTGGTCAGTATCGTCATGGTTGTTGCCACCCATTCCATGGTGATGGTGACCCATTGCTGTGCCCTCTAAAGCAGGGTTTGGTGGTAACGGAACATCTGAGTCAGCTGGAATGTTCCGGAAAACCTGCCTTTGTTCATTTTGAAAACATGTACTTTCACGTTGTCTACCAGAATTCTCCATAGAACTGTTCATGTAATACATGATGTAGAAATTACACATTTCATCATTAGCCGTTGACCTGAAATAAACAAATAAGACATTATTATCCAACATTGTTTACCAATAATTCCAATTTAGAGTGTAAAATCATAGAATAAGTTATGTTTCTAATTTCAATGTGGTGCAATCATATGGCTGATGACCTGAAGGACCAAGAAGAAAGCATCTGAAAATTATTTGCATTAAACAAAATGTAATTGTTTTTTCCATCATATTTATCATAGAAATTAATACATTACACATACCTTAAATTGTAGACAATCAAGTTGTAAGATGCAGGCTTAGAATAAAAAATTATCAATCTATGTTCCCTAAGTAATCAAATTGAGGTTACATTATAAACTGCTGTGAAAAAATCAACATAAACATATGCCAAGATAAATCTGAGAAAATCAGTTAATAAAAATAAATAACATACCCTATTTCTGTGGGTCTATATCTTCCAGTAGAATTATAGGTACATCTTGCTGCCTGTAATTATATTTAAAATCTCCATCAAATTTGTACATTTTGCAAATTGCCATGCTTTGTTGTTTTTGTTCTGATATTGCAGAATTAACATTCATCAAAATGTGATCAAGAAAAACTTGGATAAAACTCCAAAGGAATAATTCAAATGGATTTCTATTTCACAACTGCTTTCATATTTAAAGGACAACCTCGGTTTTTTTATGCATTTTTTAGGACACAAATGGACATCCAAAAAGAGCAATCAACTTTCCATAAGCTTACTAGATAGTTTAAAAACACAGCAAATAATTAAAAAGACCCTGGCAGAATGTTAAGCATCAACAGTGAAGGGAAAATGCTAGGCAAATGAGGTGCATACATACTATTTTACAATGCTCTTTTATAAACCTCTTTATCTAACTACACACCTATAATACACTGTACAAAAATGTCACTTAGGTAATTTATTGTATTCATATTGTAGAAACTAGTGCAAACTTGATTTTATAAAAAAACCTAATATTCTCAAGGTCTCAATTACAGCAATTTTTGAAATCTATCCAACAAGTCCTTGCACAATGTTAATCAAAACATCACAAATATTCAAATGTCAAAAAACAACCATTACAAGAAAAGACTGAACTCACTTAAACTGGGACAGTAAGATTAACAATCTCATTTGTTTACAAACTTACCAGAATGTCTCCTGGATTTATTCTAATATTGTCCTCAACTGGGTAAAATGCCTGAAAACAAGTGGGAAAAGTTATAACTTTGACAGATTCACAGTAGTGTTCTTAAAGACATTGATATAATACATTACATCTGTCTGACACAAACCTGAAAGGACAGGCAGCATCTTATACCTTGTGCTATTCACCACTAATGTAAATCATAAAATACAAACATACTGGTTTGGGAGATAAACTCAGCCGAGAATCAGTGTTTTTGGGGTATATTTCATTTATTTGTTTATGTATTCTGATGAATCTTGCACCATAATAAACTTCAGCTCTTCGATTTTCCGGTATCACCATAAAAGTTATATTTAGAAACATAACGAGTAATTTTGAGAGGCCCTGGAAGAGGTAAGTAAAAAGGATATGTTTAACGCGCGCGAGTAGATAATTCCGGCTCTTTGCTTTTTTCTTCTTAAATGAGTAAGTGAAAACGTAAAATAACATGTTTAGACATTTTATTATTCCTTTGCTGTTCATTTATGTCAAATAAAAAATATTTGTTACCAAAATTGTTGAGCATTACGTTAGTATAATGAATATCTATGATAACACGATGTTTATATGCAACGTACTATGTAACATATAAACCATTTTTACGTAAAAACACATGCATTATCGTTTATTAACGTGTAACGAAATATGTAGTTAAAGAATTAGTGATTCAAATTTATTTTTGCTAAGCTTAACAGAGTGAAGAAGAAATTAATTTTGTGATATTCAACCTACACATTAACATATAAAAGGAGCATTTAACACCAGTTTTTCAATCCATTCCACTTAAAGATTAAAATTGTGTAATCAGCCTTTTTTCTGAGTTAGCAAGACAAAAGTGAGTCTGAATTTCATCTACAAAATGTATAAGTAAACGTCGTCTGCTTTACCGGTAGCCGGTCAATATAGAAAAGTACCCCTGTGCGGGCCTCAAAATGAGCATCTGCTGCACATGCGCGCAACAATGGGATTCCCGTACTTTTTATACGCATGTTTTGTAAACAAACAGGTAAAAGTCTGTGTTATTTTTTAAATATCTTACCAAACTTGACAAAATTTCCAGATATTGTCGAATTCCAGAGATAGTATGAGATGGTGAGCTTGATTAGATTAAAAATTCTGTTAACTCGATTTAATTATAAAAAGCCGAGTTTATCAACCAGCCGAAGTTATCTCCCCAACCAGTAAACTGTTGATCAATTTTACTATAAATGTGTTTAAACAGAATACCAAACAGAATTTTTGAATATATGCAGCCATTTATCTTAGTTAAGTCATATCTTTTCAGTCAGCTTCCTGGTGCTGACCACCCTAACCCTACATCTACCTTTAAAGTGAACATGTCTATAATGGGCACATTTTCCATTAGTGTTTCGAATATTGATAAAAACAGAAATAGAAATGTATCAATTGAATTTTCTTATAAAGTGCTGCTTGAAAATAAAATGTTGATAAAGTTCTAAGTGATTAAGAATGACCATATATCCAATGAATAATAATAATTTGTTCTAGAACACTTTATAATCTGCTATTTAAATATCTTCTATTTAAATATATGTAATATCAGATCATGTATCTCACACTTGCCAACAACATCCATGTATAATGATTTAGTGATTTGCTGTTATGTCTAGTACTCAATACTATCAACGTAATTATGCATTGTATTACAGACCTTCCATTAAAGACCAATTCACGTTAAACAATGCTGAATCAGCACTTACCTGTGGCCACTGTGGATTTCCCTTGCCAATCAACTTATATTCACCATTTACTACTTTATAACCCGATATAACACGACCTAATCAACAGTAAATATTAATAATATATACATAGGACACGAAAAGCATGCACTATTTTGTTATCGTCAATTACATTTTGAAATTGACACAAAACATTTTATGATATTCACTAAAAACACTTATATCTCAAAAAGAAAGAAAGCATCTAAGTTAAAATTATGATGAATACTTATTCTGAAACAAAGAAATTCTTGCATTTGGGAAAACTGTCAGAGTTTGTAAATAATTTTGCCTATACAAAAAGCACACAAACAGTTTTCTTGAATTTTAGGATAGAAAGAATCCAAAGAAAGTTTTATAAGATGTGTTTATAATAAATCGCCTTCACTGATGTTCAAGTAAAACCACAGACCAATATTCAATATTTTAACAGCTCAATGTTCCTGACACAATTCAAACAAACAGCATTGGAAGGCAAGTAGTTCAAAATCAGCAAATTAATCTATTCATCTACTGGGGCATACACATATTAAATTGAAAACTTGATACAAAAAGTATACTATAATACAGCACTTACAAAGGCTATGAGCATGTGTCCTAAAACCAAAGGGAACAATACCATCTTCCCAATTAAACCTACATGATGAATCTACATGAAACTCTGTAATATATAAAATACATTCAATGCTATATTAACTTATAATGGCAGCAGCTCAATTATTTTGTATTGTGTATCTTTTTAAATATTTATTTTTGTTATAATAACATCTTAAACAGAAAATACAAAATAGAAGGGGAAACAAAAATTAATATAGAAGAAATGAATGCCATCTGGACCTTTTATACAAAAATTTGTCATATTATTTTGTTTAAAAATGAGACAGACAACGAGAACTGTCTGTGTAACAGTATGCTTGGAAATTCTCAGTACATGTTCATGTATGTGATATGAATTAAATATGGAATAAGACTAGGTCTCTCATTAATAAATGGTACATAATACCAGTGAAACAAGAGGGCCATGATGGCCCTAGATCGCTCACCTGACTTATCAAACTCATCCAAACAATTACCTAGACAAGCATTCCGACCAAGTCTCATGACAGGTGAGTCAAAAATGTGACCACTACAGTGTTAACAAGGATTATCCATATTTGAGCAGTGCGACCTAGTTTTTTACCCAGGTGACACATATTCAAACTTGACCTAGAAATCATCAAAACAAAATTTCAGATCAATTTCCAGGATACTTGGATCAAAACAGTAGCAACTAGAGTGTTAACAAGATTTTTCTATTTTTAGCTCCGGTGACCTAGTTTCACATGCGATTTCGAACTCATCCAAGCAATTACCTAGACAAGCATCCTGACCAAGTTTGATGATAATTGAGTCGAAAATGTGACCACTAGAATGTTAACAAGGTTTTTCCATATTTAGGCGGTGTGACCTAGTTTTTCATGCAAGATGACCCATGTTCGATCTTGACTTAGAAATCATCAAAACAAACTTTCAGACCAATTAACAGAATATTTGATCACAACAGTAGCCACTAGAGTTTTAACAAGATTTGACAATGATCCATGTTCGATTTATTCCCAGCAATGACCTAGACAAGTTTCCTGACCAAGTTTGATGACAATTGAGTCAAATTGTGACCACTAGAGTGTTAACAAGGTTTTTCTATTTTTAGCTCCTGTGACCTAGTTTTTCATCCGAGATGACCCATGTTCGAACTCATCCGAGCTATCACCTAGACAAGTATCTTGACCAAGTTTGATGATTATTGATGCAAAAATGTGACCACTAGAGTGTTAACAAGGTTTTTCTATTTTTAGCTCCGGTGACCTACTTTTTCATCCGAGATGACCAATGTTCAAACTCATCTGAGCTATCACCTAGACAAACATCATGACCAAGTTTGATTATGATTGAGGCGAAATTGTGACCTCTAGAGTGTTAACATGGTTTTTCTATTTTTAGCTCCGGTGACCTAGTTTTTCATCCGAGATGACCCATGTTCGAACTCATCTGAGCTTTCATCTAGACAAGCATCTTGACCAAGTTTGATGATGATTGATGCAAAAATGTGACCGCTAGAGTGTTAACAAGGTTTTTCTATTTTTAGCTCTTGTGACCTACTTTTTCATCTGAGATGACCCATGTTCGAACTCATCCGAGCTATCAACTAGATAAGCATCCTGACCAAGTTTGATGATGATTGATGCAAAAATGTGACCGCTAGAGTGTTAACAAGGTTTTTCTATTTTTAGCTCCGGTGACCTACTTTTTCATCCGAGATGACCCATGTTCGAACTCATCCGAGCTATCACCTAGACAAGCATCTTGACCAAGTTTGATGATGATTGATGCAAAAATGTGACTGCTAGAGTGTTAACAAGGTTTTTTCTATTTTTAGCTCCGGTGACCTACTTTTCATCCAAATGACCCATGTTCGAACTCATCCCAGCTATCAACTAGATAAGCATCCTGACCAAGTTTGATGATGATTGATGCAAAAATGTGACCGCTAGAGTGTTAACAAGGTTTTTCTATTTTTAGCTCCGGTGACCTACTTTTTCATCCCAGATGACCCATGTTCGAACTCATTTGAGCTATCACCTAGACAAACATCCTGACCAAGTTTGATGATGGTTGAGGCAAAAATGTGACCTCTAGAGTGTTAACAAGGTTTTTCTATTTTTAGCTCTTGTGACCTAGTTTCTCATCCGAGATGACCCATGTTCGAACTCATCCGAGCTATCAACTAGATAAACATCCTGACCAAGTTTGATGATTATTGAGGCAAAAATGCGACCGCTAGAGTGTTAACAACTAAATGTGAACGGCCGACGGCCGACAGACAATCATCGATCCTAAAAGCTCACCCTGAGCATGCTCAGGTAAGCTAAAAAGGGGTTGTATAAAAAAAAAAACCCAAAGTGTTGTATTAATGGCAAGGCTATCACCTGGGTCAGCAAGAGAGAGAGTGCAATATAAAGTTAATATTATGTGTGATAGTCAGTTACTTACTTGCAGTATTTCTTGGTATGGTTATTCCATAGCCTAGTAGTAAGTAAATTCCTGATACATAGGGTTGTCTGTAAAAACAAAAAAAGCAGATCAAATTTTGAGATATTAAACGACATTATCGTTATAAAAGTTGAACTACACTCAGTAAATGAGAAATTTTGAACACAACATGCATTTTTTCTTATTGAACAAAGAACAGCCGAAGTGTGTGTTATTATGCATTTTAACACCACCCGCATTCTTCACTATTGAATATAGAAGAACCAAAAGTGTGTGTTATTATGCAATAAATTCACTGTTGACATTCTATATTTAGACTTGTGATGTAACCATTAGACATGTGACGTAAGCACTAAAAATGCTTTGCGCTGAAAATAAGTACTGAAACAAATCAGGCAGCATTTACTTGTTGATGCAATGTTAGAATCAAAATAACATATCCAAATCGGTGATCTTATCACTTGATAAAATCACTGTTTGTTGTTTGGATACACACCATTATATCTCGAGGGCACAGCCTTCTTGATATAATGCCTCGCATCCGAACTCAGAACAGTGATTTCATTTAGCAATAAAATCACTGTTTGGGATATATTATTTCTTAACAGAAATATTATATTCAACGGATAAGAAAATTGCATTGTTGAACATATGAGAAAATTACAATGTATGTATTACATTCAACAAATAAGATAATTTGAAATATTATGTTCACTAAATGGGCATATGTTCACTATGAGATACTAGAAAAACTTTGCTCAATAAAAATGAAATATTATACTTAGCATATAGTCAGCGACTAAATAATACGTGAGAAAATGGAGATACATAGTAATACATACACATAGTAATACATACTGTAAAATCATTATTATTCATGGGGCAAGAATTTTCGTGGTTTTTGTGGGTAGGTTAATCCACGAAATTAAGATCCAATAAAATTTTATGCCAACAAATACTTCTAACCATGCCTCTATTCTATATATAACAAATATGCGTCAGTGTTAGAAATAACGGCTGAATTTTGTGTAATGAATATATACAAATTATCAGGTTAGTGACAGACTATTTCCATAAATAGTTTAGGTTTGCAATATTTAAAAAACTTGAAAGAAAAGTCGATTATATGTCTTCAATTTGTTGTCACAAATGTCGATCGCATATATACACATCACGTGGACTACTTGATCCTTGTAGGCTACTTGAATGTGTTATCAAGAATACTTCACATAAGTAAATATGAGAACCCAGTGCAATAATTAGAGCTTATAAAAATTGTCAGTTTACTCTTGTGTTAATTGCTGTCAATTATCGGGAGTAACTGTGCTATCTTTGACTTATGCCCAAAGGCAAGGATTAATTTATTGACAAGCGCTGTGTGACATGTAAAGATGTGTACATGCGTGAGTAAAAATGCGCGGCGATTAAGTGTATGATTACTTTGCATTAAATTATTTTTTTTTACAATTGAGAAAATCCACGAATTTAAGAACCCACGAAAATGCCCGTTTTGATAAAACCACAAAATTTCATGCCCACGAAGTGAATTCACAGTACATTGAATAATATGTACATTGAACTATCAACATACAGAGATAACAAACATTACCAAACTAGAACTGTGTCCAAAGGACACGGATGCCCCCACTGACAACATTTATATGGTATATAGTGAAAAAATCAACAAAGGGCCATAATTCTGTTAAATTTGGTGGCAGCAAAAATTCCTTCCTTTACTACCATCTACACATTAAGGTTGTTCATCCCTGGAAGTTTAAGCAAAATCTGCCATCCGGTTTAAGAGGAGTTGCGTTCACAAAATTTCTATATAGTATATAGTGAAAAAATCAATGAAGGGTCATAATTCTGTTAAATTTGGTCGCAGCAAAAATTCCTTCCTTTACTACCATCTACACATTAAGGTTGTTCATCCCTGGAAGTTTAAGCAAAATCTGCCATCCGGTTTAAGAGGAGTTGCGTTCACAAAATTTCTATATAGTATATACTGAAAAAATCAACAAAGGGCCATAATTCTGTTAAATTTGGTCGCAGCAAAAATTCCTTCCTTCACTGCCATCTACACATTAAGGTTGTTCATCCCTGGAAGTTTAAGCAAAATCTGCCATCCGGTTTAAGAGGAGTTGCATTCACAAAATTTCTATATGGTATATAGTGAAAAAATCAACAAAGGGCCATAATTCTGTTAAATTTGGTCGCAGCAAAAATTCCTTCCTTTACTACCATCTACACATTAAGGTTGTTCATCCCTGGAAGTTTAAGCAAAATCTGCCATCCGGTTTAAGAGGAGTTGCGTTCACAAAATTTCTACATAGTATATAGTGAAACAATCAACAAAGGGCCATAATTCTGTTAAATTTGGTCGGCAGCGCAAAAATTCCCTCCTTTACTACCATCTACACATTGAGGTTGTTCATCCCTGAAAGTTTAAGCAAAATCTGCCATCCGGTTTAAGAGGAGTTGCGTTCACAAGATTTCGGGACGTACGGACAGACGGACAGACGTACATACGGACGGACGGACGGACAAGTGCAACGCTATATGCTCCCACTCTGTGAGGGCATAAAAAGGTCATTAACTTTACTATTTATATTCTATAATGTAACATATGACAAACCTCTGTCTTGTAGTATACAGTCTGATCCCAGAATTGTCAGATGCTGAAAATATAATATTATTAAAATCATTACAACTATTCAAATTGAATTTATATTTCTGAATTGAAAAATTTCAGATATTGTTGTATAGTTTAAGTTACCCAAAGATAACGCATATTGCGTATTATAATATTTTGCAGCTAATACAGAGCTCATGTTGAAATGTGTTTTTTCCATTGATTTCTAGTCATGTTGGCCATCTTTATCAACACAATAATGATGTTTGTCATTATTTTAGTGAAATGTATAAGGACCACCCCGCATCATTTTCTGCACTTCTCCATCACACTTGTCTTTGTGGTTTAGAAGATGGTAGCAGAAAGTGATGATTGACAACCTACAACAGCAAGCTGATCACTAACTATATCATGCTTGAGCATGATGCACTTAGGTAAGTTACAAATATAGACAAAAAGTAACATTTACCATTTAAAGCATTGGCATAATGTATCTGTATAACAATATGTCTGATATCAGTTGTTCTGCCAATATGTTGACCAACATCTGAAAATAGTAAAATTACAATAAGTAACTTACATCTCATATAAAAATAAAACATAATGACCAAATTAAACAAGATATGTTTGTAAAACATGTATGCCCCCTATCAGCAGCCAATTAGTCATGTGATAAGGTTATTATGCATGACTTCTGACCCAGTGATCAAACAATTAATAAGGGTTATCAAGTATCTACTGGTCATGACCTTAACCTTTGACCCCTTGACCCAAAACTCAATAGGGGTCATCTGCTGGTCACGACCAATCATCATACAAAGTTTGAAGTTCCTAGGCCTAAGCGTTTTTAATTAATTGATTGGAAACCGTTTTTACCTACAAGGTCAATGTGACCTTGACCTTTGACCCAAAATCAATAGGTCATCTGCTGGTCATGACCAATCACCATACCAAGTTTGAAGTTCCTAGGCCTAAGGGTTCTTGAGTTATTGATCGGAAACCGTTTTAACATACAAGGTCAATGTGACCTTGACCTTTGACCCCAAAATCAATAGAGGGTCATCTGCCGGTCATGACCAATCACCATGCCAAGTTTGAAGTTCCTAGGCCGAAGTGTTCTTTAGTTATTGATCAGAAACCGTTTTTACTTACAATGTCAATGTGACCTTGACCTTTGACCCCTTGATCCCAAAATCAATAGGGGTAATCTGCTGGTCATGACAAATCACCATACCAAGTTTGAAATTCCTAGGCCTTAAAGTTCTTTAGTTATTGATCAGAAACCGTTTTTACTTACAAGGTCAATGTGACCTTGACCTTTGACCCCTTGACCCAAAACTCAATAGGGGGTCATCTGCTGGTCACGACTAATCATCATACAAAGTTTGAAGTTCCTAGGCCTAAGTGTTTTTAGTTTATTGATCGGAAATCATTTTTACCTACAAGGTCAATGTGACCTTGACCTTTGACCCCTTGACCCCAAAATCAATAGGTCATCTGCTGGTCATGACCAATTACCATACCAAGTTTGAAGTTCCTAGCCAAAGGGTTTTTAAGTTATTGATTGGAAAGCGTTTTTACCTACAAGGTCAATGTGACCTTGCCCTTTGACCCCTTAACCCCAATATAAATAGGGGTCATCTGCTGGTCATGACCAATCACCATACCAAGTTTGAAGTTCCTAGGCCTAAGGGTTTCTTTAGTTATTGATCGGAAACCGTTTTTAGCCCTAAGAGGTCAATGTGACCTTGACCTTTGACCCCTTGACCCAAAATCAATACGGGTCATCTACTGATCATGACCAAATCACCATATCAAGTTTGAAGTCCCTAGGCCTAAGGGTTCTTTCGTTATTGATCAGAAACCGTTTTTACCTACAAGGTCAATGTGACCTTGACCTTTGACCCCTTAACCCCAAAATCAATAGGTCATCTGCTGGATATAACCAATCACCATACCAAGTTTGAAGTTCCTAGGCCTAAGGGTTCTTTTGTTATTGATCGGAAATCGTTTTTACATACAAGGTCAATGTGACCCTTGACCTTTGACCCCTTGACCCCAAAATTAATAGGTCCTCTGCTGGTCATGACCAATCACCATACCAAGTTTGAAGTTCCTAGGCCTAAGGGTTCTTTAGTTTATTGATCAGAAACCGTTTTTACCTACAAGGTCAATGTGACCTTGACCTTTGACCCCTTAACCCCAAAATCAATAGGGGTCATCTCCTGGTCATAACCAATCACCATACCAAGTTTGAAGTCCTAGACCTAAGGGTTCTTTTGTTATTGATCCGAAACCGTTTTTACCCAAGAGGTCAATGTGACCTTGACCTTTGACCCCTTGACCCCAAAATCAATAGGGGGTCATCTACTGATCATGACCAATCACCATACCAAGTTTGAAGTTCCTAGGCCTTAAGGTTCTTTAGTTATTGATCGGAAACCGTTTTTGCTTACAAGGTCAATGTGACATGACCTTTGACCCCTTGACCCAAAATCAATAGGGGTCATCTACTGATCATGACCAATCACCATACCAAGTTTGAAGTTCCTAGGCCTTAAGGTTCTGTAGTTATTGATCGGAAACCGTTTTTGCTTACAAGGTCAATGTGACCTTGACCTTTGACCCCTTGACCCCAAAATCAATAGGGGTCATCTACTGATCATGACCAATCACCATACCAAGTTTGAAGTTCCTAGGCCTTAAAGTTCTTTAGTTATTGATCGGAAACCGATTTTGCTTACAAGGTCAATGTGACCTTGACCTTTTGACCCTTGACCCCAAAATCAATAGGGGTCATCTACTGATCATGACCAATCACCATACCAAGTTTGAAGTTCTAGGCCTTAAGGTTCTTTTAGTTATTGATCGGAAACCGTTTTTTGCTTTACAAGGTCAATGTGACCTTGACCTTTGACCCCTTGACCCCAAAATCAATAGGGGTCATCTACTGGTCATGACCAATCACCATACCAAGTTTGAAGTTCCTAGGCCTAAGGGTTCTTTAGTTATCACTCGGAAACCATTTGGTCTACGGACCGACGGACCGACGGACCGACAAGTGCAAAGCAATATACCCCCTTTTTTTCAAAATGGGGGCATAATCATAAGAATAAATTATAAACTTTCAGGCCCTGATTAGCACATAAAGATTATTTTACCTCAACATTTCCTTTGTTTGGTTAGTTGAATTTTATGCTGACTGTGACATTTTTTATTTTATCTCATCAGTCGATGAAATATAACAACAAAAGTGAAGAAGAAAGGGCGTTCATTACCAGTAATAATCAATTTTTCCCCAAGTGACTGATTACTAATGCTACATGATTTCTGAGAGATGTACTGGTAATAATAAAATAACTCAACCTGCTGAATTTGTGTAATGTACTAACAGGTTACCCTGCCTTGAATTTGGATCAGTCCATTTGTAAATTACGGGATATCAATATTCCATGCTCTTAACCAGATACATAGACCAATCATTTTCAGTTCCAGCAGGTTAAACGTCTGGTCCGTTCTGATCATACACATGTATATAATAACTTATTTTCTAACTTACCTTTTGGAAGAGATAATGGTGGAGCATTTTTAGCCCATGCAAATATAATCTGATCATCTCCATCACATACTTGTCCACATCTCCTACAATATAACCATCATATGATAGCAAATTAAACTTCTCCTTTGTTTTGATTTTCATTGAGAACTTTATCTGATTCCAGTGTTTCAACATCATTTCATTACAAAAAATGCACTTGAAAAAACTTGGGGTTCTACTTTTCTCTCCAATGGTTCTACATTTTCATGTTAACACAGGCAGTTTATCAAACTTGCATTCACTAATTCTGTACAGAGATCATCTATCTTCTATAAGTAGTAAACAAAATCTCCTCATCAATGAATTACAGCAGCAATGCCAGAGTTAGGTTAATGTGTTACATTATGGAACAGTAAAAAGACGTTGTTAAATATTTGCTGTAACTTTGGATTTAATGTAATACAATAAAATGTAGGCTAGTATGAATCAAGTATATGTACCAAAATGTTTCTATTTCAGTACAATTTTAAACATTGTCAACACAATATATCACTTCTATACAATGAAAAGTAAATTAACGATGTAAACTGTTATTCACACAAATGCAAACATATAATTTACTGTATAAGTGGTTAATTTTGCGACATGGAAATATTTGTGTTTTTTGCGAATTGAAATTATTTGCAAATAATTGATCACGCAAAAATTATTTCTTTTTAGGCAAACTTTCCTCTATCATTTGAAATCACGTTGTCATTCAACATCTTACACAAATAAGAATCATATTTTCGCAAATATTCCTGCATGCAAAAAAGTCCACTTTTTGACATTCGCAAAATTTTTGTGACGCAAAAATATCCACTTATACAGTATAATTTTAAAGCAGTTACAGTAACTAACCAGACTTCACCAGTGTTACGTCGTAAATTTCTGCAGCCGAACACTAAAACATGATGAGCAACATCCGCACTCGCTAGAGCCTCATAACGCACTGTAAAATAGTCCATCATAATCATATACATGACTTACTTATTAAATATAACTTACTAAATGTACATTATTATACAAATAAAAAAGTTCTATAAAAATCAAAATAAACAAAATTCAAACAAAAAAGATCTCATATTTGGGTTTTAAGTTACATCAGCATTGTAAAGGTAGATTGTACTATGTAAACTTTCCAGCTTTACTAGTTGAGGAAGATCGGGTGCTGTGCCAATCTGTGCATAGTATCAAGTATTGTCCACTGACTTTCAAATGAAAGAAACTGAAATTTCCATTGCCCATTATGGATTAAATATGAATTAGTGACTCTAAGTAAGTGACCATACCCACAGAGCCATTGAGGCAGAAAATGATAGATTCAAATTTATAACTGCCCTATAACTCAATTTTAAACTTATAACTTACTTACTTGTCCCTGTTTTGGAGATATACTTGTGTAAGATGCTTCAACTTAGGTACATTGACAGTCATTATTCATTTCATTTAAATACAAGATGTGTTCAGAAGTTACAACCAATGATTTACAATTAAAAGTTATTCATCATAAGAGTAGAAAATAGAATCATGTCAAATTATATAGTAGGCTTTTATGTATACCTATGTATCCATCAGAACTTTGTTGATCTTGTACACCAAGTATATCTTCCACATCATATCCAGAACAAAAGTATCCATCAGGCTGCAATATAACAAAACTATATAACTGAATGGTCTCATTATGATAAAACTGAATGTTTAATGCATTTAGATTAACAGGGTGTTCGTTTGACCCTTGAAATGACTCTTTGACACTTCAAATTTCCAATAGGCCTGATTTGACTCTCAGGATTTTAAGTGGAGGGTCAAATTTTGTTAAAATCATGGGGATTTGACCTTGTAGTTGGTAAAACTTAGTCAAAATGACCCTCAGGATTTCATGGCTAGTGAACACCCTGGATTAACCTCCCCTGCTTGACACCATTGTCATGTGACTAACTGACACCATTGTCATGTGACTAACTGACACCATTGTCATGTGACTAACTGACACCATTGTCATGTGACTAACTGACACCATTGTCATGTGACTAACTGACACCATTGTCATGTGACTAACTGACACCATTGTCATGTGACTTCTTGAAATCCTACCACAATACAACTACAATGACATGTCTACAGACTGTGTGATATAAATTACTTTTATTACTGTAAGAAAATGAACAGCATAATGTTCTTAAAGACATGATGAGACCTACATGTATTAAACCATTTCAAGTGTAACCTTGACCTTTCATCTTCTTGTCAAAGGAAAGCAAAAGATCATGAAAACATATTGACTGAAAGTAGTTCAACAATAACATTTTCTTTAAGTTTGGTTCATTTCTCTGGTATTTATGCCTATTTCTACACATTTTTGATCATACCTCAGCAGTTTGTCCACTTTACCTGCTTTATCTTAGATATCTAAGTGGTAAATAATTACCAATTTCTCAACAAACAACCCCACATGCTAACCCCACATTATTACTTTTAGTGATAAACTTGATTTCAACCGTTACATTTGACCACCAGACTCTGTTGTGACATAAATATTTTAATGGAATTTTTTCTGCATGTAAAATTTGATCAGAAGTGCAAATAGCCTGTAAAATATTTTTTTAAAAAGAATCATAATTCTGAACATTACACATACATACAACAATGAGTGTTGGAGGATAAAATTTCCTACCTCATGTGGGTGGGCACCTTTCATACGGAGATCAAACGTGCAGGCATCACTCGGCAGGCCATCTCTGTCATTCAAGTTACAATTTGCTGCTACAGCTTGGCATACACTCCCACATAAACACATAAATGCACACACAACAAAAAACATCCTCGTATTTCTGCCTGACAACTTCATTTCCACTGTGAATACTTATTTCAATTGTTTAATTCTCTGGTAACTTTTTTGTTTTGCTTTTTGTTTTTTGGTTAACAGTTCACTGCATATATTTCCGAATTAAATCCAGCGTTGAATCTGTAAATACATCATCAATTATCACTGCCAATTAGTATGCAAACTGTTGTGTTTGTATCACAATACTTAATTACTATCATTAACAAGTCTATTTAATAGTCTTACTTTAGCTTATAACATATGCTTCTTTTACTTAATTTTACACATGTGCCACTTTAACATAAAATAAAAATCTCTTTCTTTTAATCATTTAATTCACCATAACTTAAACTGGAGTGTCAAATTTCTTTATCTCCTTCAATACATCTGTTTGAAGCTAAATTCTTTGCTGTTTTTTCTTCTTTCCACTTTATCTAATGTAGGTTTTATAATACAGGTGAAATACCTCACAATTTCAATGTTATGTAGCTGTAAGGGATCTAAGCCACATTCAACACATCAATTATCTCCAGTTTATGTTTGGCTGTACATGTAAACTTCATGAAACATAGATGTTTTTATGATTAATTACTAATTATTATTTTCATGGTCCATTAAATGCTTTGTTTTTTCTAGCACATTAATAATTGATAGAAATTTACACCTTTATAGACATGCAGACTTGACTAACAATTTTCACTCCATTCATTATGTCCCACTTTTTCTTTATGGGTGAATCAGGCTGGCTGTTGCTAATTGGGGTAGTTGCAATAATTATCTTCCAATCTGTTAAAGAACACAAACATATATATAAAGTATATGTTTACTATCTAAACAAGCAATTATCATAGTATTGCAAGCAATCCATAAGTCCCCTACCGGTTACAACCCCAGCAACATTCTGATGGGCCATTGGCCATTCAAATATATGAATGAATGAATGAATGAATGAATGAATGAATGAATGAATGAATGAATGAATGAATTAATGACAAATGAAGGAATTAATTAATTAATGACAAGTGAAGGAATTAATTAATTAATGACAAATGAAGGAATTAATGAATTAATGACAAATGAAGGAATTAATTAATTAATGACAAGTGAAGGAATTAATTAATTAATGACAAGTGAAGGAATGAATTAATGAATGACAAGTGAAGGAATGAATTAATTAATGACAAATGAAGGAATTAATTAATTAATGACAAATGAAGGAATTAATTAATTAATGACAAGTGAAGGAATTAATTAATTAATGACAAGTGAAGGAATGAATTAATGAATGACAAGTGAAGGAATGAATTAATTAATGACAAATGAAGGAATTAATGAATTAATGACAAATGAAGGAATTAATTAATTAATGACAAATGAAGGAATTAATTAATTAATGACAAGTGAAGGAATTAATTAATTAATGACAAATGAAGGAATGAATTAATGAATGACATGAATGTACTTAAATCTTTTGAGTTCTAAGTTTGTCTATAGATATCATAGTAATGTGTTAGTTTCCCTGCCAAGTAAGGAAATTATGTTCATATGACAAATAATCAAAAGGTCCAATTTTCTCAGGATGAATAAGTATAACAAATGTTTCAACTTTTCTCTATTTTAAGTTAATTTATTGGAAAAAATCTTTAAAAGTGATCTCAGGAAACAGTTTTTATGAACAGAATAACAGAGGAGATAACTCTTGAAATAAAGATGCTAGATTTATGAACATTGTCATACTGTACATGATGATACCAATTATAGTAACAAAGAAGAAAAGTAAAAAAATAACAATTTTCAAATATAGCATTAACATGTATAGTAACAAAGATGAAAATTAAAAAAAAAAAATATATAATGTAGGTGTTGATAATGAATGTTTATTTTGAATTTGAAGTAAATCCATGAAGAAATAAGAAAATTAAAGAATGAATAAGAAAAATTCAAAGGTTAAGGAGGAGATAATTCTGGCAATATGGATTCGAGATTTATAAACCTTGTCATATTATTATGATGTAAATCCTATAAGGAATAAAGAAGTTGGGAGTAAAAAATACCAATTTCTCGAAAAAGTTCAAGGGGGCATAATTCTGAAAATAGTATTGCTAGAGTATTGAACCTTCTCACATATGTTGAGTGATAATAAGAAACATACATGTGAAGTTTGAAGTAGTTACATGTATTAAAAAAACAAATATTTTTTTCAGGAAAATTCTAAGTTCAAGGGAGGTAATTCTGGTAATTTTTGTGCTAGAGTTGTAAACCTTATCACATATGATGTGGTTGATGACCAGAAACTAAAATTTAAAGTTTGAAGTAAATACCTTAAGAAATAAAGAAGTTATAGTGAAAAAGCGTAAAAACTGGAATCAGAAATCTTGAAATTCAGTCTATTTTTTGCCATAGCAACCAGAATTTTCAACATAGGAAGTAAAGAAACAAGAGCTGTCCGTAAGACAGCGCGCTCGACTTTTTTATTGCTTGCCAATAAAAAAAGTTTTTGCAGTAAAAGGCAATACAAGAATCTCTGTATTTTTTAAAGTGAACTAGTTGTTTGATACCCTTGAATATTACAGCAATGTTTATATGACATAATTTATGGTAAAGTGAACAAGTGGATAGGAATGAATTTTTTTAGATTTTTTAAGTTTTTTAGTGCTTGCCTATAATACAAAACATTGACAGTTAAGGGCCATAATTCAAATAAAATCTTTGACAGAATTACCTTCTCCTGGACATGTTTGGGAATCATGATTGTAAACAAGTATTCCAACTTTCAAATTAATATCTCAAACAGTTCAGTCAAAAAGTGGACTGGTACTAAAAACTTAACCAAGATTCTAAGTCGATAAAAGGCCTTAATTTTTAAAACAAATCCTTGACAGAGTTACCTTCTCTTGCGTACAGATGGGGGTAATGATGTGAAATAGCATTAAAAGTTTCAAAGCAATATCTCAAAGGGTTAAGGCAATAAGTGGATTTTACCCATATTCAATGTATTTTCTAAGTCAAAAAGGGGCATAATTCTGTCAAAAACCTTGACAGAGTTATGTCCTCTTGTCTGTTGATGAAGGTCGTGATGGTAAACAAGTATGGTCAGTTTCAAAGCAATACCTCCAATGGTTTTGAAATAAAGTGAGGTGGTACAAAAAACTTAACCAAGCTCAATACACTTTCTAAGTCAAAAAAGGGCCATAATTCTGTCAAAAACCTTGACAGAGTTATGTACTCTTGTCTGTAGATGGAGGTTATGATGGTGAACAAGTATGGTAAGTTTCAAAGCCATACTTGTAATACTTCTGAAATAAAGTGGGGTGGTACGAAAAACTTAACCAAGGTGTGACGCCAACGCCGACGCCGGGGCGAGTAGGATAGCTCCCCTTTTCATAGAAAAGTCGAGCTAAAAATGTGCATAATCTCCAGCCTACCATCTACAGATATTTCAAGTTTCATAAAAATATTTTAAAAAATACTGATGCTACAAATGTGCAGGATTATAAATCAATCAATCAAAAAAAACTGGTGATTGGAAATATTAAAATCAACTGTTAAGCTATAAAATTTATCTTAGTTGGTCATTTTACCACCCACATTGTAATGTTAAAAAAATGACATAAAAATGTCAGATGACATGTTTAAGCAGTCTGATTTATTGACAAATACAACCATAATAATAACAGATGAATACATGTACTTGATCTGTCAAAATTTCTCAAGGCATTTTTATGAGTATGGCTGATTTTGCATTTTTATGCCATACCTTTCAAGTTTATTGAAATAAATCTTCAACCAAGGAAAAAAAATAAACATGAACCTATATTATTAAAATACAAAATTTATTTAACAAAATAAAATCTTGACAGAAGTCATCTTATAATTTGACTCTTTGGTGTTTTTTTTTTAATATTTAATCAGAGGTAATCCATTTATTCATATGCTGCTATATACAGTCTCCAAATATTTACATAAACTAGAACTGCCACTGTCATGGCGTGAATACCCCCGCATACCACTTTGTCAGAATCAACAGTGGCCATTTAGAGCTCAAGGACAACCTCCCTTTACTAAGCCAGTGCATTGCTAAGTTATGTATTCTCCATGCTTCAAATGTGAAAATGTCAAAATCAATACACAGCGGACAGGTATTCTTAAGCATTTGAGCAGACAAGCTTATTATAGTAAAATCCATGTGACCTTTGATCCGGTGACCTGAAAATCAATAGGGGTCATCTACTAATCATGACTAACCTCCATGCCAAATATGAAGACTGTGGGTCAAAGGAATCTCAAGTTATTGGGCGGACAAGCTTTTTAAAGTCAAGGCCCCTGTGACCTTGACCTTTGACCTTTGAGCCAGTGACCTCAAAATCAATAGGGGTCATCTACTAATCATGACTAACATCCATGCTAAATATGAAGACTGTGGGTCAAAGGAATCTCAAGTTATTGGGCTGACAAGGAAAAACCGACGGACAGACGGAGAGACGTCCGGATGGCCGGACGGACAAGCTGATTCCAGTATACCCCCGTTACAACTTTGTTGTGCGGGGGTATAATAACTAATATCAAATATCTAAGCTCTTGGCAGCATAGATTTCTGATGAGAGGATATTTAGTTCCCTTTATAACTCGAAGTAACCAAGTGACCCTTTGAAGGCACCCAAGGGCCATGATTTGTATAGCTTGCAGATATCCACTAGACATTTCTACATGTATATAAATGCTATATATCTGTTAGTAACCCAGGACACAAAGTGCCAAACAAGAATATTTGAATATATTTTCCAATACAAAGATGAGGCAAATACTCTGGTGGCATGATTTATATAAATTTTGCATAAAAGGACTATAAGGTTCTGCTATATACTGAATAATATCAAAGCTCTCAGCATCATAGTGTTTGTTGAGAAAATTTCTAAACTTAGTTTAATATATAAACCTAATATAACAACAGTACAACTGAGTGTCAACTGTTATCATCAGACTTTATTTAGTCCTATGAAAATGATGCATGCTTTATTCAATAAAAAATACATTATACATGTATATGTGATTTCCCTTATTATTCTTTGTAAAATATGTGACTTAAGGGCAAAGCCATTTTTGAACCTAGGGGTAAGAATTATATAAATATTATAGTGGACCATAAGCTTAAGCTACATGCAAAAAATCTAAGCTGTAAGTTACACAACTTCTATATAATTAAATGTAACCTAATTGAGTAATTGGCCCCCATGTCGGGCATTTTTGACCCAATGCATAATTATGATACTATAATAATATGATTATACTTTTCTAGTGATTTCCTAGACAATGATACATACCAGGTCAAGTAGTTTAACACAAGAAGATTTGTAAGTATGTTTTCCTTTTTAAGTCTACATAAAATAATATACCCCAGGGCAGAACCAATATTGACCCCAAGTTTCTATAAATTTTATTGCAGGCCATTAAGTGATGCTACATGTACATGCAAAACATTTAAGTTCTGGACATTGTACATCATTCCACAAGCCAAAATGAATTTATTTATCGCAACATTTGCCAGCAAAAGAACGCCTATAATCTAAAACATATAACCCTTGCTCCATTTCAAAAGTCTAAGAACAAGGATTGTCTGTCTGAATACTGAACATCATTGAAGTTTCTCCTATATTTCAATAAAGCTTCTAGGAAGAAACTTTTTTTCATGCACTTTGCTTAAACTTCTTTTGACAAGAATTTGCAGCAAGAATTGCCGGAAATTACCTCTACAAGGGAAAATAACGTAAAAATTCCTCTGTCTACAGTTTTCAAATTTATCTCAACTGTTAAGCCATAATATAACAACATTCAATGAATTTAAGATTTTGAATTTACTAGCCTGAATTCCAGTTTTGAATTCATTCTACTATATATTTAACTAATTTTATTTTTTAATTTTCACTGGCCCGAACTAATTTTCACTGGCCACTGACAAAACATGTATATTTAAAGTAGCATCAAAATAAAAGTTTCTTGTAAAATTCAAAAATGAAATTTTCGATTAATGTTTTGGTAAGTATATGGAAACATGTCCTCTGCAACAGAGATTTTCTGAAACCGGCATAAAATATGTTAATCAAACAATTCTAAGTCCCAGATTTACATCAACAAAATGTATATACTGGAATAAATATTTTAAGTATATAAAACTGCATGCCTCTAAGCACAATATGTCAAGTAAATGAAAGTTGGAGGAAAATTTGTGCCATGTGCAGTCTATGCGAAAGTCAATTTTTTTTCAGGCCACAAGGACCGAGACCCTTAGGTTTATTTCCGGCCAGGATGATATTTTTCCGGCCCAGACATTTCAAGCATTATTTTATAATAACTCGGTTGAATGTAAAAATGATTGTCTTTCTTCGAATTAGTGTGACCATCAATATAGAAACATAAGAAGATGCTGACCAATTGAAATAACTTAAGCAGGGTTCTCACTAGGATTTTCAAAGTAGGAGTCCTTGGACTCCCAAGCACAGAAAAGTAGGAGCACAGAGCACGTCTGAATATGTCAAGCCATCTTTGCTGCACTTATGCAGTTGACGAATATGATGTATATTAGCAGAGTAAACTAGGGGTTGGAGAGTCGGAGTTTGAACAGAGAAAAAGCTTATTCAGGAAAATGGTAGTATGTCCCAAATGGAAAACACTGTACCATAAAAGTGATTGAAAAGATTTGAAATATAATTTTAAAAACCTTTCATTATCAGACCATTATGCTGTTTCCTTCCAAATTCACTCCACACACCCCCCTCCCATAAGAAAATATTCATTGTATGTGACAAACACATACTGGTAAATTCCTCCATCTCAACTAATGTGAACAATATCTTTAGTAATTTTAATTCCTAAACTACATTTAAGTGTTATTACACACATTTTAACAAAACAATGTTTCCTTTTGGTTACGATTTTTTTAATTATAAAAAGCGGCATTGCGAAAATATGTGACAATTCAGGGATATTTTTTGGCTTATTTTATAGCCGTTATTGGGTCATATTCCCAATTTAAAATAGTATATTATTTTCCCAATCCACAGGAAAAAATTCCCAATTGAAAGTTACAAAATAAAAATAATGAATAAAAAATTCTAAAATCTTTGAAAATTAGGGATTCCTCAATCTTAAACAGTTTGCATTCATTTAATCACTGCAAATTTCAATCATGCATTTTTTCCCAATTTTTAACAAAACACCACTGAAATTCCCAACTCCATGGGTATGGGTCATGTTCCCAAAATCCTGGAAAAAATCCCTGCAATTGAAAATTTGTCTGTTTCCTGCAGAAACATTCACAATTCCACTTGTTGTTGATTTTGATTATATTAGATTAAATATTTTTTGATTATTTTAAGATTGTTACTCAACAGGCATCAAAAACCAAAATTTTCAAATTTGTAATTTACGGCAAAATTTACCATTGTTGATGACAGAGTTGACTGGTATTTCTTCTTCTTCTTCTTCCGATACTGTACATAACCCACTCTGGAGCATTGACATACAGGCATAAAATATGTTAATCAAACATTTATTTGACATGTAAAAAATAGATCTAATGTTGGTCAATATCTTCTTTAATAAATTATTTGCATCACCGGGAACTTGTTATCAATCAGGTCATTGATATTTTTAACTTTTTTTAAAATTCTATTCGGACATGAGGACTGACGGAAAGGAAATTTATCTCGGACCGCATGATTTTTATTCAGCCAGGACCAAAGACCGACGGATTTTCGCACAGACTGGCCATGGCATGTGTGTCAAAATATCTCTGTTGCGTAATTTAGTCAGTTAAAGGAGCAGCAAAATTTTGGTACATGGTTCACTCTCAAGTGATATGTAATCTTTGGCATAATTTACACTTTTCTTAAAGCTGGACAACACAAGTCAAGTACAACCTTGTATGAAATTACAAACTGGAGACTTGACAAGGCAACTGCCTGAAGAGTGAACCAGACAAACATATCTGCTCAAGGTTTATCAAGATAAATTTAAAAGGGTATTTTCTTTGATATACTTTTTCAAAAACAGGAAAAATATCTCGCTTCAAATGGTACGTTCTTTTCCCCAAAATACTGATGAAAAACCTGTAAATTACTAAATGCGGATAAAGTAGATTTGTTTATCCGAAATAATGTTTTATCCGAAAAGAAACAAATCGTAGTTAACAGATGTTTAAGTAAAATGATGCTTTAACTACACAAAAGGTGAATTCTTCATTACTCTAACAAAAAAATATAAGGATAAACTTGTGCTCATTTAATAAACATAGCAACTTACACTGCTTACTAGTTATTTGACACTTTTTTCATTTTTTTGTCAAAACCGGAAGTTATTAACATGTTAACCTATTCTCGTATTTAACGAAACGAGCAGTAGGCTATATAGCTATACATTATCACATTATTTGTAGATGTCCACTTTGCAAAGCGAGATGCAAAATTTCTAAGGTCATGAAATGTATTTTCACAAAAGAAGACTAGAAGCATTTTCCTATACAAGTCTACATAAACTAAGTAACCCTGGGCAGGGATAATTTTGACCCAAGTGGCATGATTTATAGAAGACCACAAACAAGTGATGCTACAAGCAAAATATCTAAGATCTTGGCATTGTCATTTCAAAGAAGATTTATAAGACATTTTTACTTTACAATTATGTAACTTTTATGTCCGAACTGAAAACGATAGCTAATAACTGCAATGCAGCAATTTTTTCGATATCAGAAACTTGGTTGGACTCTAGTGTGTATGATGGTGAAATTGACATTCAAAATTATACTGTACTAAGAAATGATCGCAATAGAAATGGAGGTGGGGTATGTATGTACATTAGAAATGATATTTCTTTTAATGTAAGATATGATTTGTCAAACAACACAAATGAATGTATAAAAGACTACACTCCTAGGACTTCAGTGACAAATAAGGTTCTGTCCGATCTTAAATTATTAAATGTCAATGATAGAGTTAGACAGTTAAGACTCAACCACATTCATAAAGTTTATTACAACAAAAGCCCTTCCTATTTAAAGGAATTGTTTAAGGTTTGTAGAATATCCAATTTAAGATCCAGTAATTTTAATTTTGTTTTACCTCAAAATGATTCTTATGTAAAAAATACATTTTTCTACAATGCCATTAAAGACTGGAATTCTTTACCAGACAACATTAGATCAATTGACAATATCCAAACATTTAAAACGAAAGTAAAACTTTTTTTAAGTAATGAAAATGATAAACAAGTGAATAATATGTTTATTTATTATTAAATTGATGTGTAACTTATGATAAGGTTTTGAAACATGTTTATGTGTACTTGATATGTTTTAGTTTAAAAGAAACTTTTTTCATTTTGTTTGTGTACAATGTACTTGTCTTATTATATTGAAAAATGTGTTTTGATTATTGAAAATTGTCATTAAGTTTAACTTCTTTATAATTCATTTATCATTATGTAAGTTAGTGTAATAATTTTACAGAAAATGGACCCCATTGGAAATAAGCTTTTAGCTTAATGGGCAATCCTAGGGTTACATAGAACATACTTATTGATTAATCGTATAATTATTTTTGTGCATTTATGTGTGTGTTTTTATTTATATTCAAGTTGATATCTGTGATAAAATTGTATGTGTATACATGTATGTCTATTCCCTGAATAAATCGATACGATACGAAGCAATGCTACATGCCAAATATTTAATCTCTTAGCATTGTAGTTTTCACAAAAACTGGGACATACGATCGTATATCCCAGACAAAAAGAAGATTTAAATGATTTTCTTTAAAGAGTATTTAATCTGTTACAGAACGACTTTTGAATAACTTACTTTTTTTATGAATTGTTTACTTTCCACAATGCTTTTTTCATGGAGGCATATCCATTTTGATTGTCTTGCCAAGTACATTATAAAAGAAACAATTTAATTAGCTCTTAATCAATTAAGATAAACGGATCGAGTTTTAGATTATTTTCATTATTATCTAATCAATTGTTATTTATTGTCTGGAAACAAATAAAAATAACCGAAATTTGTCATTGTTAGTTCGGTACTGCACCGTCTAAGTCAGTATAACAAGGCTCAAGCCTTGACTTTATATAAAGACTTCGGTCTTAAAGTAAACACTTCCAACTGTTAATTTTAATCGACTGCTTACTGTCAATTTATAACTTCATAAAGCTGGTCAAATCTTAAAAAGGAATCTTTACTTAAAAATTATTTAATAAACTTTTCATTCATAGACATAATTATTATACATGTATTCATAATTGGGACTTGATTAAAAGATTATTGTTTATTTAAATCTACTTGGTTGTTATTTGTATCCCAACAACAAACCCACAGAATACAAATATATGTTCCTTATTACGGCCAAATTGTCATCAATATATGTCCGAACGATTCTTATTTAAAACTGCCACTATTACAAATCTAAATGACCCTTGGGCAGGGACCAATTTTGACCCCAGAGGCATGATTGATATTACTTTTGGAAATATATATTTGACAATGCTTAAAAGCAACATATCTAAACTCTATGCATTTCCGTTTCATGATAGAAAACTTAAATATTGTTTCCTTTATAGGCCTTTGTAAACTATTTGAGCCCTACGGCTGTGTCATTTTTGACCCCAGGGTGAAGATCTATATTGTACAAGACCATAAGGTGATGCTACATGCCAAATATCTATGTTATTGGCATATTGTGGTTTCGATCTGAGTAGAAATTTTAATCTAATTTTTATGTTCCCCGAAAAATTTCGGGGGAGCATATAATCGCCGCCTTGTCCGTCCGTTCGTCCGTCCGTCCGTCCGTACAAACTAGCGCTACATTATGGGGTTTGGTCTCTTGTTTTTATAACAATAGATGTCTTTGATGTCATTCATTCCGTTTCTCTTGTGGGGTTATTTTCTGCATTGTGGGGTTAAAAAGAACAAAAGAAATAACAAAAGAAAACCCCATAATGTAGCTCTGGTAAGAATGTTCGACTTTCCGTCCGTCCGTCCCCTTTTCTTGTCCGGGACATAACTTTGAAACAACAAAAGGTATCAACATGAAACTTTGTAGGTAGATAGATCTCATTGAGTAGGTGTGCAGTGCATAAGAACCGTAACTCTGCCTTGCCTAATTTTTGAATTATTCCCCTTTGTTTATTTTACACTTTGAACTTTGTCCAGGACATAACTCTTAAACTATAAGAGGTATCAACATGAAACTTTGTAGGTAGATAGATCTCATTAAGTAGGTTTGCAGTGCACAAGAACTGTTACACTGTCTTGCCTACTTTTGGAGTTATTGCCCTGCTTTGAACTTTGTCCGGGACATTACTCTAAAATTATAAGAGATATCAACATGAAACTTTGTAGATAGATAGGTCTCATTGGGTGGAAGTGCAGTGCTTAAGAATCATTACTCTGCCTTGCCTTAATTTGAAGTTATTGCCCTTTGTTTATTTTCACTTTTTGACTTTTGTCCGGGACATAACTTTAAAACTATTAGAGATATCAACATGAAAACTTTGTAGGTAGCTAGATATAATTGGATAGAACTGCAATGCTTAAAGAACCTAAACAAAGCCTGGTCTAATTTTGGAGTTATTGCCCTTTGTTCATTTTTACACTTTGAATTTTACCCGGGACATAACTCTGATATCATCAGGAAACTTTATAGATAGATAGATCTCATTGAATAGAAGTGCAGTGCAAAAAAACATAACTCCGCCTTGCCTAATTTTGGAGTTTTTGCCCTTTGTTCATTTTTTTATACTTTCCTGTGTCCAGAACCTTCTCGAGGAGCATCATCCGGTTCAACCGGTTCTTGTTAAAATCTGTTTTCAGCTCCTGTGACCTAATCATGTATAACCATTTATAAAGTTTTTGTAGAAGACAACCTTATGATCATTGCTGTAAACTTTGGTCAAAATCCTTCAAGTGGTTTAGAAGGAACGTTGTTTAAAGAAATTGTGGACAATGACGTACGGACGACGGACACGTTAGCAACCCAAAAGCTCACCTCTGAGCACAGGTGAGCTAATAAAACGCCTGATGACTTGCAAAGTTTCAATAAAATGTTTGTCTGAATGTGATTAACTAAAGCTATTTGTAATCATTTCAATAATGAAATATTTATCGGTATTTTATTACCAGTTTCACACACAAATGATTTCATATGAATATTTTAGAAACCTTCTATTGTAATTGTCTACAGACCAGATATGTTTTTTGAGCAGTTACTCAGGGCAATCTATAAACATATTCTTTTTTTTTACCGCCCTATTACAATTCATCTAGCAATTGTCACTACGTAAATGTCACTCATACTAATTCTCTAAACGTACAAAATACAACAATGGTGTGACAGTTATTTAGTGAGCAGAATAGAACAAAACTTCGATTTGTGCATAATACATCATCGTTTACAGCATAACTTCAACTAAACCAATGCAATAATATGAAAGAAAAACATTAATGCTAGTATAACATTCATTTGTGAGTATAATTTCTATAGACGGATGGATTTATATATAACTTAGTATAAATATTCTCCATGTTTTGTGCAAAATAAAGGCCAATGTCATAAGAAGTCAAATAAATCTACCATCATTTGTTTTGTCCGCACTATATTTTGCTTATGCTTTGAAGTATTATGGTTCATGGCCAGAGGATTTTTGTCGAACCCGCTTGCGCTGATGTCGACAGTTGCTCAGTGTTTGTGTGTGCATCCTAACTTGTCCATGCCATAACCTCTTAGTGCATTGGGGAATTTTCAAATAACACGAATTGAGTGTTTTTTTATCATGTCATACACATAAACCTTATCACCGGGTCAAAATCACCTTAGATGATACAAGTCATACAGGCGTTCTTCAGGGTGAAAATTTATCTCCCATATTGTTTTTTTTATTTTAAATGATTTAAACTATTTTCTGTCACAACATTTTAATGGTCTGGATTGTAAATGATACCCTGAGTGATTCTGATGTTGAAATGCATTTTAAATTGTATATTCTTTTATATGCTGATGCCACAGTTATGTTTGCTGAATCTGCTGAAGAACTGCAAAAAGCACTAGATGCAATGTCAAATTATTGCCAATTATGGCATTTACAAGTTAATCCTAGTAAAACTAAAATTGTTGTTTTTTTGTAAAAGTAAAAGAGGTTTATGTAATATTCAAGTCTTTAGTTTTGAAGGTGATTTGCTAGAATTTTTTTTTTTTGGAACCACGTTTATTTACATTTTCCTTTTTACATAATACATTCATTTTACATTTTTCAATTAATCAATTTATTATTTTACATAACATACGTTACAATCTAATATATATGTTGTTGTAGACATTTTAAAATAATTTCAAAGAGCTTAAACGTGAATCTCTTTAAGAAAAAGGATATTATATTTTGAACAAGATAAAGTTGTGTTGAATCAATTATAATAGTTTTCTTGAGTCAGTTGAAAAAAATGCTGAAAAATTTGGGGAGGTGCTAAAATATAAAAGGATATTTTGCAAGAGAAAAAAACTGTAGTAAACAAAAACATTTTTTCCAACGAACTACGATAAGATAAAAAAAGGGTACTATTAAGAGAGAAAGGCTGCTTTGGTAATATACTTCTGATATATCATCAATCAGTTCTTATAACATTATTAGAAAGTTATTCCACTTCCTGTTGAAATCATCAAGAGAATCGATCATTTTGAAATGCTATGTATTTTTCTAAAGATATTCTATTAATCAATTTTCTTTTAAACACAAGATTATTTGGTATTTTCATTTTTGTTTTACAACTATATATATAATATTTGGCAAATAAGAGAATATAAATTAAGATACAATTTTATTTCGTGAATGAAAAAAGGACAAAAAATTGTCTTGGGTTGCATGTATACCAATTTCAACCAACCATTTAAACAATTCATTCCATAAAATTTGTGTTTGTTGACAGGTCCAAAAAAACATGTTCTATGCTATCTATTTCCATGGAAATGCTAGAAATTGTTGATGATTTTTCATATCTGGGTGTTAAGTTCTCTTATAACGGTAAATTTGCTAAAACAAAGAATCATTTATTAAACAGGCTAGAAAGGCTATGTTTTCAATTATAGTTATAGTTACATTTAATAAATTTCATAAAAAAAAATAGCGACATTTCATTAATAAATTGGGTTTCATATCGACTCCAGATCTTATTTTGGTGTGCAGGCAACCAAAATGAGTTTAATGAGCATACAAATGTGCAACCTCATTGTGGCGAATTCGGAAGTACAATTTCTGTTTGCATGAGAAACTCCGCCTTCAGATCATCCGTACATCAATATTAAATCAACAAACATGACTATAAGTAGCAGTCCTAATTTAACGGTATATTTCCGCATTGTAACGGATATTTTCATACAAATTTAATCTTTTTTATGAGATGACTATTTTTTCTGAACCACAGGCCTAGTGCACTGTGAAGCTTAAACGGTAAAAGTGTGTTTGCACAAGAAAATCTTATATTTGCTGTGTTTCGGATAGCAACTATAACTCCGTGACGTAGCGCATACACGAGCTGATTATAGTCTTCATTTGCATGTTAAAATTCGTATACGAACTTTAGTGTTACCGTGGGGTTTTCCATTTAAAATCCTAATTTATGAACAATATTTGATGAGATTTACAACGATACTGTTAAAAAGGTTAATGAAACTGTATGCTTGGTTTTTAGGCCGACGGCAAAAATATTTTAACATATTTATTTAATGTAACTTTAAGGCTAGAAAATTGGATTTACCTATTCATTTATTTGATAGCATGGAAGCACCAGGTACGTATATTAACGTACCTTGTAGCACCTATATATTGTTATATGGTAGCGAAGTGTGGGGAATTGAAAATGTGAATATCATAGATAAATTTCAAATAAAATTTCATAAACTCATATTAAATTTGAAACAAAGTACTCCAAATTGTATGCTTTATGGACTTTTAGGGATATTACCTTTATCTATTCATATAAAAAGTAGAGCTTTTGGAATAAGGTTATTAGTAGCAAACAAGAATTAATAAGCCATATATTGTATGATATGTCACACTCTTTGTATTGTAGAAATGTGTTGAAACTCCCATGGATGAATGGTGTTTGTAAATTACTAGATTCACTGGATTTATCAAATTTTTGGATTAATAATTTTGCCACTTCTCTTCCATTGTTTAAAAAAATTGTTAAAATAGACTGAAAGATCAGTTCATTCAAACTTTGCATAGTGAAATGTCAGAATCCAGTAAATGTCTGAATTATAGAATGTACAAAAGTGAATTCAGATTTGAAAAGTTTTTAGATATTTTACCATCTAATTTAGCTTTGGTACTGTCACAGTTTGAAATTATATGGTAATGGCAGTCGTGGATTTCCATAGTTTTATTTAAGCGGAAATATCGTGCACGCGCGTTTTTATTCGGTTTCGTTTAGTTTTTATCGTATAAATTTAACTTCCGGTATTGAATCGGTGAACATCGACAATTTCCGTCAATGATGTACATTGTCGATCTCACCCGTGCAATATCGTGAACACTGGTCACTCGTTCTTTGTTGTAACTTATCCAATTGTTTTGTTTGTTTCGGTTCTTTTAAATATTTTTTACTTCTGCGCACTGTTTGCTTTTCCTGTCCCGCTTACTCTTTACAGTCATCTCTTACGAGTCGGACGTTTAGTAAAACTAGTTTATTTAACATTAGATATACTTCTTACTTTATATTTCAATTTATATATGGTTTCTTATGGTCACAGCGGCGACAAGAATATTCTAGATCTACGGAGGTAGAAGACGAGAACCGTATCTTTTGGAGAGTCTCAGGGTGAGAAAAATGTGCAGCCTGAACCGTGACAGTACTATTGCGCTTTAGATGTATGAACCATAAATTGCCTATTGAGTCTGGTAGATTTTGTAATATACCAAGAGAATTAAGAGTGTGTAATTTATGCAATAATAACTCACTTGGTGATGAAATATCATTACTTATTTAATTGTCAATTCTTTAATACTGATAGTAAAAAATATATTACTAGAGAGTATAGTACTAATGTTAATTCAATCAAGTTTTCTATGTTAATGAATAGCACAGATAGGAGTATATTGTTAAAACTTGCAGTATTCTGTAAAAATTATATCAGCATTTAAGTAACTGATAACTAAGCTTATTTTCATAATGTAACACTTTCATTTTTGATTTATATTTGCCATGTAGTACATTAGTATATTTCGTGGATATCTCTTAATCATATGTCATATTATATGTATATATTATTGTGTATGTGACCGATGCCTCTAAGAGCATTTTCAATAAACTCTTCAAACTGTTCAAAGAATAAAGGATGTTTCTATGAATACATGTATGTTTCTCCATGATCTGAAGCTAATAGGTCCAGGTCTGATTTAAGACGAGCGGGGCTCAACATTCTGCCCGTAGGCATGCCTTGTTCATAATACTAATCGTTTCAATAGATTATAGCAGTGTATTTTGTTGCTTGGTCATTTTATTTTTTGTTTGCATATTACACTTAGCTGTTTATTTTTTAATATATACATTTAAGAAGGGGGGTAGGATGTACCTTCGACCGACATCCACATATGGAAAAGGATAATGAAAAAATAATCTTAAAACTAGAGCTATCACTAAATGTGATTAATACCCCGGCAAGATTACTTCGGAAACGAGGAAGTTACTAGTAACAGAATACCTTGTAAAAGAATTGTTGTGGGCAATTAAAGATAGTTGTGGTTCTTGTACGTTGCATTCCCTTTCACTTTTGGTTGACCATTGACAAAGTGTTATTGAATTAGGCCTACTCTGTAAGAAGTCCAGATAGGAGCACTGCACTTCCTGTCATTGTGCTTGTCCATTGTATGAAGTTGCATTGAACTCCAAACATCTGTTTTTAAGTTATGCACCGGACAAGGAAAAGGAACAAAGGTCAATAACTCTGCAAATACTGAAGATGGAGTTATGGTTATTGTGCACTGCACTTCCTCTCATTGCCCTTGACCATTGTATGAAGTTGAATTGAATTCCAATTAGTTTTCATGTAATGCTCTGGACAAAAAAGTAACAAAGGACAATAACTATTTAATTAATCCAAAAAGAGTCCAAAAAGAGTTATGGTTCTTGAGCACTGCACTTCATTCCATTGTATAAAGTTGCATTGAATTCCAACCATTAATTTTCAAGTTAAGAACTGGACAATAACAAGAGGGCCATGATGGCCCTAGATCGCTCACCTGACCCATCAAACTCATCCAATCAATTACCTTGACAAGCATTCTGACCAAGTCTCATGACAGGTGAGTCAAAAATGTGACCACTACAGTGTTAACAAGGATTATCCATATTTGAGCAGTGTGACCTTGTTTTTTACCCAGATTCAAACTTGACCTAGAAATCATCAAAACAAACTTTCAGACCAATTTCAAGGATACTTGGATCAAAACAGTAGCAACTAGAGTGTTAACAAGATTTTTCTATTTTTAGCTCCGGTGACCTAGTTTCAAATGCGATTTCGATTACCTAGACAAGCATCCTGACCAAGTTTGATGATAATTGAGTCGAAAATGTGACCACTAGAATGTTAACAAGGTTTTTCCCTATTTGGGCGGTGTGACCTAGTTTTTCATCCAAGATGACCCATGTTCGAACTTGACTTAGAAATCATCAAAACAAACTTTCAGACCAATTTACAGGATATTTGGATCAAAACAGTAGCCACTAGAGTGTTAACAAGATTTTTCTATTTTTAGCTCCGGTGACCTAGTTTTTCATCCGAGATGACCCATGTTTGATTTATTTCCAGCAATCACCCAGACAAGTTTCCTGACCAAGTTTGATGACAATTGAGTCAAAATTGTTACCACTAGAGTGTTAACAAGGTTTTTCTATTTTTAGCTCCGGTGACCTACTTTTTCATCCGAGATGACTCATGTTCGAACTCATTCGAGCAAGTACCTAGACAATCATCCTGATAAAGTTTGATGACACTTGTGTCAAAAATGTGACCGCTAGAGTGTTAACAAGAGTTTTCTATTTTCAGCTCTTGTGACCTAGTTTTTCATCTGAGATGACCTATGTTCGAACTCATCCAAGCTATCACCTAGACAAACATCCTGACCAAGTTTGATGATGATTGATGCAAAAGTGTGACCGCTAGAGTGTTAACAAGGTTTTTCTATTTTTAGCTCTGGTGACCTAGTTTTTCATCCGAGATGACCCATATTCGAACTCATCCAAGCTATCACCTAGACAAGCATCCTGACCAAGTTTGATGATGATTGATGCAAAAATGTGACCGCTAGAGTGTTAACAAGGTTTTTCTATTTTTAGCTCCTGTGACCTAGTTTTTCATCTGAGATGACCCATGTTCGAACTCATCCAAGCTATCACCTAGACAAGCATCCTGACCAAGTTTGATGATGATTGATGCAAAAATGTGACCGCTAGAGTGTTAACAAGGTTTTTCTATTTTTAGCTCCGGTGACTTACTTTTTCATCCGAGGTGACCCATGTTCGCACTCATCCAAGCTATCACCGAGACAAGCATCCTGACCAAGTTTGATGATGATTCAGGCAAAAATGTGACCGCTGGAGTGTTAACAAGGTTTTTCTATTTTTAGCTCCGGTGACCTAGTTTTTCATCCGAGATGACCCATATTCATACTCATCTGAGCTATCACCTAGACAAGCCTCCTGACCAAGTTTGATGATGATTGATGCAAAAATGTGACCGCTAGAGTGTTAACAAGGTTTTTCTATTTTTAGCTCCGGTGACCTAGTTTTTCATCCGAGATGAGCCATGTTCAAACTCATTCTAGCTATCACCTAGACAAACATTCTGACCAAGTTTGATGATGATTGAGGCAAAATTGTGACCTCTAGAGTGTAAACAAGGTTTTTCTATTTTTAACTCTTGTGACTTATTTTTTCATCCGAGGTGACCCATGTTCGAACTCATCCGAGCTATCAACTAGATAAGCATCCTGACCAAGTTTGATGATGATTGAGGCAAACATGTGACCGCTGGAGTGTTAACAAGGTTTTTCTATTTTTAGCTCCGATGACTTAGTTTTTCATCCGAGATGACCCATGTTCGAACTCATCCGAGCTATCAAGTAGATAAGCATCCTGACCAAGTTTGATGATGATTGAGGCAAAAATGCGATCGCTAGAATGTTAACAAGGTTTTGCTATTTTTAGCTCCGGTGACCTACTTTTTCATCCGAGATGACCCATGTTCGAACTCATCCGAGCTATCACCTAGACAAACATCCTGACCAAGTTTGATGATGATTGAGGCAAAAATGTGACCTCTAGAGTGTTAACAAGGTTTTTCTATTTTTAGCTCCGATGACCTAGTTTTTCATCCGAGATGACCCATGTTCGAACTCATCCGAGCTATCAAATAGATATGCATCCTGACCAAGTTTGATGATGATTGAGGCAAAAATGCGATCGCTAGAGTGTTAACAAGGTTTTTCTATTTTTAGCTCCGGTGACCTACTTTTTCATCCGAGATGACCCATGTTCGAACTCATCCGAGCTATCACCTAGACAAACATCCTGACCAAGTTTGATGATGATTGAGGCAAAAATGTGACCTCTAGAGTGTTAACAAGGTTTTTCTATTTTTAGCTCTTGTGACCTAGTTTTTCATCCGAGATGACCCATGTTCGAACTCATCCGAGCTATCAACAAGATAAACATCCTGACCAAGTTTGATGATGATTGAGGCAAAAATGTGACCGCTAGAGTGTTAACAACTAAATGTGAACGGACGACGGACAATCATCGATCGTAAAAGCTCACCCTGAGCATGCTCAGGTGAGCTAAAAAGTAACAAAGGGCAATAACTCTAAAATGAGTTATGTCCCTGTGCACTGCGCTTCCTCTCAATATACCTGACCATTGTACAAACTTGTATTGAATTCCAACCAATGCATTTCATGTTATGCTCTGCAAAAAGGAAAAGTAACAAAGTGCAATCACTCTATAATTACTCTGGATAGAGTTATGGTTCATGTGCACTGCACTTCCTCTGATTGTGCTTGACCATTGCATGAAGTTGCATTGAAAATGAGTTATGTCCCTGTGCACTGCTCTTCCTCTCAATATACCTGACCATTGTACAAACTTGTATTGAATTCCAACCACTACATTTCATGTTATGCTCTGCAACAAGGACAAGTAACAAAGGGCAATCACTCTATAATTACTCTGGATAGAGTTATGGTTCTTGTGCACTGTACTTCCTCTGATTGTGCTTGACCATTGCATGAAGTTGCATTCAACCGTAAGTTTTCAAGTTATGCACTGGACAAGAAAAAAGTAATGAAGGGCAATAACTTTGTAATTAGTCAAGATGGAGCTATGGTTCTTGTGCACTGCGCTTTCACTCAATGTGCTTGACCATTGTTTTAAGTTGAATTGAAATTCAACTAGTGGTTTTCAAGTTATGCTCCATACAAGAAAAATGCGACGGAAAAGTAACAAAATGAATAACTGTACAATTACTTTTGACAGAGCCATGGTTCTTGTGCACTGCACTTCCTCTTATTATGCTTGACCATTGTAAGAATGTGTTTTGAATTCCAACTAGTGGTTTTCAAGTTATGCTCTGGACAAGAAAAAACCAATGGAAAAGTAACAAAGGGCAATAACTCTATAATTTCTCTGGATATACCCCCCCCCCACACACACACAAACTTCGTTTTGGGGGTAAAAAGGTATAAAAGTTTGATGTAACTCATAAAAATAAATTAAACTTATTTTTTGCTTTTCATCTGATGGTAACTACAGTAAGTTTTCTAATACATCCGTTTTGTAATTGGTCTCTGTATGAGATTTCTCTGAGACAGTATCTCGAAGGCTGAACAGAAAAAGGGTTGTAAGTTACATTTTTGACAATCATTTTACCAACTACATCTGTACAAAAATATTAGCAATATATTCACATTAAAAGTCACTTTAACATGATAGTTGCAAAAGTGTCGTTAATCTATGATTATATATACTGAATGAAAAACTGTCATAACTTAAGTTACATTGAATACTATAGATTGTTATGGAAAACTTGTAACTCAGACCATGTACTTATCCTTTGAATTGTTTGTTGATAATAGAACTTAAAATGCAATTTTATAATGAGAAAATACATCACATTAAACAAGTATAATATCAAAGTTTAATCATTCAAGATTAAACTCTTTTATTTTACATGAATGACACATTTCTTAATTTATCGATCAGTAGAACTGCGTATCAATACGCATGCCCAGTCTTGGAGCTATATTTAGAACACTATATATAAGGAGCTGCGCGAGCCCGCTGCTTCCTTTTCGTTCTGGAACTCTATGAGAAAGGTAGCTGCTGATCATATTTTAATATTTTGTAAAAATCTTAAATTAGGTTTTAATTTTTGGATGTTAATTGTAAAGTTTAAATTATTATTTTAAACGTTAACTATTTAAGTGCTCTTTATATGTCAATCTTTATAAATCTCGTTTTTTTTATTGAATTTTAAATGAAAAAATAGAAAATAACCACGTGGCCCTATTATCCGAAAGGGACAATACAGTTATAACTTTTCCAAATTATCAATAGTATAAACATAAGAAACGTTAACTATTGAAGTGCTCTTCTTATATAAACCTTTATAAATCTCGCTTTGATTTAATTTTAAATAAACGAAATGGGAAAATAACCACGTGGCCTGGTTTATCCGAAAAGGCTATACATTTATACTATTCCTTATTATCAATATAGTATAAACATAAGAATTGATCATTAAAATCTATATACTGGCAATATTATAGGCTGTTTATAATAAGACAATTTGTTGTTTTTCTTGATCAAAATGCCCAAACGACGTGCGGACGAAACTGTGAGACTGGCCAGTGCTGTAAATGAGAAAAGACGACAAGCACAGAGGACACCTGGCTCGAATCCGAACCCACGGCAAGAAGTTGTTCAAATTGATGACTCTTCCCCAACTTCAGGTGAAGTAAATTTTCAATCTAACATTATTTTGTCCGCCCATGTTTCTCAATCTATCAAAGAGAAAATATGGTGCAATAATTATATAGAATTACAGCATCTGCTTCCTAAAGTTAAACCAGATTCTGCAGGAAAACAAAAAATACAATTTGAAAATGGTGAGCTGATCCTATGTCCCAATGAACAATCGCCCAAAAGTCTTGAAAACATTGAATCTTGGACAGATGCTTTTCATATCTTTATTGCTATATATATACTAAAGCATCCTGATGAAATCGGCAATTTGCTACAATACATGGCAAACATACGACAGGCAGCAACCAGGCATATTGGTTGGGCCGCCTACGACTCTAGCTTTAGGCTGAAAAAATCTGTAAACGAATCTTTAAGATAGGAGACAATCGATCCAGAACTCTGGATGTTGTCCATGCAACCAATTCAGTCGGTTGGTCTTTCGATTACCTCCCCTTTCTCGAAAAAGTGTTTTCCTTTTAATAATAAGGGCTTTTGTGTCAACAGAAATTGTTCTTTTGCACATAAGTGTATAAAATGCTCTGGTAATCACCCAGCATTACAGTGCAGAATTAATAGTAAGCAGATACGACAGGGCCCTACGTATTCACAAGATGCTTCGAGATTAAATACTAGGCCTAATCGTTTCAGTCTCGGCAACTCCCCCACAGTTCCCACAGTTCCAGTACCAAGTTTGTTCTCCTCAAACAGAAGATTTATGGGGCCTAGGTTTAACACCAATTAATATAATTACCCTTAAAAAACAATTGACAGGTTACAATATAAACGATGCTTCTTTTATATTATCTGGATTTAAACATGGATTTAAATTAAATTATACTGGTCCAAGAGCATCAGTTTTCTCGGATAATCTCGCGTCAGCTAAACAAAATCCAGGAGTCTTAAATAAAAAATTATATGAGGACAAAACATTTGGCTGGATTGTCGGACCATTCAAGCAACCACCTATTTCAAATTTGCGAATTAATGCTGTTGGGCTCGTTCCAAAACGCTCTGGTGACTGGAGACTTATCACAAATTTGTCATTTCCGCCAAATAACAGCGTAAATGAATTTATCGAACCAGATTATCGGCATGTCAAGTATGCACAATTCGACGAAGCAGTATCAATTGTTCAACGTATAGGAAAAAATGCAGTATGTTGCAAAGCTGATATAAAATCAGCTTTTAACTTGTGTCCTGTCTGGCCAGGTGACTTTGACTTACTTGGTATTAAATCAGATCTGGGGGTTACTGGGTGCAAAAAATGTTACCTCAGGGTTCCGCCTGTGCCTGTTTCATTTTCGAAAAATTTGCTTCTTTTTTAGAATGGCTTGTTAAAAAAGAATCTGGTAAAAATAATTTGACTCATCTCTTAGATGATTTTTTTATGGCAGACGATAGTTTTGAATCATGTCTGGAACTCTTTAATGTATTCAAACACGTTTGTTCAGATCTTGGCGTACCTCTGTGTCCAGATAAGTTGATAGGTCCTTTAAAAACTATTACTTACTTGGGGCTTGAAATAAATGCGGAGAATCAAACTATTCACGTACCCTCAGAAAAAATAAATAAAGCTAAAGACGAACTTTTGCGGCTTATATCTTCAAAAAAAATAACTTTGAAGGAACTTCAGTCTATAGTAGGTTTACTTAACTTTATCACAAAGGCTATTCCTACTGGTAGAGCTTTCTTGCGAAGATTTTATGATTCTATGTCTAAGGTTAAAAAATCTTTTCATTTTATACGTGTAAACAGGGACATGCGCGATGACGCCATGACCTGGCTCACATTCCTTTCTGAATTTAACGGACTCGCCATGTTTAATGAGAAGAATTGGTCAGAGAATACATTTATTGAACTCTACACTGACGCCTCCGGCAACAAAAAATTGGGTTGTGGCTGCTACTTTAAAGGTCAGTGGTGTGCCTTTAAGTGGCCAGCCCACTGGGAGGAGTTTATTTTTAGGGACATTACATATCTTGAACTCGTGCCTATTGTTCTAGCTCTCGAGTTATGGGGCAATGAAATGAAAAACAAAAAGGTTATGTTTCGGTCTGATAATGAGTCTTTAGTTCATATTTTGAATAAAAAATCGTCAAAAAACAAGCGAGTTATGAATCTGATTAGACCTTTAATGCTTTCCATACTACAAAATAATATTCAGTTCAAAGGTAAACATGTTAGCACAAAGTTAAACACAATCGCTGATTCTATAAGTCGCTTTCAGTGGGCAAGGCTGTATCAGGAATTACCAGAAAATGCAGCAAAACAGCCATGCAGTATACCAAAGGCCTTTCTACGTCTCTTCAGCCAGAAATAGATAGACTTATTTATGTATCATTGGCAGAAAATACTCATAAACAATATAACACTGCAATATCTTCATTCTCAAACTTTTGTAGTATGATAGGCGTATCACTGCAATGGCCTCCAACAGTGCATCAGATAACAGAATATATAGCTTTCATGTCCTTGCAACAGTACGCCTATAAGACAATAAATAGCTACATATCTGCTATAAGTTATGTCACTAAGCTTCACGATATGGTTGATAACACAAAAAAGTTTAAGGTGAAACGTATGCTTGAAGGTTTAAGACGAACAAGAGGGTCTAATGATACACGTCAGCCTGTAACAGATGACATATTAAAAAGTTAATTTTCAGCGTTACAAAGTGTCTGTCGCTCTCAGTACGAGTACATGCTATTTTCAGCTGCATTTTCACTCGCATATATTGCACTCCTTAGAGTGAGTGAATTCACTTCACGCAACAAGAGGTCATCAAATCATTTCCTGTCAATACATGACATTACTATGGGTTCGGACAAAATACGTTTATACATGAAACATTCGAAAACTGATCAAAGAGGTCGTGGCACATTTCTCGATATCGAAATTGAGGGAAAAAACAAGTTTTGTTATGATAATATTCACTCTTATCTTAACTATCGTCAGTGCCAAAATAATACTGACCACCTTTTTTGCCATTTTGATGGGTCTCCTCTGACTTCTTACCAGTTCAATGCTGTTCTCAAAAAGGCTGTTAAATTCATTGGTCTGGATAACAGCAAGATAAGGTCTCATTCTTTTAGGATAGGGCGGGCTTCAGGGATGTATAGAGATGGGTGTCTTATAGAAACTATCAAAACAAATGGCAGGTGGAGGTCTGATGCCTATAAGTCTTATATTCGTTAATTTCAGACAATACTGTGGGTTTTTTCCTGAAGCCGTTGTCGGTTTCATTTTGCTAATCACATAAATAAGTAGTTCATACTATTTAATTCTTCACGCCAGTTCATGTTTGTTTTGCATTTAAAAAAAAAAAAAAAAAAAATATATATATATATAGATTCTATTTATATATAGCTTACGTGTTATCTGATGTGATTATGCGTACAATACGTCTTATAATATGAGTCCCGAAGGTTAAACTAGTTAAGTGATAGCAGTTACAAATTTTTCAAAATTATAAAGATATTGTGAAGGATCTGCCAAATGCCAAATAATAAAGATAAAGTTGTATGATGAAATAATAAAGATAAAGTTGTATGATGAAATAATAAAGATAAAGATGAAATAATAAAGATAAAGATAAAGATGATATGATGATAATAACATCATAATGTTTGTGTTGTTATAATAATGGTTTCTCAATAGAAATGATAATGTGATAAAGATAAAGATGAAATGACTGTGATAACACCATAATGTTTGTGTTGTTATGATAATGACTTCAGAATAATGATAATTTGATAAAGATAATGAGGACATGATGATAATAACATCATAATGTCTGTTGCTATGATAATAATTTCAGAAAATGAATGATAATTTGATAAAGATAATGATGACTGTTTGACAATAATATCATAATGTCTGTGTTGTTATGATAATAATTTCAGACTAATGATAATTTGATAAAGATAATGATTACGTGATGATAACGACAATATTATAATAGTCGTTGCAATAGTATAATGATAGGTTGATAAATATAATGACGAAATGATAATATGATTGCAGAATGATAATGATAATGTGACAAATATAATTATGATAATAATACCAGATCGATTGATGGTATAAATTCTTAACTCAAACGCCATATATAAGGTTGTTATTGGTCGGCGATCCGCTTTTGGCAACTTAAGTAACATTTGCTATCACTGTATAGGTAGACCGTTGTCGGATTCCTATACATAAATATTGACGATTAAGCTCCAAATTTTCAGGTTCCTTTAATGTCTGGATAATTGGTTCCTCCATTATAAGCGGTGCATATCAGAGACTGTGTTCAAGACCAGACGGCGTGAATCTAGGGTTACGGAAAACTATTGGTGGTAATCTTGTATGGGAACATATGGGTGGTATGAAAATCGAGGATCTCGAACAAAGTATAGCCTACTTAACTTCCTTTAAGCAGAATGATCCCCCGACTTATATTCTTATTCATTGTGGAGGCAATGATATAGGCCTTAAAACATCTGCTGCTATTATTGCGGATCTCAAAATAATTATAGATAATATCAGAAGTAAGTTTCCATATACAAAAATAATTTGGTCACAGATTTTACCAAGGCGATCATGGCGTTATATGCCGGATGTATATCACGCAGACCGAGCAAGAAAACGTATAAACAGCTCTATAGCCACCTATGTCATAAATGGCGGGGGTCACTACCTAAAATACCCGGATATAACTCTCGCCCCAATGTTCTTTAGGTACGACGATACACACTTGTCGCCCACTGGTTACGACCTTATGCTGAATAGTATTTCCGGAGCAATTTATTCATTCAGGAAACTCAACAGTCCTATCTTCCCGATGTGATTAAGTGACTGTATTGGTTGTTAGTAATTCCTTAAAGTAGATATATATGTGTGTGTATATAAATCATGTTTCTAATATTAATTTTTTTTTTTTTTAGTTTTGCAACGTGGCTGGGTTAAGTCGTTATGTTAAACCGCTTTGGCGGAAGGTACTCTCATTCTTCGAGCCCCTTTTTGGCTGAAATTTAACATAACGTATTTCTATTTGCGACCGTTGTCGGAGCAAATATGATGTGTATATATAAAGTTCTAAAATTTGTTTTTATACCCAGTCATGATGGAAATTGTTCGCCAAAAGAAATAAAAAAGTTATAACATAAATTGTTGTATTTTCTTCTGTATAAGACTGATTTCAATGTACAATGGCCTCTCGGGTTCGAACCAGCAACCTTATTCCAGAACTCTCTTTATTATGCATTCATTGGAAAATAATATCAAAGTTTAATCATTCAAGATTAAACTCTTTTATTTTACATGAATGACACATTTCTTAATTTATCGATCAGTTGAACTGCGTATCAATACGCATGCCCAGTCTTGGAGCTATATTTAGAACACTATATATAAGGAGCTGCGCGAGCCCGCTGCTTCCTTTTCGGTCTGGAACTCTATGAGAAAAGTAGCTGCTGATCATATTTTAATATTTTTGTAAAAATCTTAAATAAGGTTTTAATTTCCCAACCTCCGCAACCCCTTTTTCTGCTGTGCTTTGTTTTACATTTCAGGAATCACTATATCACCCAACGCTTCGTCATGACTGGGACAAATGTTATATGCTGGGCGACGGAGTACTTAAATTACAGCCAATTGCTAATTGAATAGACATTAGTCAATTGCTTGATGCAACCGTTGTCGGTGCTCTTGCAAACTACTATATGATCCAAAGGACACTGAAAAGTTTAGTGTGAAATATCGGACATACATAACGCGTGTAACCGTTGTCGGTGCATATCAATTGTGTTAATAATTCTGCAATATTTCATATTTGACTACTCCTCTCAGCTGAAATTTAACATAACGTATTTCTATTTGCGACCGTTGTCGGAGCAAATATGATGTGTATATATAAAGTTCTAAAATTTGTTTTTATACCCAGTCATGATGGAAATTGTTCGCCAAAAGAAATAAAAAAGTTATAACATAAATTGTTGTATTTTCTTCTTGTATAAGACTGATTTCAATGTACAATGGCCTCTCGGGTTCGAACCAGCAACCTTATTCCAGAACTCTCTTTATTATGCATTCATTGGAAAATAATCTAATATATACTATATTTCAATAAAAATCTTTGTTTTTTTAAAAAATGTGTGTATCACTTGTGTGGTGTAACAGGTTTTATGTTTTCATTAATATACATGTACCAAGATAATGATACATAGTGTGAATAAAAACCATTTGCATAAGGGACTATATGTCTAAAAGAGAAAAGCTGCTGTTGCAGCCAAACAAAATTAGCATTTACTTTGATTGTGCCGTAAAATATTTGAAATCTACACATTTAGTACTCACAAGCTCCTAGAAAAGGGTCATACCCCAAAACAATCAAACTATCAGATAATTGGTACATATTTGACAAGTGGGATGGAACCCCAGATGGATCTCAAAATTGACCATCGGTAAAAAATATGTGTGAATTTCCGCTCATCCAGAACTTTCTGTCTGAGGTTTCGTTTGTAGGTTCTCAATTCCCAATAACTGAAGTGATCATTCCTCTTTGATGATGGCCATATTAATACTAATACATCAATGAGCAAGACCCTTAAATTAACTTCTTAAATTCTTGACTGAGATTTTTTGCAGGGTTTTGCTGTCAGCACTGGCATCAAGTAATCAGTGTAAATGAAAGTTAAAGGCACATTACGCATCAGAATCCATATTTTTCAAATTCTTTAAAAATGAAAATGTCAAGTCTCATGCAGTTTGTACACAGTGTTCACATTTGTACAGCTTACTATTTATCCTGAAGTTGGGATAAAAGTAAGATCACTTTGTGAATGATGTAGCAGGAATAACTGCTAATATAAAACAAGTATTGTCAAAAGGTTGATTTCTTTATACATAATGATACTCGTTGTATCAACATCATGAAGATCTTTTTCACTTAGTCCCCTTTGAAACCCTTAGCGACATGACTACCTCCTTCACGACAAAGCTGTCTCGCAGAACAAATATCCTATATTATCTTTATTAACTAATGTTTTGATCTGATTTCAATCTTATATCTACTTGGAACATATTTATTTTTAATCTGAATCGCTGTTTAAATGAAAATTGGAGAAAAAAATAATCTGTTTCATGATGAAACAGTTCATTTCAACACTAAATTCGTTAACTGGGAAATGCCGCCAAAACTACATTTCAAACACAATTCAGTGGCGGATTCAGGCCCGGGCTTCAGGGCTGCAGCCGCCCCAGCTTGGCCCAAAGATACGTTTACCAGCTGGGCTGGTATATATTTTTGTCAGTTTCAAACTTTATTGGCTGTAGTGCACTCCCTTATCAAAATATTTATTGCTGTCATCCAGTTGTTAATGTCCTGCCTGGGGGCTTGGCAGAGATCTTTATCTATCAACATGCTTGAATGACTTCAATGTTTAAACTGCACAATTGATTGGTTTATTACTTTCCAAAGGTCTAATGAAATTAATATTACAGATAGTGGCAAATAGATGTGTTACATTGTACACTATATTTTACTATCTTAGTTTTTCCATTTTCTTTGCGAAAGCCCTATAATTAAGTAATTGAAAATTATTATTTTTAAATTAAAAAAATGGCAAGTTTTATGAAGATAATATTAAAGGAATCGCATTTTAATAAATAGTTTTACTAATATTTTTATTAGGATGAAAAGATTGGTCATTTACTTTAAATAACTTTTTATGACAGTTATATTTTCTAAATAAAATTTATACATGCACAGTTTTCACCTGTTGCGTTATTTTTACAAAAATCTTCCACCCATATGTCAGCCCCCCACCCCCAGGAAACCATGTTCTGTATCCGCCCCTGCAATTAAAACAACTTTATGTTTTCTGGAAACTTTAATTAAATCTACATGGCATAGCATTCTCCGAATTTTGATATTTGGTGAAGAGTTTACAAAATATATAAACAAGAGCTGTCACAGGAGACAGTAAAGTTCGACTAATAAAATACTGGACGCAGTAAGGAAGAAAAATCTATGACAGAAAATTGAATTATATATTATGTATTAAGCTATAGTAAAAAAATAACATTTTTTAACATAAATTCCAAGTTCAAGGGGAATAATTCTGGAAATAGTCATGCTAGAGTTATTGTCACACATTGTTACATGTGTGTAATGATAAGAAATATATATTTGAAGTTTGAATTTAAGTAGATATCTTAAAAAGTAAAGAAGTTTTAATATTTCTTAAAGAAAATCCTATGTTCAAAGAAAGATCAATATGAAAATATTGCTTCAAGAGTTATGAACCTTGTGCCATAAGATATTATTTGAAGTTTGAGGTAGATACCTTTAAAACTAAAGAAGTTATAGTAAAAAAAAAACATTATTCAAGTAAAAAATCTAAGTTTATGGGGAGATAATTCTTATAATATTGGTGCTAGGGTTATGAACCTTTTCACATAAGATGTGGTTGCTGATAAGGAACGTGTATTTGAAGTATGAAGTTGATCCCTTAAGAAATAGATAAGTAACAGTAAAAATTAATATTTTTTAAGGAAAATTCTAAGTTTAAGGGGAGATAAATCTGAAATATTGGTGCTAGGGTTATGAACCTTGTCATATAAGATGTAGTTGATGATAGGAAACATATTATTTGAAGTATGAAGTTGATCCCTTAAGTATATAAGTAACAGTAAAAAATAATATTTTTAAGACAAATTCTAAGTTCAAGGGGAGATACATCTGAAACTATTTGTGCTAGAGTTATGAACCTTGTCACATAAAATGTAGTTGATGATAAGGAACATATATTTGAAGTTTGAAGTTGATACCTTAAGAAATGTAAAAGTTATAGTGAAAAATATTTTACCGCACCAAAACTATAATCTGAAAGCCGACGCCGGGGCGAGTAGTCGAGCTAAAAATGACACTTGACACTTGATTTTAGCAACATGAACTAGCTCGAAAGTAGAGATAGAGCGATTTAAGGTATGCCTCCAAAAGAAGTAGCTCTATCATTTACCAGGTGTGAGAAATATTGCGAGTAATATTTATACTTTTGTCTCTACCATAAATTAAAGCTAATAATAATAATAATAATGTGGAAAATGTATTATTTAACTTTATGTTTTGTAAATGTTATCAGATGACTTCTAACTTCAATAAAATTTTGTTCAAACTGTAAAATAGTGTTTATTGGATAATTCCAGACTGAACCAGCTTATTTACAAAAAAAACTAATGACTCAGTTCACTGTGTCGCGCTTTCACCAGAGTCGTCCAGATTAAAATAAGGATCACTTTCCAGCTTTACTGGTGGAGAAAGACCCCAGGTGCCATTCTATGCATTATTTCAGGCGCTAACGGGTCCCATAGTAGAACCACCACTGTTCCTTAAGCTAGCTGGATAGCTTTAATCATAAAAACATCTGACAAGTTATATGGCTTTGCTTATATAACACAAGCATCTAGGTGGCTAAAAACTAATTTTAAACAGCTATATGTCTTGAGATAAATCTTTATAAAAAGACTTTATAATACTTGTTGGGGACCATCAACCGTACTTTAAAAAAAATGATACAGTACAGCTAGAGGGTATCAAAGTTACATAAATTCTCCACACTCCAGTACAAATTAAGTGCCAGACAGACATTTAATCCAGATAAAAGCTATTTTTTAATTTTTTTAAACATGAGCAGCATTTGCTACTAAAATGATGAGTATCATTAGTAAGTTTTGGATATTCTATTGTTTACTCTGCAAATGATTATAGCTAGTATAAGGGATTAGGTTTTGCACTCTTAATGTCCAAATTTCCATTGTCAATGTTCTTGAGATAGACATTAAAATATTAGTGTTATTAGCATTTATGAAAGTTAAAATCAATTTAAAATTGGCAGTTTCCAAAAGATAACTGTGACCTAATGGTAATGTTTTATATCACACCTGTTAGCATGTAGCTTGCAGGAGAGCTAAATGCAGGTAGATACGGTGGCATAAAGGTGACATGTGTGTTTTTATTTATCTCGTGCTCGTGGCCACGAGTTACTAAGTCGTGGCCACGAGTTACTAAGTCGTGGCCACGAGATAGCTTACTCGTGGCCACGAGATACTATGTCGTGGCCACGAGTTACTAAGTCGTGGCCACGAGATAGCTAACTCGTGGCCACGAGATACTATGTCGTGGGCACGAGATAATAAACCAATCAGAATACACTATATATATTATGAATTTTTTAAACTTAACTACTTACTTTTACATGCAACATTAATCTTTGAAAATACTGAAGATATTCACGATAATCAGACCCCCGGGGCGGGGCCAATTTAACCCTGGGGCTTTTATTTGAACAAATTTGGTAGACACTCACCAGAAGATGTTTCATGCTTAATATTTAAACCTTACCTCTTTCGGTTTTTAAAAAGATTTTTTTAAAGTTTTTACTATATACATATAAGGAAAATCAATGACCCTCCGGGACGGGGGAAGATTTTTTAAGTTTTTACTATATACATAATTATAAGGAAAATCAATGACCCCCGGGGCGGGCCAATTTTGACCCCAGGGCTTTTATTTGAACAAACTTGGTAGACACTCATCAGACAACTCTTTGGGTTTTTTAAAAGATTTTTTAAGTTTTTACTATATACATATAAGGAAAAAGGAATGACCCCCTGGGGCGGGGCCAATTTTGACCCAAGAGCTTTTATTTGAACAAACTTGATAGACACTTACTAGAATATGTTTCATGCCAAATATCTAAGCTCTAGCTCTTTCGGTTTTTTAAAATAAGATATTTTAAGTTTTTTCTTTCGGTTGCCATGGCAACCAGAGTTCTTCATAGAATTAAATTTTTTCAATAATTTTTAAAGATGACCACCAGTGGGCCATTCCTGTGAAATTTGGATGAAATTTGCTTAGCAGTTTATGAGGAGATGTCGTTTAAAGTAAAAGTTTTAAGACGACGGACGGACGGGAGATCACAAAAGCTCACCATGTCACTTTGTGACAAGTGAGCTAAAAACATGGACCTACGCTGTCTCGAGTTTACCACTGTTGGTTAATAAAATCAATCAAAAACATATTTTGAAAAGAAAATAAACAAGTTTACACTTCCTAGTGTTGTAACACTTTGACAATGTCATTTGCACATATTAACATTAATGCTCATAAATGTTTGCATAACACTATAGACGCACCAAAACAGGCTTGTTTCAACTGTAAATCATTGATAGATAGAATATGATATTCATGAGGATTCAATGATTTGGTTGAATAAAACAATTTTTTGCTTGTCAGAAACTTGCTTAGAATGATTTTCTTTACCTCCTTCAATATTTTAATAAATCTTAGTACGCCTTCAATAGCCTTATAATAACTGACAGTTATGACAGAATTTTTTAACCACTCGGCCATGTCGCCACATGCAACATTTGTTGCTTAAACTTCCTGGTGCCAACCAGTACTAAGGAATGTGTGACACAATTCATACTCAATGTTCCTGGAGCCATCCAGTACTGCACAATGCTTGCAACATTTCTTATGCAAACCAGTACGGACCAATTATTATGAAAAATTTCAAAACCAAATGCTTTATTTACATTTAACAAAATGTGTTTAATGAGGCACTGTTTACTCGAAAGCAAAATAACTCTAACATGAACATTAAATGTATTATATAAACAGAAAAAAGCCACACAGTACAGACAAGCACATGGTGAAGACATCATCAACAGTACATTGATCCTGATTGAGGTGAAACAAAAATGACTTGTCAACACAGGTTACCATTCAAACATGCACATACACTTATCATAACTGTTACCTCTCTACTCATTTCTCCATCAAGTTATAACAAGCATCTACCCATAAATGAGCAGAAACCTATGATGAGTCAGACAGTACTATTTCACTCTCAATCAAAGATACTGCACTGATGCTTCAGGCTTTACCATGTTCCTTTTCAGCCTAGACTTCTTATTTTATTTAATAATCTCACCCTATCAATTGTTTACTGAGCAAAATTTTTTGTAACAGATGAGAAATTTATTATTACAAAATTGGTCTCTAAAAAAGATGTTCTAAAGCAATTGGAAAATTTCTATAATGAAACGATGTGATTTCCAAGACAATTTTCTGCAGCAGACACCAAATAACTAAGTAACATTTCTTCCTTAAGCTTCCTGGAACCAACCAGTACTGAGAACGCGTGCCACATTTCTAACTCAATGTTCCTGGAGCCAACCAGTACTTAGCAATGCGTGTAACATCTCTTACTCAATGTTCCTGGAGTCAACCAGTACTGATCAATGTATGCTTTATTTCTTACTCAATGTTCCTGGTGTCAACCAGTACTGAGCAATGTGTGTAATATTGTCTTAACTCAATGTTCGTGGTTACAACCAATACTAAGCAATATATGTAATGATTCTAACTCAATGTGCGTGGTTACAACCAGTACTGAGCAATATGTGCTTTAATTTTTACTCAATATTCCTGAAGCCAACCAGTACTAAGCAATGCGTGTAACATTATTTACTCAAAGTTAGTACTGAGCAATGTGTGTAACATTTCTTGAGTCAACCAGTTCTCAGCAATGCCTGTAACATTTCTAGCTGAAGCTTCCTGGAGTAAACCAGTACTATGCAATGTGTGTAACATTTTTTACTCAAAGTTCAAGGAGCAAACCAGTACTGAGTAATGTGTGTAATGATTCTAACTCAATGTCCCTGGAGTGAACCAGTACTGAGCAATGTGTGTAACTTTTCTTACCCAATGTTCCTGGAGCAAACCAGTACTGAACAATGCGTGTAACTTTTCTCACTCAATATTCCTGGAGCAAACCAGTACTGAGCAATACCTGTAACGTTTCTTTCTGAAGCTTCCTGGTTTCACCGGTACTAAGTTATGCATGTAATATTTTTTGCTCAAGATTCCTGGAGTCAAGCAGTACTGAGAAAAAATTAGCAACATTAATTGCTCAAGATTCCTTGAGCCAACCAGTACTGAGTAATGCATGCACCAATTAGTTTATACAGAATTTATTTTAGTTTTATAATGTAGTAATCAAAAAGCTTAAAATCAGTTCCTGGAACCAACCAGTACTGAGCAACGAGTGTAATGTTTCTTGCTCAAGGAAACAACGACTTGCCCCTGACAGGGTTTGAACCCATGCGGCTCAAGATCATTAAATTTCTTGTCTGACGCGTTAACCACTCGGCCATGTCGCCACATGCAACATTTGTTGCTTAAACTTTCTGGTGCCAACCAGTACTGAGCAATGTGTGTAATGATTCTAACTCAATGTTCGTGGTTACAACCAGTACTGAGCAATGTGTGTAACATTTCTTACTCAATGTTCCTGGAGTCAACCAGTACTGATCAATGCATGCTTTATTTCTTACTCAATGTTCCTGGTGCCAACCAATACTGAGCAATGTGTGTTATGATTCTAACTCAATGTTCGTGGTAACAACCAGTACTGAGCAATGTGTGTAATGATTCTAACTCAATGTTCGTGGTAACAACCAGTACTGAGCAATGTGTGTAATGATTCTAACTCAATGTTCGTGGTTACAACCAGTACTGAGCAATGTGTGCTTTATTTTTTACTCACTATTACTGAAGCCAACCAGTACTAAGCAATGTGTGTAACGTTTCTTACTCAAAGTTTCTGGAGCAAAACAGTACTGAGCAATTTGTGTAACATTTCTTGCTCAATGTTCCTAGATTCAACCAGTTCTCAGCAATGCCTGTGACATTTCTAGCTGAAGCTTCCTGGAGTAAACCAGTACTATGCAATGTGTGTAACATTTTTTTACTCAAATTTCCTGGAGCAAACCAGTACTGAGTAATGTGTGTAATGATTCTAACTCAATGTCCCTGGAGTGAACCAGTACTGAGCAAAAGGTGTTACTTTTCTTACCCAATGTTCCTGGAGCAAACCAGTACTGAACAATGCGTGTAACTTTTCTCACTCAATGTTCCTTGAGCAAACCAGTACTGAGCAATACCTGTAATGTTTCTTTCTCAAGCTTCCTGGTTTCAACCGGTACTAAGTTATGCATGTAATATTTATTGCTCAAGATTCCTGGAGCCAAGCAGTACTGAGAAAAAATTAGCAACATTAATTGCTCAAGATTCCTTGAGCCAACCAGTACTGATCAATGCATGCAACAATTAGTTTATACAGAATTTTTTAGTTTTATCTTGTAGTAATCAAAAAGCTTAAAGACACACTTTCAAATCAGTTCCTGGAACCAACCAGTACTGAGCAACGAGTGTAATGTTTCTTGCTCAAGGAAACAACGACTAGCCCCTGACAGGGTTTGAACCCATGCGGCTCAAGATCATTAGATTACTTGTCTGACGCGTTAACCACTCGGCCATGTCGTCACAGTTGTTGCTTAAACTTCCTGGTGCCAACCAGTACTAAGGAATGTTTGACACATTTCTTACTCAATGTTCCTGGAGCCATCCAGTACTGCACAAAGCTTGCAACATTTCTTATGCAAACCAGTACGGACCAATTATTATGGAAAATTTCAAAACAATTTGCTTTATTTACATTTAACAAAATGTGCTTAATTAGGCACTGTTTACTCGAAACCAAAATAACTCTAACATGAACATTTAATGTATTATATAAACAGAAAAAGGCCACACAGTACAGACAAGCACATGGTGAAGACATCAACAGTACATTGATCCTGATTGAGGTGAAACAGAAAAGGCTTGTCAACACAGGTTACCATTCAAACATGCACATACACTTATCATAACCAGACTGTTACCTCTCTACTCATTTCTCCATCAAGTTATAACAAGCATCTACCCATAAATGAGCAGAAACCTATGATGAGTCAGACAGTACTATTTCACTCTCAATCAAAGATACTGCACTGATGCTTTTGCCTGTACCATGTTCCTTCCAGCCCATACTACTATTTATATATATGAATAGCAAACTTTGTAATAATTTTGGTTTATGAGCAGAAAAAAATGCTTTACAAAAAACAATTACAACACAAAATGATAATGCGTGCAAAAAACAATTATAACAAGCAATTATCATAGTATTGCAAGCAATCCATAAGTCCCCTACCGGTTAGAACCCCATCAACATTCTGAAGGGCCATTGGCCATTCACTAATGTTTCAATTTTTCTATATTTTAAGTAAATTTGTAGGAAAAGTTCTTTAAAAGTGTTCACAGGAAACAGTTTTTATGAACAGACAGACAGACGGACTGAAGGACACTCTAAAGTTCATATTTGAAACATCCCTGTTACCAAAATATAACATTTTTAAAAGCAAAATTCTTAAAGAGGAGATAACTCTTGAATTAAAGATGCAATTTCATAAAAAAAATTCAGCTCTTTTTATCTAATCACAAATAATGTTATATTTGCCAACCAATATTTTTTCAAAATAGGGAGAACAGATAAGACATGCCATAATCTCAAGACTGCCATCTACCCATATGTCAAGTTTCATAAAAATATTTCCAGTACTTTTTGAGTTATCACTGGATTCAGTGTATGTGTAAAATTTGCCATATTTTCAGTCTATGTGTTGCCATAGCAACCAGAATTTTCAATATAGGAAGAAAAGAAAAAGACGTGCATAATCTCCAGACTGCCATCTACCCATATTACAAGTTTCATAAAAATATTTCTATTACTTTTTGCATTAACACAGGATCCAGTTTATTTGTGAAATTTGCCATATTTTCAGTCTATTTGTTGCCATAGCAAACAGAATTTTCAACATAGGAAGAAAAGAAAAAGACGTGCATAATCTTCAGACTGCCATCTACCCATATTTCAAGTTTCATAAAAATATTTCCAGTACTTTTGCGTTATCACTGGATCCAGTTTATGTGTAAAATTTGCCATATTTTAAGCCTATTTGTTGCCATAGCAACCAGAATTTTCAATATAGAAAGAAAAGAAAAAGACGTGCATAATCTCCAGACTGCCATCTACCCATATTACAAGTTTCATAAAAATATTTCTATTACTTTTTGCATTAACACAGGATCCAGTTTATGTGTGAAATTTGCCATATTTTCAGTCTATTTGTTGCCATAGCAAACAGAATTTTCAACATAGGAAGAAAAGAAAAAGACGTGCATAATCTTCAGACTGCCATCTACCCATATTTCAAGTTTCATAAAAATATTTCCTGTACTTTTTGCGTTATCACTGGATCCAGTTTATGTGTAAAATTTGCCATATTTTAATCCTATTTGATGCCATAGCAACCAGAATTTTCAACATAGGAAGAAAAGAAAAAGACGTGCATAATCTCCAGACTGCCATCTACCCATATTTCAAGTTTCATAAAAATATTTCCAGTACTTTTTGCGTTATCACTGGATCCAGTTTATGTGTAAAATTTGCCATATTTTAAGCCTATTTGTTGCCATAGCAACCAGAATTTTCAACATAAGAAGAAAAGAAAAAGACGTGCATAATCTCCATACTGCCATCTATCCATATATCAAGTTTCATAAAAATATTTTCAATACTTTTCAAGTTATCGCGGGATCCAGTTTTGTGGACGGACGGACTGACGGACTGACAGACAGACAGATGGACAGACAGACAGACGGACAGACAGACAGACGGACGGAGGGTAAACCTAAAGTCCCCTCCGGTAAACCGGTAGGGGACTAACAAGCAAATTCGTTGAATTTATATCCCACGCCGAGTACTGGTTATTACTAACACAACAACTGAAGACATAAGGCTTTATTTATAATTATATATCTATCATGGTGTAAACAGTATTATTTTCTGTGTACATGAAAACTATTCAGGGCAATAACAGAGCTATAACTCTGTGTAAAATAGTTATATCTGGACATGCCAATGAGATGTAAATTGCCTTTTTGTATCGATGGTTCCCATATAGTTTTGTTGAAATCAAAACAGCACTTGCAAAGAAATAGCAATATTGCTTTATATGCATACTGCATAACTAATAAAGGGCCATAACTCTGTAATGAAGGGTCTGGTCTGAACAAGGCAATAACTTATGCACATCTCCTCATGGTATTAATGTTTCCCATAAAGTTTAATTGAATTCCAGCCAGTAGTTGCAGAGAAGTAGCCGGGAAACAATTATTGCTCTATATGCATACTGCATAACTAATCAAGGGCAATAACTCTGAGTTAAATTGTCTGATCGGAACAAGGAAAAGATATGCTCATCTCCTCTTGGTATTGAAGGTTCCCATAAAGTTTGGTTAAATTCCAGCCAGTAGTTGCAGAGAAGTAGCGCGGAAATTATTTTTACTCTATAAGCATAACGCATAATTAAATAAGGGCCATAACTCTGATTTAAAAGGTCTGACTGGAACAAGGCTAAGATATTCGCATCTCCTCTTGACATTGATGATTTCCATAAAGTTTTGTTGAATTCCAGCTAGGAGTTTCAAAGAAGAAGCGTGGAAACGATTATTGCTCTATATGCATAATGCATAACAAATTAAGGGCCATAACTCTGATTTAAAGTGTCTGACCAGAAGAAACCGAGGATATGTGCATCTGTTCTTAGTATTGAAGGTTCACATAAAGTTTTGTTGAATTCCAGCCAGTAGTTGCAGAGAAGTAGGGCGGAAATGATTATTGTTCTACAGATAACTGCATAACTGATGATATGCGCATCTCCTCTTGATATTGAAGGTTCCCATAAAGTTTCATTGAATTCCAGCCTGTGGTTGCAGAGAAGTCGCGCAGAAACGATTATTGTTCTATAGGTATATTGCATAACTAATCAAGGGCCATAACACTGAGTTAAAGTGTCTGACCGGAACAAGGCGACGATATGCGCATCTCCTCTTGGTATTGAAGGTTCCCATAAAGTTTCGTTGAATTCCAGCCAGTAGTTGTAGAGAAGTAGCGCGGAAATGATTATTGTTCTATATGTATATTGCATAACTAATCAAGGGCCATAACTCTGAGTTGAAGAGTCTTACTGGAACAAGCTGACGATATGCGCATCTCATCTTGATAATGATGATTCCCATAAAGTTTCGTTGAATTCAAGCCAGTAGTTGCAGACAACTAGCGCGGAAACAAAATTCGGATGGGCAGATGGACGGACAATGTCAAAACAATATCCCTCTCCCGATTCCATCGGCGGAAGATAACAAATATAATATAAAACTGTCACAGTCTAGGACTTCTGACTAGTGAGCAGATAAGTGTTGTGATTGGAATTGACCTCAATCATCTTAATTATTATTATACAGTTTTGAGATCGTCTAGGTGATCTCGCAGGAATTGAACGGGGTCTATGGGTCCTAGGGGTCTACTTGTCCCCGACAGAACAGAAATCAATGGCCCTACCTCAAAAAGGTCCTAAAACTCAGGATGGACAGCCTCATGGGACTGATGGATGCAACCACAAGGTCATCTATGATCACAGGTGCAGTTGCGTTGACCTCCCTGTTAACCTCTAATGTGACCTTCTCACCACTAGATAGTGGTTCTCTAAACTCCCCTTTAATCTCAGAATCTGTAAATAGAAAAGAAACAAGAATTTGTAACAGAGTTACCAACGTACCCCGCCTCTGGAAGTTTTATATGAAACATAAAATTGTGCTATTTCAAAAGATTGAGGTATGGATCTCAGGACATTCAGTCCAAAATTATGATCAATGCTAGATCTGCAAATGTAACAATAAATTTGTTAAAAAAATAAACTGAAACACCGAATTTAAAAATCTATCATGTTAAGCTTTGACCTCTAAGTGTGACCTTGACCTTGGAGGTAGGGGAGCAGGTGTTGTGCATGACATAACGTCTTATTATTGAGACTATTTGTGCCAAGTATTTTCAAAATCCCTTGAACTATGAAGAAGTTATAGATTGGACACAAAATATACCCTATAACAGACTATGTAAATCTTTGACCTCTAAGTGTGACCTTGACCTTGGAGGTAGGGACACAGATGTTACGCATGACATATCATCTAATCATTGTGACTATTTGTGCCAAGTATTTTCAAAATCCCTTAATCTATGAAGAAGTAATGGACGGGACACAAAATATACCAAATAACAGACTCTGTTAACCTTTGACCTGTAAGTGTGACCTTGACCTTGGAGGTAGGGGTGCAGGTGTTGTACTTGACATATTGTCTTATTATTGTGACTATTTGTGCCAAGTTATTTCAAAATCCCTTGAACTATGAAGAAGTTCTAGATCCGACACAAAATATACCCTATAACAGACTATGTTAATTTTTGACCTCTAAGTGTGACCTTGACCTTGGAGGTAGGGATGCAGGTGTTGTGCATGACACATCCTCTTATTATAGTGACTATTTGTGTGAAGTATTTTCAAAATCCTTTGATCTATGAAAAAGTTATGGACCGGACACAAAATATACCCTGTAACAGACTATGTAAGTATTTGACCTCCAAGTGTGACCTTGACCTTGGAGGAAGGTGACCGGTTTTTGCGCATGACACATCATCTGATTATTGTTAACAATTATGGCAAGTATTTACAAAATTCCTTCATAGATAAGAAAGTTATGGACCGGACACGACATATACCCTCAAATAGACAATGTTGACCTTGAATGAGCAAGTACGACCTTGACCCTGGAGGTAGGGGTCTGGTTGTTGCGCATGACACATCGTCTTATTATAATAAACATTTGTGCCAAGTTATTTCAAATTCCTTTCATAAATGACAAAGTTATGGACCGGACACGAAAGTGTGACGGACGGACGGACAGACGGACGTTCTTACCAGAGCTACATTATGGGGTTTTCTTTTGTTATTTTTAACCCCACAATGCAGAAAATAACCCCACAAGAGAAACGGAATAAATGACATCAAAGTCATCTATTGTTATGAGAACAATAGACCAAACCCCATAATGTAGCTCTGGTTTGTACGGATGGACAGACGGACGGACAGACGGACGGACGGAGCCTATTTCTATATCCCCCTATTTTCTTCGAAAAGGCGGGGGACAAAAAAGTAATGAGTCACTGGCAGTTGTTTATTTAAATTAATCTAACTTCAATGCTTTCCCGCCTAAAAATTTCTAGCATCAGTCAATATTGGTTTTCAATCTTCGGTATTCAAATTATGTTTATAGCCGGAATTTAGTACATGATGATAAAGGATGAGTATTTGTAAATAATCTAATGCCCAAGGTTTTGAAAAAATAATGTTCGGAAAATAACGATTTGCTACGATAATGGCACATGCAAAAAATCAGTGCTAAAAAGATAAAAACCTACTTAAAATAGCAAATAATATTTTGTTTTGGAACATTTTATTCTGTTTACATACTATATTCATGTGTATTAACTTGATCAAAATATGTAAAAAAGTGATTTTTGGTAAAAAATGTTTCTTAGACCATTATTGCACTGACCCATCACTATGATATAAAATAGAAAGAACATCAAAACACATGGCAATCTGATTTATACTCGAGGCTACACTCCCTCACTCGAGGCCACACTCCCTCACTCGAGGCCACACTCCCTCACTCGAGGCTACACTCCCTCAAACAAATCAGCTAGCCTTGTGTTTCAATGCTCCTTCTATTACATAACCTACAGATACAATATAAAGGTGTGTTATCATATTTAATCTGATGAGAACAAAACATACATTTGTCTTTGTGAAAAAATTAAATATACAATTCTGTTTGGTCTGATTTCAATATTAATTATTATAATATTATGAGGTATATAATTCACTTACCATTATAGGAAATTAATTCTGAAATACTATACTATAGTAGTATAATGAAAATTGTGTAATAGTGTCATATTATTGTTGTTATGTTGTAACTGGGACTGAAGGGAGGGGACGGGGGTAGCGGTAGGGGATAATATCAGATCAAAGCGTCTTATCCCTGAGATTAATGCTGCATATAATTAAAACAAGGATGCCATAGTCACAAAATACGCCCGTTTACGAAAGCTTTAGATGGAGATGGGGGCATTACGGATAAGTGTTATCTAGCAAGCAAGTTTTTATTCTTGGCACTGTGTTGTTAAATGAACCTTAAAACAAATCAGTAGGGAAGATATGCACAGGATGTGTGACCTTGACCTTGGTCGCAGGGACCTGAATTTTATGCACGGCACTCAGCCTCACGATGATGAACATTTGTGCCAAATTATATTGAAATCCCTCTATGCATGTAGAAGTTTTGCTCCAGACAAGCGTTTTTCTATGAGCTCTAACTGTGACCTTCACCTTTGACCTGGAGACTTGGTTCATGTGCAGGGCACTACGTCTCATGGTGGTGAACAATTCTATAAAGTAACATTAAAATTCCTCCATGCATGTAGAAAATATGCTCCAGACAACATCTGGATATTTAATCATCTCCAGTGACCTTGACCTTGCAAATATTAACCTAAATTAAATGTGTCACACCTGTAGTCATGATAGTAACCATTTGTGCTACAATCCATCAATAAATGATGACTAAATGGTCCCTATACACATCTTCAAATTTTTATCTGAACTTTGACCTCTATGTGTAACCTTGACTTTGGTCGCAGGGATCTGAATTTTGTGTGCGACACTCACAATGGTGAACATTTGTGCCAAGTTATATTGAAATCCCCCTATGAATGTAGAAGTTTTGCTCTGGACAAGCGTTTTTCAATGAGCTCTAAGTGTGACCTTGACCTTTGACCTGGAGACCTGGATCATGCATGGAGCAATACATATCATGGTGGTGAACATTTCCATAAAGTATTATAAAAATTCTTCCATACATGTAGGAGATATGCTCCAGACAAAATCTGGATATTTCACCATCTTTAGTGACCTTGACCTTGCATATATTGACCTAAAGTACATGTGTCACAGCCGTTGTCATGATAATGACCATTTGTGTTACAATCCCTCAATAAATGATGATTAAATCGTCCCTATACACATCTTCATATTTTTATCTAAACTTTGACCTCTATGTGTGACCTTGACCTTGGCTTCAGGGACCTGAATTTTGTGCGTGACACTCCGCCTCACAATGGTGAACATTTGTGCCAAGTTATATTGAAATCCCTCTATGCATGTGGAAGTTTTGCTCCGGACAAGCGTTTTTCAATGAGCTCTAAGTGTGACCTTGACCTTTGACCTAGAGACCTAGTTCATGTGCGTGACATGGCTTCTCATAATGGTGAACATTTAAATGAAATTTCATTAAAATCCCTCCATGCGTGTAGGAGATATGGTCCGGACAAAATCTGGATATTTCATCATCTTTAGTGACCTTGACCTTGTATATATTGACCTAAATTATATGTATCACAGCCATAGTCTTGATAATGACTATTTGTGTTACAATCCCTAAATAAATGATGACTAAATGGTCCATATACACATCTTCATATTTTTATCTGAACTTTGACCTCTATGTGTGACCTTGACCTTGGCCGCAAGGACCTGAATCTTGCGCGCGACACTCCGCCTCACAATGGTGAACATTTGTGCCAAGTAATATTGAAATCCCTCTATACATGTGAAAGTTTTGCTCTGGACAAGCATTTTTCAATGAGCTCTAAGTGTGACCTTGACCTTTGACCTAGAGACCTGGTTCATGTGCGCGACACTGCTCCTCATAGTGGTGAACATTTCTATGAAGTTTCATTAAAATCCCTCCATACATGTAGGAGATATGCTCCGGACAAAATTGGACGCCGCCCGCCCGAAACCAGGGGCGTTCCCATAATACGTCCCGTTTTTCAAACGGGCGTATAAAAAAAATTAAAGAAATCTAAAAAAAAGTGTGTTAAGGATTCAAACTTGCAACTTTGCGGTTGCTATGCTATCACAATTGTCACTAGGCCATCTTGATGCTTGTATAGACAACATTCCTTTAATTAAAAATCAGTTAGTAAATCGTAATTAAGTACGGAAACTAACAAAAAAGCTTTTCGAAATTTAATGAGTCTCAGGTCAATTTTGCCAAACAATGGCACAAGTAAATTGTCAGCTGGTAAGACTTTTATGCATTTCCTTTGGTTGTTCATTCATGGATGAATATATGGCACAATTAATTGGAATGATGTCAGGAGATTAAGGTTTAATTGATATATACTACTCAAACTTTGATAGGGATCACTTATTTGATTGTATATATTTTTATTGGTATACAACAGTTAATTAGTTTAAAGCGTTTGATAATTTTTATATAATAATGTGTTTTAATCTGTTGTTTCTAGCTCACCTGTCACAAAGTGACAAGGTAAGCTTTTGTATTACAATTCGTCCGGCGTCCGGCCGTAAACATTTACTTTTAACAATATCTCCTCATAAACCACTAAGCCGATTTCATCTAAATTTCACAGGAATGTTCCTTTGGTGGTCTCCTTTAAAAATTGTTCAAAGAATTTTCTTCCGTGCAGAACTCTAATATACACAAGAGGGCCATGATGGCCCTAGATCGCTCACCTGACCCATCAAACTCATCCGAACAATTACCTAGACAAGCATTCTGACCAAGTTTCATGACAGGTGAGTCAAAAATGTGACCACAAGAGTGTTAACAAGGATTATCAATATTTGAGCAGTGTGACTTAGTTTTTTACCCAGGTGACCCATATTCTAACTTGACCTAGAAATCATCAAAACAAACGTTCAGACCAATTTCCAGGATACTTGGATCAAACCAGTAGCCACTAGAGTGTTAACAAGATTTTTCTATTTTTAGCTCCTGTGACCTAGTTTTTTAAGTGAGATGACCCATGTTCGAACTCATCCAAGCAATTACCTAGACAAGCATCCTGGCCAAGTTTGATGATAATTGAGTCAAAAATGTGACCACTAGAGTGTTAACAAGGTTTTTCCATATTTGGGCAGTGTGACCTAGTTTTTCATCCAAGATGACCCATGTTTGGACTTGACCTAGAAATCATCAAAACATACTTTCAGACCAATTGACAGGATATTTGGATCAAAACAGTAGCCACTAGTGTTAATAAGATTTTTCTACTTTTAGCTCCTGTGACCCAGTTTTTCATCCGAGTGACCCATGTTCAAACTCATCCTAGCAATGACCTAGACAAGCATCCTGACAAATTTGATGTTAATTGAGTCAAAAATGTGACCACTAGAATGGTTACAAGGTTTTTCCATATTTGGGCAGTGTGACCTAGTTTTTGACCCCAGGTGACCCATATTCGAACTTGACCTAGAAATCATCAAAATAAAGTTTCAGACCAATTTACAGGATATTTGAATCAAAACAGTAGCCACTAGAGTGTTAACAAGACTTTTCTATTTTTAGCTCCTGTGACCTAGTTTCTCATCCTAGATGACCCATTTTCGAACTCATCTGAGCAATGACCTAGACATGCATCCTGACCATGTTTAATGACAATTGAGTCGCAATTGTGACCACTAGAGTGTTAACAAGATTTTTTTTATTTTTAAATCCTGTGACCTTGTTTTTCATCCGAGATAACCAATGTTGGAACTCATCTGAGCAATTACCTAGACAAGCATCCTGACCAAGTTTCATGACACTTGAGTCAAACATGTGACTACTAGAGTGTTAACAAGGTTTTTCTATTTTTAGCTCCGGTGACTTTTTTTCATCTGAGCTGACCCATGTTCAAACTTATCAGAGCTATCACCTAGACAAGCATCCTGACCAAGTTTGATGATGATTGAGGCAAAAATGCGACTGCTAGAGTGTTAACAAGGTTTTTCTATTTTAAGCTCCTGTGACTTTATTTCATCTGAGCTGACCCATGTTCAAACTCATCAGAGCTATCACCTAGACAAGCATCCTGACCAAGTTTGATGATGATTGAGGCAAAAATGTGACTGCTAGAGTGTATCAAGGTTTTTTTCATTTTTAGCTGCTGTGACCTAGTTTTTCACCTGAGATGACCAATTTTCGAATTATCCGAGCTATCACCTAGACAAGCATCCTGACCAAGTTTGATGATAATTGAGGCAAAAATGTGACTGCTAGAGTGTTAACAAGGTTTTTCTATTTTAAGCTCCAGTGACCTAGTTTTTCATCCGAGATGACCCATGTTCGAACTCATTCTAGCTATCACTTAGACAAGCATCCTGACCAAGTTTGATGATAATTGAGTCAAAAATGTGACCACTAGAGTGTTAACAAGGTTTTTCTATTTTTAGCTCCGGTGACCTTGTTTTTCATCCGAGATGACCCATGTTCGAACTCATGCGAGCTATCAACTAGATAAGCATCCTGACAAAGTTTGATGATGATTTGGGCAAAAATGTGACCGCTAGAGTGTTAACAAGTAAGTGTGGCTGGATGACGGACAGACAACGATCCTCAGGTGGGCTAAAAAAACTTACAAACTCTTCTTTTGAAAACCCCAAAGAGCTAGTGCTTAGATATTAGGCATGAAACATCTTCTAGTGAGTGACTATCAAATTTGTTCAAATAAAAGCCCTGGGATCATAATTGGCCCAGCCTCGGGCAATCATTGATTTTCCTTATATGTATGTAGTAAAAACTTATAAAATCTTCTTTTAAAAAAACACCAAGGAGCTAGAGCCTAGATATTAAGCATGAAATATCTAATTGGTCTCTATCAAATTTGTTCAAATAAAAGCCCTTGGGTCAAAATTGACCCCACCCTGGGGGGTCATTGATTTTCTTTATATGCATGTAGTAAAAACTTTAAAAAAAATTCTTTTAATAAAACCTTAGGAGCTAGAGCCTATATATTTAGCATGACACATCTTCTAGTGAGTGTCTACCAAGTCTGTTCAAATAATAGCCCTGGGGTCTAAATTGGCCCCTTGATTGGTGTCATTGATTTTCCATATATGAACTGTTGTTTTACCTCAGCATTAGCAACCAGTAAGGTTTTTAAATATGCACTATTTCAGATACAAATATGAACTTTGTTATATCAGTTTAAGATTGATATTTTATATCTATTTTTGTTTATAGTTTACAATATTTATTGTTCATTGTAATGGAGAGTTTCTATATTCAGGTGATCGATATCAGGGCCACCATTGCCATCTTGTTTGTAATGTTTTTGATTAACCACTGAAGCGTGACAACGGTGTTATCTGGATAAGGGTTGCTTTTAAGGTGTTTGTGCATGGGTGATATAGTCTGATTTTATTAACCTGTCAATTATGAATACATTATAGCACTCACTTAAATATTCGATTCCACTTCGGGTTTGTCCGTTTATTTTACGAGAATTAATATGGAGTATATAACTAACATTTTGAAAACTCCCACTAGCTTAATGTAGATTCTCGTAACATCCGCAATAGCACAGTCGGTTAAGTGATTACCTAATGTATAAGAGGTCCGAAGTTCGATCCAGTTTTTTTAAATTCTTTTTAGGCATATTCTTTCTTTATATTTCAGTATATTTTTAATGAAAATTGTCAAGCGTTTGCAAAATTGTCTACACAGATATGTATCACGTTTTGTATTGTATTTTATGGCACTGAAATGACATTTATTGATTGAATTTTGAATATTAATTCTTAAACAAGTACATGTATATTTACCAAAAAAATTGCAAAGCATATTAAAACAGAAAAAACAACCATAACTTCAAAAATGTTGAAAACAGTTATTAAACAAGATTGCATTTGTGAAAAATGCTATGCCACCGCATTAATACAACACTAAATAGTAGTGTAGGAACAGATTTTTTTTGTTTCTATACAAATGAAGATTGTCATAATGCATAGATCCCTGACCTATCTTATTCTTATTATATGTGGTTAAATCTATTGTTATTCAAATAAAAGACAAGAAAAGCATTGATGCAAAGCATCAAAGGGCGTCCAAGCAAGAAATGCAGCAAGTGAAGATGAACTAGTAGACATATGATGACAAGATATTCTTATAAACTACCAGAATTGTATATCACTTATGAATGAGCAGACAAAAGACATTGTTCATTATGAACTTTGATTGGCATGCTAGAGATTAGAATATGACTTGTTATTTCTTTATGATCGTGGTTATTAATAGCAACGGATATACATGTATACAATCATTTATAATCCATATGTGTAACGCATGATCAACACGTACCACACTTGTGTAATTGTCCCTTATTATGTTATCGCTATTAGCGAAGACCCCCTCTAAAGGTATTCGTTCACACTTAGTAAAAATATGACACTGGTAATATTACCATGTTGATCATGTTGAGCATAATTGTTTATCATAAAATAATTGTAATATCTATTAATTTTAAAGCTGCACGCCTCCAGATGAGCCAAAATATTTCAAGAAAAAGAAAAATGAGAAAAATGTACTAATATTTCAAGAAAGGTAAAAACAATCAAGATCAATGTTGAAGTTTACATGCTATTTGCGATTTAAGACTGATTTTGCAGTATTTTATCACCATATTTCTACTGCGTTACTAACGCAGTAAGGGCTTTTTTGCACATTTTGAACTCTTTTTGGTTATTTGCATGGATTGTAAGTGCCAATTGCAATATGTAAATAACTTTATTTGTTCACCTCACAATATTTTACTGTCAAATACATTATCAAAATGTTCATGAAATTTAACATGAATCTGGAGGCTTTAATAAAAAAAACAAATTTTATGAATATTGTTTTCTTTTCTTTTTTGTGTTTTATGTGCTATTTTTATACTGAGTTTTTATGTTTACTACTCTTTTTTTTATTAAAATTGTAAAATAAATTTTAAGAATTGACAGACGATTATAAGTCAAAACTTAACTGGAAAAAGTCAGTAAATTATGGTTAATCTTTCAATATATAATATTGTTTATTCTTAAACCATGTACATGTACATTTGTATTTTTCTTTATCATTTTTTAAATTATCAATCAATTGAATAATTCATGAAATCTAATTTGTAACTTTGAATAATTCATCGGCATCATTACTAAACACGAATAAGAAATTAAATAAAATGTTTCAAAGTTGATAATGTCATATTAATACCATAAAAATGTATCTTTTTCACAATTAATGTACATATTTATTGTTTTTATCTCATATAGATAAAATGAAACATGCTATTGTTGTTGTTGTTGTTTTTTTTTCCGAATTGTAACAATATCAAACATCTACTCCAAAACCGGGAGAGACCGGACAATAAAAGTGTGGTATACTATTCGCCGGTCACTAGTAAATCCCGGTCAAAAATCAAAATAGACCGGGAGAGACCGGGAATTACCGATAGGAGTGATAAATAGATATATCTATAAATAGATTTTCGGAATATTAAGGTCATCAACTGATCATTCTAGGATACATGTACAACAATAACATACCATGATAACCAACTGTAAACTACAAAATGATAAATAAATCAAAGTGCTGCAGCACTGAATGCGACGGACATGCAACCGGAGAGACACCAAGGCTTCTTTTAGAAAAACAAAACAAAACAAAAACAAAAAACAAAATATATAACAGAGAAAATTTGTTTCACACAAGTTCGAGATTTGTAGAGCAATATATTTTGTGTCCAAAATTGATATAATTCAGATTTTCTACTTTCAAGCACTTAAAGGGAGACACAGGCAAAATTTTCATTTCTTAGTTTTGAATTTTTCATTCATTATTCTGTAAATGCCCTCAAAATTAATACACTAAACAGTCAAAGGAACAACACTTTTCTCCATATAAAGAATAAAATGGTGTTTTCCTAACTTGACCCGCGTGGGTCAGGTTAGAGCGCTAAGATTTTACAATAGTTGTCACTGTGTACTCTGAAAAGGTTAAAGAACATGTCAAATCAATTACTTAGATTTGTTTCAATCATACAATATCCACAATACCTGTTATTGTAACTTACAGGGTTTGTTCAAATCACATGACTTGTTTTTAAACTATCCGCTGATTCTGTCGGCGTCTAAATTTCGTTCAACATATATAGATATATTTAAGCTTCAAACCCAAATTACATAGAATTTAAACAGAAATTCATCCTGGGACTTTAAGAAATGTCATTTTAGTGTGATTTTAGTACACAAGATCATTTTAATATATTTGTCATTATTTTGCCTGAGTATCCCTTTAAATACAGAATGAAATTTATGCCTAAAAACTCTGGTCAAACTTGTAAATCAGTGTCCTTATCGATTTATTCTAAGAAATGATATGTAAATAGAAAAAAAACTATCAACGAAATATTTCTAGAATAAATCCAGGCAAATAAACTTCAAACATAATACATTGTACATTTGAGAATGCTATTTAGAATTGCTTCGTGTTATATCATAGTGGGCATACAGACAATAAAATATAAGTCATTTGTATTTTTATTTCTCTTGGATATGTCTCATTAAAAAAAATTGGTTAAAATCATCAGCAATTAATAGTGTATTTCTTAGATTTTTTATTTACAAGGTAAAGATGTAGAGGCCAGAGCACATCGTTTTTATTTTAATTTAAATGTCACTTAAGCACTACAGTGTTTAGTTGTCCTTTTCAACTTCACACTAAATTCCATTTTCAACTTGTTTGCTTCTTACAATTGTATAGCATTTCTAAAAGTATTGCATTACAATCCGCTGGTTTATTAATTACATGTTTAATGTGTACTTCCTAATCGCCTGTCCAAAAATCAGAACAGGTAAAGCAGAATCTATTTTTAGAATATCGAAGGTTAACTCATATCATGACCTAGTAAAATATGTAAACAAACCACAAGAATCGGAAGTAGAACTGATATTATAACTTCCTTACCATGATTTCAAGACTACATAGCGGTTAAGTGTCTTACATGCATTTTCAAAAATAGATATTTATACTAGCCATTGAACTGTATCTAATATATTAATAACTGCTGAATATTCAGCTAAACCCGCGGTATGAGTCACGAAAATAGTTCTTCTTTTATTAATGCGCGAGTTATCCTAGAGTCACGAAAAACTTTTGATTTGTTAATAATAATGTTTTGTATAATGTAGAAATATTTATTTCCTACTAATAATGTCTTGGAACTCAGAGGTTACACCTTTATTGAAGTATAATTTGCTGTCCTACTTTTTCGACAGCGGTAAATCGTTTCAGCAGTAATTTGCATATTGCGCAATAATACTACGGGACTACAACGTTTTTATCAATAATATACGTTCATATTTTAACTTGGATAACTTAATTTGAAATTGAAAAGGCTAAATATGGAAAACATTAAGATATCCAGACAAAGTATGGGAGTTTTGAAGGATCAAATTCATGTACTATTTCTTGGGCTGTTAATTGGTTTAGGACACATTGCGCGAGTGTAGCCAACGAAATCCCATGTGTAGATGACTTAGCTCTGAAAGCGCCTGAGGGCGCGTCCGTCGCAAAAACCCAGAAGAGCGCGATTTATTGACGGAAACGGTTATTTCATTTGAAAATGTTTGCATTGCGAAATTCTCCAGTTCGCCATTCATTGTAACTTATCGCGACATTTTATTCTTAATTAATAATCAAGCACCCTCATACCGATCGGAACGATCGGCTTTTATTATGACCGACTAAAAGGCTCGAGAAGTTGCTGTCGCCCTTTCACAAAATCTGATTTCATTCCATAAGAGGCGCCGCGCTTCTGCGCAGACGCCAATCAAAGTAGTTGAGTCTAGTGAATTTGGTGGTGAAGGTCATATTTCACACAGCCTAAATTTCATGACTACATGAAAGGACAACACAGTATGACACTTGTCAAAATCTAGGTCAAAGTTCAATTTTACAACTAAAACTGTGCAAATGGTCAAAATTTCATTGCTGTACATCAAAGGACAAGAAAGTAAATCACTGTCCCCTTGGGCAAGGCAAAATTTTGACCCAAGGGTTTAATTCAAAACAATCTTGATACAGGTCCACCAAACAACATTTCAAGTCAAATATATAAGCTGAAGCTTTCTCAAATTCAGAAAACATTTGTTTTAGTTTCTGTTTTTAAAACAATGTGTATATAATGAGAATCAATGCCCCTGGGCAGGGCCAATTTTGACACCAGGGGAAAAATTTGAACAACTTGAGTAGAGGACCTATAGATGATATTATATAGCAAACATCAAAGCTCTATGCTTTGTACCTTCAGGTAAAAAGATTTTTTTACTATATGTACATAATGAAAATCAATGACCCCCTGGGCAGAGCCAATTTTGACCCAAGGGCTATAATTTGAACAATCTTGGTAGAGGTTCACTTCGCAAAGTCTCATGCCAAATATTTAACCACTAGCCTTTGTCAATTCAGAGAAGAAGATTTTTCAAGTTTTTACATTATACATATTAGGAAAACTATCGCCTCTGGGGCAGGGCAATTTTAACACTAGGGGCATAATTAAAACAACTTTAATAGAGGACCCATAGATGATATTATATACCAAATATCAAAGCTCTAAGCCTTGTACCTTCAGACAATAAGATTTTTTAATTTTTTACTATAAAATTATGTACATAGTGATTGATCAATGACCCCTGGGGATGGGGCCAATTTTGACCCCAGGGCTATAATTTGTACAATCTTGCTAGAGGTTCACTACACAATGTTTCATGCAAAATATCTAACCTCTGCCTTGGTCAATTTAGAGAAGATGATTTTTTACTATATACATATAAGGAAAAGGCAGGGTTAATTTTGACACTAGAGGTAAAATTTGAACAGCTTTGGTAGAGGACCTATAGATGATATCATACAACAAATATTAAAGCTCTAAGCCTTGTACCTTCAGACAATAAGATTTCTTACTATATGTACATATTGAAAATCAATGACCCCCGGGGCGGGGCCAATTTTGACCCCAGGGCTATAATTTGAACTATCTTGGTAGAGGTTCACTACACAATGTTTCATGCAAAATATCTAACCTCTAGCATTTGTCAATTGCTAGAAGAATTTTTTTTAAAGTTTTACTATAATTACATATAAGGAAAACCTATGAGCCCTGGGCCGGGGTTGATTTTGACACTAGAGGCAAAATTTCAACAACTTTGGTAGAGTACCTATAGATAATAACACATACCAAATATCAAAACCTTGTACCTTCAGACAAAAAGGTATTTTAAGTTTTTACTATATGTACATATAGTGAAAATCAATGACCCCCGGGGCAGGGCCGATTTTTACCCCAGGGCTATAATTTTGAACAATCTTGGTAGAGGTCTACCAGACCTAATGCCTTAAGCAAAATATCAAAGCTCTAGGCCTTTTGGCTCTTTACCAGAAGATTTTTTAAATTTATTCTTATAATTCCTTTTGGTTGACATGGCAACCAGATTTCTGCATGGAATGAAATTTTTTGAACAACTTTGGAAGCCCTTCACCCAAGGATCAATCCTGCCAAGTTTGGTTGAAATTGGACTAGTGGTTTTTCACAAGAAGATTTTTTAAGATCACTATACAGGGCTACAGATAACATTTTGTGTATATTGGGTAATTACCCCTTATTTTGTGATCTATTGGGTTTTTTCTATTTTCTTTGAGTTATTTCTGTATTTTTTACCCTACCCCCTCTAACCAATTTGGGTTATAAAGTACAAGTTCATGCATTTTAATCAAAATTTTTGACCTTCATTGTAGACATTTGTAGGTTTTGTACGGTTATAAAAAAGCTACTTACTACTTTGCTTTATGGTTTATTGGCCTAGTAGATTTCCAAGTTGCCTTATATAATTTAAAGGTTAAAACAGTCTGAAACAGTATGATCTGCCTGATGTACGCGTTAAGTAATAATTTTCGTCATTACGCACCAGTTCAAATGTAGTTTGTATAAATAAGAATTCATTTACTTTTTCTTACCCTTAGTTATTATTTCTATTGGGTTTTTAGACATTTTAATTGGGTAATAACCCAAATACGCATGTTATCTGCAGCCCTGACTATATATAATCTATAGAACACATCCACAAACACACACACAAACACACAGGTGAATCGCTATAATTGCCAAAAACCCAAAAAAATCTGGACATAGCTGTCTCGATCTTACAACACGTAGGGCATTTAGATATTATATACCCGTAGTTTACCCTATTTCGCTATAACGGTCCTTGTAACTACTACATAGAAACAAGATAAATTTAATCACATCTAAGTACTGTGTACATCTCATGGAATTTACCGGACATTTATCGGATATTAATTTATTCTGTGCATTGACCGTATAATCAGTATGGAATTGACAGGTTAATAAAATCAAACAATTCAAGTGGAATGAATTTAATAGTAAGATAAAAGTGTAAAGATATTGTCAATATCAAGAGTAGTGCCCATTTGTGTTTATTACTGTCTGACAACATCTCCTCATGCTACTAATAAGCCGGCATATTGAATCTTGTGTATTTTTTGAGAAAACCATATAAAAATAAAATTCCATTTTACAAATTTTATTTATATCTTGGCTGCAATCTCTCTGACCAGCTTCAGTCAAAAATAAAAGTTAATCAGTATGGTACAGTAAACTTCACTTATAGCGAACACGGTTATAGCGAACTTCCGGTTATAAGGAACAATTTATTTTGGCCCGAATTCTGCCCTTCTTTATTTAATATAAAAATAAATGGTTATAGTGAACCGATTATAAGGAACTATAGCCTATAAGGAACTCATTTCTTAGTCCCAATTTAGTTAAAAGTACAGAAAATTACACTTTTATAATGAACTCCAAAATATTGGCTATCTTTAAATGTATCTCGCATATTGAAGCTCGGCCGAATGTAATGTTTATTGTTGTATGTACTTCAAGACATCTATTAAAATGAATTTGTTTAGCAGTACGTAATAGTTTTCAATTTAGGATATTTTTAGCATGAGTTCTTGTCACCAAGATAAACCGGTTATTCCTTTTACTACATTATTTCTTTTCTTTAATAGTTTTGCTCGAGTAAAAGAACTATAATCACTTATAATCGGTTTTCAACATAATCACGCATGCTTGCAAGCACAATCCATTGAAAACTACAAAGTACGCCTGATTGAAATGAAAAATAAATCTATATATTTCATTAGTAAAAGTCATCCTTAAAATATAATAGAAGATATTCAATATAAAAGGAAGGACAAATCGAAAATCTTGTTTATACTTTATCATGGAACGAAAACGAAAAGCACTGAGTTTTGAAACAAAATATGATATTTTATGTGAAATTGAAAAAGGGAGTAAAGCTAAAACTAACATAACAAAGGATTTTCAAATTCCAAAAAGTATGCTCTAAAATGTCTAAAATAGAAATAAATGACTATTTTTTCGTAATCAAATGCTCTTCAAAATGGTGGGCGATGCTAAACAATCAGTTCGTTATATGTAAATCTGTTCGCTATAAAAATTCCTGGTACAAGGAACTAATTCGCTATTTGCTTACAAGAACTCTGGATATAAGAGACGGATTTTGAATGTCCCGATGAGTTCATAATAGGCGGAGTTTACTGTACACGTTGTTCACTTTTGGCGATATCGGAAACTGGTTCTCTATTTCTATGAGCTTTAATGTTTCTTATTTTATACGACTGTGGAACCATTGTACCATGTCCCGGATGCAGAGTAAAAATGGTGGCGAGTTTGTATATGGATTACTTCAAATTAATAATCACAAGAAATGAAAGACAACCACAGTCTTTTATTATACCCCCGCCTAACGAAGTTGTAAGGGGGGTATACTGGAATCAGCTTGACCGTCCGGACGTTTCCCCCTCAGGCCATTTGTCGGTTTTTCCTTGTTCACCCAATAACTTAAGAATCGTTTGACCCACAGTCTTCATATTTGGCATGGAGGTTAATCCTGACCATTAGGTGACCTATATTGATTTTGAGGTCACTGGATCAAAAGTCAAGGTCACAGGGGCCTTTACTAAAAAAAGCTTTTCCGCTCAATTGCTTAAGAATGCTTTGGTCAGCAGTCTTCATATTTGGTATTGAGATTGTTTATGACTAGTAGATGACACCTTTTGATCTTCAGTTGACTGTGTCAAAACTTCAAGTCACAGGGATTTTTACTATAACAAGCAATTATCAGAGTATTGCAAGCAATCCATAAGTCCCCTACCGGTTAGAACCCCAGCAACATTCTGATGGGCCATTAATGGCCATTCAATTTTACCAGTGAATGAATGACATGAATGAACTTAAATCTTTTGAGTTCTAAGTTTGTCTATATCACAGTAATGTGTTAAGTTTCCCTGCCTAGTAAGGAAATTATGTTTATACAACCTTGTCATATTATTACAATGTGGGATTTTAAAGTAAATCCTATAAGGAATGAAGAAGTTTGAGTAAAAAATACCAATTTCTTGAAAAAATCTAAGTTCAAGGGGGACATGATTCTGGAAATAGTCTTGCTAGAGTATTTAACATTCTCAAAAATGTTGAGTGATAATAAGAAACATATATATGAAGTTTGAAGTAGATACATTAGGAAATAAAGAAGTAATTTAAACAAGAGGGCCATGATGGCCCTGAGGTCGCTCACCTGTATATAGCCCCCCTCCCCCCCCCCACACCCATAAGAAGATGTTTCATGCTAAACATCTAAGCTCTAGCTCATTGGGCTTTTTAAAAGAAGATTTTTTTAAGTTTTTACTATACACATATAGTTAAAAACAATGACACCCCTGGGGCGGGGCCAGTTTTGACCCCAGGGCTTTTATTTGAACAAACTTTGTAGACACTTACTAGAAGATGTTTCCTGCTTAATATCTAAACTCTAGCTATTTGGTATTTTTCAAAGAAGATTTTAAGTTTTTGCTATTATACACATATAAGGAAAATCAATGACCCCCGGGGCGGGGCCAGTTTTGACCCCAGGGCTTTTATTTATACAAACAAACTTTGTAGACACTCACTAGAAGATGTTTCATGCTTAATATCTGAACTCTAGATATTTGGGTTTTTTCAAAGAAGATTTTTTAAGTTTTTGCTATACACATATAAGGAAAATCAATGACCCCCGGGGCGGGGCCAATTTTGACCCCAGGGCTTTTATTTGAACAAACTTGGTAGACACCTATTAGAACATGTTTGATGCTAAATATCTTAGCTCTAGCTCTTTGAGTTCTTTAAAAGAAGATTTTTTAAGTTTTTACTATATGCATATAGGGAAAATCAATGACCCCCTGGGACCGGGCCAATTTTGACCCCAGGGCTTTTATTTGAACAAACTTGGTAGACACCCTTAAGAAGATGTTTCATGCTAAACATCTAAGCTCTAGCTCATTGGGCTTTTTAAAAGAAGATTTTTTAAAGTTTTTACTATACACATATAGTTAAAAACAATGACACCCGTGGGGCGGGGCCAGTTTTGACCCCAGGGCTTTTATTTGAACAAACTTTGTAGACACTTACTAGAAGATGTTTCATGCTTAATATCTAAACTCTAGCTATTTGGGTTTTTTCAAAGAAGATTTTTTAAGTTTTTGCTAAACACATATAAGGAAAATCAATGACCCCCGGGGCGGGCCAGTTTTGACCACAGGGATTTTATTTGGACAAACTTGGTAGACACCTATTAGAACATGTTTGATGCTAAATATCTTAGCTTTAGCTCTTTGAGTTCTTTAAAAGAAGATTTTTAAGTTTTTACTATATGCATATAGGGAAAATCAATGACCCCCTGGGGCGGGGCCAATTTTGACCCCAGGGCTTTTATTTGAACAAACTTGGTAGACACTCATTAGAACATGTTTCATGCTAAATATCTTAGCTCTAGCTCTTTGGGTTCTTTAAAAGAAGATTTTTTAAGTTTTTACTATATGCATATAGGGAAAATCAATGACCGCCTGGGGCGGGGCCAATTTTGACCCCAGGGCTTTTATTTGAACAAACTTGGTAGACACTCACTAGAAGATGTTTCATGCCAAATATCTAAGCTCTAGCTCTTAGGGTTTTTTTTAAAAGAAGATATTTTAAGTTTTTTCTTTCGGTTGCCATGGCAACCAGAGTTCTGCATGGAATTAAATTCTTTGAACAATTTTTAAAGGTGACCACCAAAGGAACATTCCTGTGAAGTTTGGATGAAATTGGCCTAGTGGTTTATGAGGAGATGTCATTTAAAGTAAAAGTTTACGGACGACGGACGAAAAGCGACATTTTTTTTCATAAAAATTCTAAGTTCAAGGGAGGTAATACTGATAATTTTTGTGCTAGAGTTGTAAACCAATCACATATGATGTGGTTGATGACCAGAAACTTATATTTAAAGTTTGAAGTAAACACCTTAAGAAATAAAGAGCTTATAGTGAAAAAGCTGAAAAATTTAAATCAGAAATTTTGAAATTCAGGCTATTTGTTGCCATAGCAACAAGAATTTTCAACATATGAAGAAAAGAAAAAGATGTGCATAATCTCCAGACTGCCATCTACCCATATTTCAAGTTTCATAAAAAAAAATATTTTCAGTAATTTTTGAGTTATCACTGGATCCAATTAATGTGTTAAATTTGCCATATTTTCAGACTATTTATTGCCATAGCAACCAGAATTTTCAAAATAGGAAGAAAAGAAAAAGACGTGCATAATCTCCATACTGCCATCTATCCATATATCAAGTTTCATAAAAATATTTTCAGTACTTTTTGCGTTATCCCGGGATCCAGTTTTGTGGACGGACGGATTGACAGACAGACGGACAGACAGACGGTAAACATGAAGTCCCCTCCGGTTGAACCGGTAGGGGACTAATAAGCTTGTCTGCTCAAATGCTTAAGAATGCCTGTCCACAGTGTATTGATTTTGACATTTTGACATTTGAAACATGAATACATAACTTAGCAATGCACTGGCTTAGTAACTCAGATTTGGCAGGGAGGTTGTCCTTGAGCTCTATATGGCCACCTATGATTCTGACAAAGTTGTATGCGGGGGTATTCACACCATGACAGTGGCAGTTCTAGTTTCAATTATTTTCAGGCACCAAGTTTAACTCTTTATCAAGAAACAAGAGGGCCATGATGGCCCTGAAATCGCTCACCTGTATATAGGACCCCGGGGCGGTGCTAATTTTAACCCAGGGGCTTTTATTTGAACAAACTTGGTAGACACCCATTAGAGGATGTTTCATGATAAATATCTAAGCTCTAGCTCTAAGAAAATTTTTAAGTTTTTACTAAACACATATAGTGAAAAACAATGACCCACCCCCTCTGTGCGGGCCAATTTTGTCCCCAGGGCTTTCATTTGAACAAACTTGGTAAACTCTCACTAGAAGATAATTCATGCTTAATATCTAAACTCTATCTCTTTGGGCTTTTTAACAGAACATTTTTTCAGTTTTTACTATATACATAAAAGGAAAATCAATGATCCCGGGGCGGGGCCAATTTTTTAACCCCAGGGCCCTTAATTTAACAAAAATGGTAGACACCCATTAGAAGATGTTTCATGCTAAATATCTTAGCTCTAGCTTTTAAGATTTTTTAAAAGAAGATTTTTTATGTTTTAACTATATACATAAAAGGAAAAACAATGACCCCCTGGGGCGGGGCCAATTTTGACCCCAGGGCTTTTATTTGAACAAACTTGTTAGACACCCACTAGAAGAGGTTTCATGCTTAATAGCTAAGCTCTAGCTCTTTGGGTTTTTTAAAAGAAGATTTTTTAAGTTTTTACTATATGCATATAGGGTAAATCAATGACCCCCTGGGGCGGGGCCAAATTTGACCCCAGGGCTTTTATTTGAACAAACTTGGTAGACACCCATTAGAGGATGTTTCATGCTAAATATCTTAGCTCTAGCTCTTTGGGTTCTTTAAAAGAAGATTTTTTAAGGTTTTACTATATGCATATAGGGAAAATCAATGACCCCCTGGGGCGGGGCCAATTTTGACCCCAGGGCTTTTATTTGAACAAACTTGGTAGACACTGACTAGAAGATGTTTCATGCCAAATATCTAAGCTCTACCTCTTTGGGTTTTTTAAAAGAAGATTTTTTAAGGTTTTACTATATGCATATAGGGTAAATCAATGACCCCCTGGGGCAGGGCCAAATTTGACCCCAGGGCTTTTATATTTGAACAAGTTTGGTAGACACCCATTAGACGATGTTTCATGCTAAATATCTTAGCTCTAGCTCTTTGGGTTTTTTAAAAGAAGATTTTGTAAGGTTTTAGTATATGCATATAGGGTAAATCAATGACCCCCTGGGGCGGGGCCAATTTTGACCCCAGGGCTTTTATTTGAACAAACTTGGTAGACACTGACTAGAAGATGTTTCATGCCAAATATCTAAGCTCTACCTCTTTGGGTTTTTTAAAAGAAGATTTTTTAAGGTTTTACTATATGCCTATAGGGTAAATCAATGACCACCTGGGGCGGGGCCAATTTTGACCCCAGGGCTTTTATTTGAACAAACTTGGTAGACACCCATTAGAGGATGTTTCATGCTAAATATCTTAGCTCTAGCTCTTTGTGTTCTTTAAAAGAAGATTTTTTAAGGTTTTACTATATGCATATAGGGAAAATCAATGACCCCCTGGGGCGGGGCCAATTTTGACCCCAGGGCTTTTATTTGAACAAACTTGGTAGACACTGACTAGATGATGTTTCATGCCAAATGTCTAAGCTCTAGCTCTTTGGGTTTTTTAAAAGAAGATATTCTAAGTTTTTTCTTTCGGTTGCCATGGCAACCAGAGTTCTGCATGGAATTAAATTCTTTGAACATTTTTAAAGGTGACCACCAAAGGAACATTCCTGTGAAGTTTGGATGAAATTGGCCAAGTGGTTTATGAGGAGATGTCATTTAAAGTAAAAGTTTACGGACGCCGGAAATTAATTTTTAGTTATAGTAAAAAAATAACATTGTTAACATAAATTCCAAGATCAAGGAAAATAATTCTAGAAATAGTCTCGCTAGTTATGAACCTTGTCACACAACATGTGTGTAATGATAAGAGATATATATTTGAAGTTTGAAGTAGATACCTTAAAAAGTAAAGATGTTATAATATTTCGTAAAGAAAATCCTAAGCTCAAAGAGAAATAAATCTGTAAATATTGCTTCAAGAGTTATGAACATTCGTCACCTTAGTGCAAAAACTCAATAACTGCATATAGATAAAGAAGCAGATATTGAGTTCTTGCACTAAGGTGACGCATTGTCAAATAAAATGTAAATAAGTATTTGAAGTTTGAGGTAGATACCTTTAAAACTAAACTAGAACTATCACTAAATGTGATTAATACCCCCACAAGACTGCTTCGGAAATGAGGATGTTACTAGTAACAGAATACCTTGTAAAAGAATTGAAATATAGAGTTATGGTTGTGGGCAATTAAAGATAGTTGTGGTTCTTATATGTTGCATTTCCTTTCAATGTTGCATTTCCTTTCAATGTGGTTGGCCATTGATGAAGTTTAATTGAATTACTCTGTAATAAGTCCAGAAAGACAAAGAAAAGGAACAAAGGGTAATAACTCTATAAATACTGAAGATAGAGTTATAGTTCTTGTGCACTGCACTTCCTCTTATTGTGCTTGACCATTGTATGAAGTTGTTTTGAATTCCAACCAGTACGTTTTAAGTTATGCTCCTGACAAGGAAAAGTATCAAAGGGCAGTAACTCTGTATTTTGTCAAAATGGAGTTATGGCTCTTGTGCACTGCACTTCTTTTTAATGTCCTTGACAACTGTATGAAGTTGTATTGAATTCCAAACAGTAGTTTTCAAGTAATTCTCTGGACAAGGAAAAGTAACAAAGGGCAATAACTCTGAAATTAGTCAAGATGGAGTTAAGGTTCTTGTGCACTGCACTTCCTCTCAATGTGCTTGACCATTGTATGTAGTTATATTGAATTCCAACCATTAGTCTTCAAGTTATAGTCCGGACAAAAAAAATCAATGGAAAAGTAACAAAGGGCAATAACTCTGTAATTACTTTAGATAGAGTTATGGTTCTTGTGCACTGCACTTCCCCTTATTGTGTTTGACAATTGTATGAAGTTGTATTGAATTCCAACCAGTTGTTTTCAAGTTATGCCCCGGACAAGGAAAAGTAACAAAGGGCAATAACTCTGTAATTAGTCAAGATAGAGTTATGGTTCTTATGCACTGCACTTCCTCTCAATGTGCTTGACCATTGTATGTAGTTATATTGAATTCAAACTATTAGTCTTCAAGTTATGGTCCGGACAAAAAAAAGCAATGGAAAAGCAACAAAGGGCAATAACTTTGTAATTACTTTAGATAGAGTTATGGTTCTTGTGCACTGCACTTTCCCTTATTGTGTTTGACAATTGTATGAAGTTGTTTTGAATTCCAACCAGTAATTTTCAAGTTATGCCCCAGACAAGGAAAAGTAACAAAGGGCAATAACTCTGTAATTAGTCAAGATAGAGTTATGGTTCTTATGCACTGCACTTCCTCTCAATGTGCTTGACCATTGTATGTAGTTATATTGAATTCAAACTATTAGTTTTCAAGTTATGGTCCGGACAAAAAAAAAAGCAATGGAAAAGCAACAAAGGGCAATAACTCTGTAATTACTATAGATAGAGTTATGGTTATTGTGCACTGCACTTCCCCTTATTGTGTTTGACAATTGTATGAAGTTGTTTTGAATTCCAACCAGTAGTTTTCAAGTAATGCCCCGGACAAGGAAAAGTAACAAAGGGCAATAACTCTGTAATTATTCAAGATAGAGTTATGGTTCTTGTGCACTGCACTTCCTCTCAATGTGCTTGACCATTGTATGTAGTTATATTGAATTCCAACCATTAGTCTTCAAGTTATGCTCCGGACAAGGAAAATGCAACGGAAGTCTGGACCGACCGACCGACCGACCACCGGGTGACTCCTATATACCCCCCCAAACTTCGTTTTTGGGGGTATTAAAAGTCATAGTAAAAATAACATTTTTCTAGTAAAAAAATCTAAGTTTATGGGGAGATAATTTTTGCAATATTGGTGCTAGAGTTATGAACCTTGTCACATAAGATGTGGATGATGTTAAGGTACATATATTTGAAGTATGACATTGATCCCTTAAGAAATAAAGAAGTAACAGTAAAAAATAGTACTTTTTAAGGAAAATTCTAAGTTCAAGGGGAGATAAATCTCAAAATATTGGCGCTAGAGTTATGAACCTTGTCACATAAGATGTGGTTGATGATAAGGAACATATATTGGAAGTTTGAAGTTGATACTTTGAGAAATGTCAAAGTTATAGTGAAAAATATTTTACTGCACCAAAACTTTAATCTGAAATCTGGACGCGGATGCCGACGCCACTGCCGACGCCGGGGCGAGTAGGACAGCTCTCCATATACTTTGTATAGTCGAGCTAAAAATAAGTTTGTTATTAGAAATATAAAATTACTATATTTTGCTTTTTATCAGCCACCAATTTTTTTTGCCAACCATCCAAAAGTTGCCTGTATGTCATATCAGCAATTAGTAAACAGTAACATGGAACTTGCCTATAGATTTGCCTTTGTCATCTGTAAAAAAAAAATTGAAAAAAAAAAATAAAAAATTTCCCTACCTATATATACCCAAAAATTATGGGTAGGAGCACCGCAAACCAACATTATTTAATGATGGCCTTAACTGTCATTAGACTAACACACCTCCTCTATTGTTTGTGACAGGTCTATATTAAAATAACCATTAGTCGCTCATAACATGTACATTATTACTTTATTCTTGAATATTTCTACCTTTTCTAAATCTTTATACATTTTACTGGTTTCATTTTATTGAAATATTTTTGCTCATCTGGAGGCATGCTGCTAAGGGGAGCAAAATAAGTATCCTTTGGAAAGAATTTTCTGTATTATACGCCCATTCTCAATAAAATAAAGCATTTGAGGTTTAGAAATATTAAAAATTTGATGTTGTCATTGTCTCATTTTTTATCGCTAAAGTAAAAGTTTAGGGTATTTTGCAAGTTTGCCAGAAATATTTTGAACAAGAAACTATAATATAACAGGATGGCATTTATTTCGGTAATGACACTGTATTTCTATGGTAACGTAGATTTCAGATCTAATAATGTAACATATTGGCTGCATATTAATAACAAATGTCTGTAAAATATATCAAAATCTGTAAATTCTCTATCTAGAGGGACTTTCTAACCCAGGAAAATTGAAGGAAGTTGGGTACCTTGCTAATTTTCAGTTAATTTCTTCAAAGTTTAATATTTGTAGGAAGCAAAAATAGTCAATTTTGGAAATGATTATTTTATGTCTTCATTCAAAGGATATATATCATATATAATATATGAGAGGTCGAATGCATACACAAATGTTGTATTAGCAATTTTTTTTCAAAACATTCAACTTTCAACTTTCTTAATATTTGGAAAATTTATTGCTAAGCAGTTCTATATTTATCCTCATATAGGATCATTTTATTCAAATGCAAGTAAAGGTTGAGAAAACAATTTTATTTCTTGTAAAATAATTTATATTTATGGATATTATTTTAACATTATTATATATAGAATGAAATACGGCCAGTAAGCTCTTTGCAGAAACGAATTAGTTGTTGCTGAGAACATCAATATCTTGTAATATATTTTTAACATTCTGCTGGTACATCAACTTATTATTAACATATCTGTCCTTTGTAAAAACATTTTTGTATCTTCTTACATCTAATATAAGGTAACCGTTACTAACAGGCATGCTAATCCCAACTTTATCTTTAATGTTCAAAAATTGTTGAATTGTTAGTGCTGCAAATTCATAGGGTAAAATGACACCGAAGTGGTCTATGTCAGCCAACAGCAAGTTTTATATATCAAATTGTTCGTCTTGGTCTGTAGTTTCCAGAATGAATATTCATTTGGTTCATTAGTCTGATGCGTAGCTTAAAAATCCAAGATGGCGTCAAAGATGGCCGCCAAATCCCTAAATATTCTAGAATATTAATATTTGCTCATATTTGTTTCCGCTTTTGTATTTCAAGTGAAATTTTTGCACGCAAGATATCATTTAAAGCGTTTTATACGAAGAGATTTAATTTTATTGGAGAAAACAGATTGCTTTTTGCTTTTTTTATACGTAATTAAGCAAAATAATGCTAAACATATGGGTTTTTGCTATGATACTCTTGTCTTAGCTTAAACAGAGAAATATTTATTACTTATTTTGTTATTCCACTATTGTAATGTACTCATGAGAGTAATGCTTTAATGCATTCATATCATATCTTAAGAAATCTTTCTTTGTAATTATGCAGTAAGACATATAAAATGAGAGGCGGTACATTAAAATAGTTTTTCAATGTAAGGTTATAACTGGTACTTATTTGTTCTATCAATTATTTCCCCAAATTTTGTATTTCTGTCAAATTATAGCTTCTTTAGTGCAGTTCATGTAACTAATTAACATAATAAACCAGGAATATGATAATTTGCTTCTAGTTATTTAATGAATTATTGTTCAAATCGTACCCACCCACTATGAATAAAAATCTAAAGAAACTCTGACCCCTCGATTATCACTCATTTTCAATAAGCAGGTGCATCAAGGAAGTACCAAAGACAAGACAATCAGTGATTTAGAATGCTTTATTTAGCATTTTAATCGAAAAATATAACCTTTAAACAACAACTTTGTGAAATATTTTGAACATAACATAAGTTATTGTTGCCATATCCTCATTTGAAGAAGGAGAGTTGTGATGTACAAATTTTGTCATGAAATGTTCGTTACAATAACTTTAAATGGTCACTTACAATAAATGGTTGGTAAAAAACACATTTAAGTAGTTTCACTACAAGAAACAAAGTGTTATTCATTAGAAAATTTAGAAAAACATTTGTACTAAATAACAATATTTAATTGTTATGTGCTTAGTTAAACTGTGTATAATGTTGTTCAAGTAAAAAATGTGATCTATTATAATAAAAAAGATTATAAAAATTTTTCAATCTGTTCCTCGTTTATTCTTCTATTTAAAACTTACACCTGAACCTTTTCAAGATTAAATGCAACCAAGGTATTGACCAAATGTGGTTAATTCACAGGAATTGTATCAAAATTACAAACAGAATGATATATGAAATGTTCGTTACTAATATTATAACCAAATCAAAACAACAATTATCTGTCTTGAAAAGGCAGATATTTAAAACTAAGCAACTATTTTAACATCATAACAAGTGTTAAACACGAAACACGCATAAAAATGATATTATGTTAGCGTCAGCGAGAAATGAACTTGAAAAAAAAAGGAAAACGAACTTGGCAAGGACACATACGCCTTAACAATAAACAATTTTTTTGTTTTATAACTCAATATATATTATTTTTGCGTCTCTGAGTTTGGCTTGTGGTAACTTTGTTTTGTTATAACGGATTTGTTAGTTAAATCACATGTAAAGTCGTTTTTGTAACATGCAGTGTTTCTGAAATGTCCGTTACATAAAGGTCATTTTTACTTTTTTCAACTGAATACATGTCTATATGACGCTAGAAGTAATCATCAAATGCAACTTGTATTATATGAACAATTAACTATAAAAAAAAAAAGATGAAAACAATATCAACAGCCACCTCAACGAAGATGCTGGTAACGGACATGTCTTTTTGAATCATTACTAGTTTACTTGATCAAACACTTGTTCAACTCTTTCAAAGTCACCATCTCGTAACACTAACATGCGTTTTGACTTGCCGCTTGCCAAAGGTGTTGAAACCTTGCATAGAATGTCCTCGTAATTCACCCAGATTTCATCAGGTCTTGTCGGCCACTGAAACATCCGTTTGCGTTTTTGTAAGAATGTAATTTCGAATGTGTTGACCTCGTCATCACAATTCATGATCTTGCCAATGTACCAGTGACCTAAGTATGAAGCTGCGACGTAGTCGTCAACATGATAGGTTTCTTTTGTATCAATATTTGGTTTAGCGACAGAAATGTGTTTAACTGTTTCAACTTGGATATTTGATATTTTATCTGTGTTAGTAGGTTTTGAAGACTTTTGGACAAGTGTTTCGTCTCTCCAAGTACCGCATGTTTCACTATCATCAGATACACATATTTTACAGTAGCAACTAGTGTTTCGAACTGAGACGCTATTGTTGCCTTTTCCCAGTACTGAGTGTATTTTCATTGTCCCAGTTATAGGTTTGAGATGCAGTTTACCTGTTTCTACAGCTTTCTTCTCACATTCTTCCGAAGACACAAACACAAAGCTAACATTCTTCATGGAACAGTTTGATGATTGTGACCAGGCGTAAAAATCAAAGGGATCTTGAATGCCCACTTTGCCAGAGTTAACCGCCTCGTCTGCCATACGCTTAACTCTACCACCTAGACCATGGCATGGCCCCTTACCATGCCCCGCTTCCCAATAATTCCACCTTGCATGAATACCATGTATATCCTTGTGGTTTGCTATAAAGTTGAAGATGACCTTGTTTCTATTCTGCGATGTAGGACTGTCAGTCAAATAATGTACCATGTTACCCCTGGGATAAGATCTTTAATTGTTGGTACAAGTTTGTCAGTGATTGCAAGGACCGTATTGGCATTATGACCCATCTCATCGGATATAAAGACGTAACTCTTGTGCTGTATTTCATCAGACCCATCTTTTCTATAGTATACGACCACAGGGTGAAGAGTCACGGCGGTCTGGTTCCAGTAGGCCGATTGTATCTCCTGAACCGACTTACATGAATAGTTTTCACTAAAGTCCATGTGTATAATACAGTGGTTATCAGGTAAGTTCTCTTTAAGATTCTTCATTTCAGAGTATTGGGTCTTTATTCTTATTACATGTTGGTCAAAATCTTCTATCTGGGTTTTAAGGTGAGACATGAATTCTTCTGGTTTCATAGTAATGTTCACAACTTTCATTACATTCTTCTTTTGACCTTTCACCTCTGTCTCAACACGTTTCCATTGGCCAACAGCTATATCACTTGACAATGCTTTCTCAGCTTCTTGTATCAGCCTTTCCTTTTGATCTATCATCTTTTCTCCGTTGATTGAGCATTCAATATTCACAGATTTCAGTGACTTAAGTGTTAGAGACATGTTTTGATGTTTCGTGCATAGACAGGTATCTCTAGTGATCATAGATGTTAGACGTATTCTTGCCGGTCTGATTCTAGTGAAAGAAGTAAATGATAATTTGGCATCTGGCTTTTCGGACATGAACTTATGATAAAGGGATGATAGATAATCTGTTAACACACGTGTTTTTTTTTTCACCAGTTTCTGACTTTGTGAAGTCACCTTTTCCAGGCATATTTCTTGAGTTTTCATCTCTTTCAAGGAATTCGATTACTTTTTGTCTCATCTTTGTGGTTTCTCTTATACGCGTCAGACTTCCGATGTTCACACTCTTGCTTCTTACTTTAGATAACTTATTACGACTCATGCCTGTTTTTTCTCCAAACTTCTGTAGCAATCTGTACTTTTTTAGAACGTTACCAGCTACCAGATTTTGCAAGATTTTCTTCGCTTTTACAGGGGCTTTATGGGCGGCAGATCTTATTTCATCGCATATAGCGTTAGCAAATACCAACTCTTTTCGCACGCTTGTACTTTGCTCCCTTGTTAGATTCAACTTTTCAACCAGTCGTTTAGCTTTAGATTTTGGAGTATCTTCTTGTTTGTCAGTTTTCTTGTTCTTTCTTTGGATAGACCGCATGGTGCTCCTATATTTGCGTTTAAGGTTTTCATGGGTTTCTTTCAAAGCTTTCAGTTCTTGTTTTGTCTTTCTAAGTTCTTTAGCAACTCTCATTTTAGGTCCGTTGGCTCTGTTGTGAAAGTTCAATCTCACATTCAATCTGTTTTGTGGTTCAACATGTGCACTTTCATACCCACTTGATACAACAACATCTTCCTGATTTCTATTATTTTGCTGCACTAATTCTCTCTTTCGTTGCCTGTACAGTCTCAAATACTCTCTATTTTTCTTGTTCCTCTCAACTCGTTTTTCTTCTGATAGTAATTGGTTTTCTACATAGGTTCTTCGTCTTCTCTCTCTTTCTTTAGAAAGGTACTCATTGTTGTTCTTTTCTTTAAGCCTCTGACGATATGCTTTTTGAATTTCTGCCCTTGATTTCACCATACCTATAACAGAAAAGAACAAAACAAATGATGAAATGTTCGTTACTTATCTTGACATGTTCGTTACTCAATATTCATGAGTGTATCACTGCAAAAAAGAATAATGTTTTGAAATAGGGTTTGTGCGCTGCTTAGCTATATTTCTGTCAGTTTTATTTTCCTCACATGTTTCTTAAACTCACCTTAGACAGGAACAGAATATTTATTATTTGGTCACACATGGGTATTAAACCAAATGAAGGTATAATAGAATAAATACGATTTCTAAAGAAATCATGCTTAAGGTAACTTTAGACATTGATAAAAGGTGAAAATAAGGAATAAATAATATACTTTAATTGGAAAAACATCTTAGTTATAAGTTTGACTGGTACAGTGACTCGCAAATGCAGCTGACATGTTCGTTACTTTTTAGTAACGAACATGTCATTCTTTTGTCATGCCCAACATTTTGAACCCATGTAAGGCATCAAATAATACACACAATATATTCAAATTTCACTTCAATGTCAAATGATTTATAAAAAAAAACATATTAAAAAAATAAATTTTAAGCAAATTTGTGGCTTAAAGAAAAATAACTCACTGTCGTTTTGCAAGATCTCCTTTTAATTTTAAAAACATGGAAGTTGATCTTCTCTGGAAGCCATATTGGTAGTGATGTCATCAAGTTTAATGACGTCACACACGGAGAGATAAAAAACTGCGCCCCAACCGTTAAATCATGCAGTATCGATATTTCAGTCACGAACATGTCAATAACGAACATTTCAAATTACAATTTTTTATTTCATAATCTTTCAGTAATATCAAATGAATATGACGTTAACATGTTCATTAGAGATTATAAGCGGCATTACTCATTTCAAGGTAAGTTAATGTCTCACAAACGGTAAGGTATTTTAGAAACTTAATGTAACGAACATGTCAATTAAAAGTCAATTTAGAAAAAGTGTTTACTTTTACCTTCTATACTGTCAAAAGTACTAGAGTTCATTATTTGAATTGAAGTATTATGAATTATTATAAGACTAATGTCTATGATGATAACCAAAACGATACATTTTATGTGTTATTCTGTGAAATACTGCCGTGTAAAAACTAAATAACGAACATTTCATACAAAAAACAATTTCATAAACCTACACTTTTTATAAGCTTAAACGATAATTCACAATTAAAAGTTGATGGGTACTATATATGATTTATTTAAGTAAGGTTAATTGTCCTTATTTACACTTAAAAAAGTGAACTAAATTGTTTTATTTAATTTGCACATGTGTTCAAATGCACTGCATATTGATCGGCGACAGTAACGGACATGTCAAAAATATATTTTATATGTTAAAATTTTCGCAAATTTGATGAGATAACATTTTTTTTAAACTGTATTGTAGTCGGACCTATGCAATGGTATATTGTTAGGTAGTTCGACCAAACTTAATATCTTAAGGGAACGAGAATATTAACCAGCGACACGAATGCACCTGCTTATTGAAAATGAGTGTATACTGATTATATAGAATGACAATATTTACGTAAGTTAATAAACATAAGGTGATATTCAAAGTGTGATACTATTACAGGTATCCTGTCAGATCTAAAAATCTGTTCAAAAATGTGTTACCAATTTAATAACAAGTTTTGTTGTAAGTTCACCTTAGGATTTGAAAAGAACAATGTATGCAAAACAACCTCTGCTCATTTATTTATATGTTACACACCTTTTTATGTCAAATGAAATGTAATTTATTTTTTAAAGTTTCTTAAATTGACAAAATAGTCATTTAAAAAGTTTGATACTTTATCTACATCATGTACATAGATCATTACTCTGTTGTCCTTCGGTTTCATGAAACATGCATAGTAGTCGGATAAAACATAATGATTATATGAAAATCGTTCAGCTTGGCATTATAATTGTGTTTGTGTTATTTTAATTCCTTCTAGAGTTGTGTGGTTCTAGTAATTCTTTTTAAAGAGTGTATAATAACCCTTTTGATAAATAGTGTATAATAACCCTTTGGATATGTACCTGCTTTTATAGATTATATTTTGACCTTTGATCTTGTTTTATAATGGGGGGTGCGTTCGCCTTTCCTTGTTGATCTTGTTTATCATATTTTATAAATCCATTTTATTTAGTTTCGCCCAATTGTTCTCTATTTCTTGTGGACAATATGATTGCACGAACATTTTACATTGAAGATACCATAATCACTTTCGTATGAATACATCTATGGATGTGTCTTCACTTCTTTTAAAAGTGTACCATAATCTGCTTAAGCCGGTGCTAAAGGGTGTGGATGGTAGGTAACTTGCAATTACCACTACCGGTATGTTCCTATATGACGACACAGTGTAAATAAAATAAATCCCCTCCAAGTAAAATTCTAACAATTGTTATGGTTACATTAGACGAAATAAATAAAATACATACATGATACATGATCGTGTAAATATGTACAATTAAAGTACAGCCTAATTACCATAACCAAAGTACTCGATGCCTTAAAGGAAGGCAGAGCAACAAGAACATCACTTACCAAGACAGAAGACGAAATTTAAACAATTAAGAACGCACAAAATGTCAAAAACGAAAATGTTGCAGGCTCGGTTTGATTGAGCCTGTTCATGAACGGCACTGTCATTATTAGTGCAAACTACAGTACACGCCCCCTAGCACCGATTTAAGCAGAATTCAACATCATGGTTATGGTGAACTTTTGGATTTAGAAACAACCGCAGACGCGCTTATAATGTGGTTATCATGGAACCTTCAATGTGACACGTTAGTGTCATTCCATAACAAGCGGCGTATGGTCCCCAGAAGTACAAGAATGTTTGTGCCCTAAATAAGAAAACAATGAGCGGAACTAAATAAAATGGAATTTTGAAAGGGGATCAGAGGTTATAAAGCCTGCATGCCACAGATAAGCTGTCATCTCCACATAAATCAGGCCTGCGTATACCTAGACGTAAAAGAATAAAATAGAGCAAAACAGAATCCCTAAACAAAGTCCAACACAACAAAAAATTGAAAATGTTGCAGGCTCGGTTTGATTGAACCTGTTCATGAAAGGAACTGGCAATTGCAAGTTTTAGTCCACGCCCCTAGCACCGGCTTAAGCAGAATTCAACATTTAAAATGTGTTAAAAGTGAAATTTTGAATTTAGAAACATCCGCAGACGTGTTCATACGGCGGTTATCATGGAACCTTCAATGTGACACAGTACGTAGTGCCATTCCATGAAAAGCGGCGTATGGTCCCCAAGTAAAAGAATGCGTGTGCCCTAAACGAGAAAACAATGGGCGGAACTAAATAAAATTGAATTTTGAAAGGGGATCTGAGGTTATGAAGCCCGCATATCACAGATATGACGTCAAAAGACAAATTTAAAAAGCAAGCAACATATCCTAAGGGTGATTATACAGTACTGGAACCACCCAAGTTGAAAAAGGCCAAATAGAAAAAACTGAAAGTACCACATAACATGTATACACAGCTATAATGTTGTGCTGAACGACCTGCAAGGATTTAAAGTACAATTACATTTTATATATTATCTGAATTACGACGACAGGACTTTGTAAAATATTTACGTAATTTATGATAGCCTTGTTAAAGAAGTTTACCAGTTATAAATAAATTGCGTTCATTAGAATCATCCACACGACAGCAGGCCCGGGCAAATCTAATTAACTTAGAAATATATATACCCAATATGATGTTGCATGAAGTACATGTAAACAGTTAACAGCGTTATTTTAAAAAAAACAATTATCATAGATTTTAGTTACTATGTTATTATTTATGATAGAAATGTTTAAATTTGAAAATATTAAGAGTTTGTTTTATTCATTTTACGTTCACTTAGATATATTTTAGATTTCACTTGATTATTCATGTTAAGGATATCATCTAGGTAGCGGTAAGTGCTATTTAATGCAACGTATAGCTTCCGGTTGTGAAATAGTAGAGAGACTTAACATAAAATACCTCTAGTAACAATATAAAAGTAAATAAAGTAAACTAACATGTCATTGGCATTATGATTGTAAAAATCAGGAAAAGAGAAGATTCTTTGAGAGAAATTAAACATGGCAAAGTTGATCATTCAAACTCAGTTTGAAGGGGTCTGTTCATGAGAGACCATATCTCGAGTCTCTTAGCTAGTACCGACTAAGTAGTATCCAATCCTCAACTATAAAGTTTTGCGTTCAATGATCCCGAAGGACCAAGTTGTCCGGTTAGCTCAATAGGTAGAGCGTTGGACTGTGAATCGGGCAACCCGTGTTTGATTCCCGGACGGGGCAGGTTACTTTCGTTGTGATTGATCATGAAATACATGTAGTTTCTACGGTTATTCGCACTGTACCACTGCTCTGCTATGTACAGAAGTTTCAGTTTCTTGCGAAAGTGAGGGCAACTAGAACTGGTAAACTGTTTGACAGCCTGTCAAGGAACAATTCGGTGGCTGAACTGTGCTCTGGTAAATTCAATATGGTTACTGCCGTGATTCGGATTGAAAACTACCGACACCAACACCACCATCCCGAAGGACCTATAAATATAACACTGTTAACCTGCTGTTGCAGGCTCGGTTTGATTGAGCATGTTCATGGACGGTACTGGAAAGTGCATGTTACTCTATGCCCCCTAGCACATAGTATTACTATCAAGTACCCGCCAGGGAAAAGATTAGCTATTTTCTTCCAATTGAAAGCTCTTCTTAATCCCTCCCATGAAGTTAACAAATTTAAAACCAAATGCTCAAAATCATACACAAGAGCAGTCAGCAGGACAGCGTGCTCGACTATTCTCAGTGCTTTATAGTAAAAAATTGGGACTTACTTTTGTAACAAAAAAAAGCTTGATACAGTGACCTCCTCTGTACACAGGTTGATATTATGATGGTGAACAAGTATGCAAGGTCTCAAAGCGATATGTCAATGGAATTTTGAAATTATCTGAGGTGGTAATGTAAATTCAAAGTTGGGAAAAGGGGCATAATTCTGTCAAAATGCTTGATAGACCTCCTCCAGTGTTGAAAGTGGAGGGCATTATGGTAAACAAGTGTGCAATTTTTAAGCCATATGTCAATGGACTTTGAGATGGTACGCAAACTTTAACGCCGACGCTCGGGCGACTAGGATAGTTGTCCTTAATCATCGAATAGTTGAGCTAAAAAGAAACTGACCTCATAATATATATTTTCAATTCACTCAATATATATATATTTATATTTATATAATATTTTATTTATAAATCAGATACAGTCTAGCAGAAAAGTCTCTTACTGTAAACTGAATAACCTATCCATTTTAAATGTTCTAGCAAATTACATTTTATATTTTAATGTATATATTATATCCGTCATCAATAATGACAAAACTCCAAATATGGTTCAATTGTAGATTATCATATGTTATGGCCAATGCCTTAAAACAAGAGCTGCATGTCAGACAGAAACGCTCGAATATTTAAAATCAACAGCCTGCATAATAAAGAAATTCTCTTATTTATAAAGTAGTATAACTCTTTGAAATAAAAACATTTAACAGGGAAGTAACCTACAATAATGATGGTTGTGGAGATAAATGTTGTCCGAGAAAATCTATAAGTTAATAAATAGATATTATTATTGCCTAATAAATGCTTAGCTTATGGGTCTTGAACAGTGACCTACAAGTACATGTATAATCAAAATCACATTTGAAGACTAACAATGAATGTTTATGGCTCAGGAGAAAAAAACTTGCAAACAAATCCTTAACAAAGGGCAAGCACAAGGTCAACGCAAATACCTTATTGCAGGTCAGTAAATTAGTTCCTTATTGTGTGCATAAAACAAAATAAAAGAGATATTTAAAAATTTAGACACACATGCAGGGCATTTTCTATGAAAGGTAAGATGTCTCATCACTAACCAATTAAATAGAATTGTTAATCTTTTTAATACCACTATTATAATATAAAACAAAAAAGTATTTAATTTAAAGTTGACTCCCCGTTCGTAATACCCCACCATCTTTGTATATGAATTTAGATCAATAAAACACATTTATGGCATAGTTCGCTTATTCTAACCTATTCTAAATATTTGTAGATATAGTTTTAAAGCTGTATTAAACGAAATCATGAATGTTATTCAGTTTAAACAAGAATAAAACTAATATGTAACACATATTCAGAAAGCACACCCAGTTTTGCAACATATTTTTTCTTCTTTCGTTTAAATTAGGCGATGAAAACTAGAAAAAAATCAATAAAGTCAAAGTTTATAGCATGAGTTAAGTTGAAAATAAGAAATTTTATGAAAAATTTCAATTGATTTACAAAACTGAAAAGGAAATAAGCCAACGTAAATATACTAGAATATTTAGGGATTTGGCGGCCATCTTTGAGCCATCTGGGATATCTTAGCTTCGCATCGGGGTTGGGCCAAATGAATATCTATTCCAGAAACTACAGATCCAGACGAACATTTTGGTATATAAGAAACTTGCTGTTGGCTGACATAGACCAGTTACCCCTCTAAATAGGCTAGTAAAATGGGCTGATTTGCAGCACTATGTAAGTTGGAGTAACGTATGTTTATGCTCGCTTATTTATGAACTTTATCACGGAATTGAAACTTACATGTAAATCGACTTTTTTTTTATTCAGGAATCAAATGTACATCGTTCTATTGTCATAAAAATGCGATTTTATGTTTTTATTTATCCATGTGTAAACAATATAAAGTCTGTTTGATAAAAGTAACGTTTGTTTCACTGTGGTTACTTAAACAAGTTAAAACTCACCAAAGTTAACAAAATTTACTTACTAATGTCAAATTGAAGTTAATGTTGCTGTTATACGTGCTTTCTGACTTCAATTTCCCTTTTGATAAACTTACTTTAAAAAGTTGATAACGTATGTTTCTGTAACGTATGTTTCATTTTTACATTGAAAGTGGGTTAAACAAGAGGGCCATGATGGCCCTGGATCGCTCACCTGACACAACCGCATCCAAGCAATGTCTTAAACAAGCATCATGACCAAGTTTGATGCGACTGAGTCAAACATGTGACCTCTAGTGTGTTATAAAGATTTTTCCATATTTGGGCAATGTGACCTTATTTTTGACTGGACACGACCTATATTCAAACTTGACCTAGAAATCATCAAAACAACCTTCCTGACCAATTTCCAGGAAATTTGGATCAAAACTGCAGGCACTAGAGTGTTAAAAAGATTTTTCTATTTTTAGCTCCTGTGACCTAGTTTTTGACGGGACATGACCAATCTTAGCACTTGACCCAGAAAACATCAAAACAACATTCTTGACAAATTTCCAGAATATTTGAATAAAAACTGCAGCCACTAGAGTGTAAACAAGCTTTTTCTATTTTTAACTCCTGTGACCTAGTTTTTGACCTGAGATGACCCATCTTCGAACTTGACCTAGAAATCATCAAAACAACCTTCCTGACAAATTTCCAGAATATTTGAATCAATACTGCAGCCACTAGAGTGTTAACAAGCTTTTTCTATGTTTAGCTCCTGTGACCTAGTTTTTGACCGGAGATAACCCATCTTCGAACTTGACCTAGACATCATCAAACAACCTTCCTGTCAAATTTCAAGAATATTTGGATGAAAACTGCAGCCCCTAATGTGTTAACAAGCTTTTCTATTTTTTAGCTCCTGTCACCTAGTTTTTGACCGGAGATGACCCATCTTCCAACTTGACTTAGATATCATCAAAACAACCTTCTTGACAAATTTCCAGAATATTTAGATGAAAACTGCAGCCATTAGAGTGTTAACAAGCTTTTTCTATTTTTAGCTCCTGTGACCTAGTTTTTGACCTGAGATGACCCATCTTCAAACTTGACCTAGAAATCATCAAAACAACCTTTCTGACAAATTTCCATTATGTTTGGATGAAAACTGCAACCATTAGAGTGTTAACAAGCTTTTTCTATTTTTAGCTCCTGTGACCTAGTTTTTGACCAGACATGACCCATCTTTGAACTTGACGTAGAAATCATTAAAACAACCTTCCTGACAAATTTCCAGAATATTTTAATCAAAACTGCAGCCACTAGAGTGTTAACAAGCTTTTTCTATTTTTAGCTCTTGTGACACCTAGTTTTTGACCGGTGATAACCCATCTTCGAACTTGACCTGAAAATCATCAAAACAACCTTCCTGACAAATTTCCAAAATATTTGGATGAAAACTGCAGCCACTAGAGTGTTAACAAGCTTTTTTCTATTTTTAGCACCTGTGACCTTAGTTTTTGACCGGACATGACCCATCTTCCAACTTGACCTAGATATCATCAAAACAACCTTCCTGACAAATTTCCAGAATATTTGGATGAAAACTGCAGCCACTAGAGTGTTAACAAGCTTTTTCTATTTTTAGCTCCTGTGACCTAGTTTTTGACCGGACAATACCCATCTTCCAACTTGACCTGAAAATCATCAAAACAACCTTCCTGACAAATTTCCAGAATATTTGGATGAAAACTGCAGCCACTAGGGTTAACAAACTTTTTCTATATTTAGCTCCTGTGACCTAGTTTTTGACCGGAGATGACCCATCTTCGAACTTGACCTAGATATTATCTAAGCAACCTTCCTGACAAATTTCCAGAATATTTGGATGAAAACTGCAGCCACTAGAGTGTTAACAAGCTTTTTCTATTTTTAGCTCCTGTGACCTAGTTTTTGACCAGACATGATCCATCTTCAAACTTGACCTAGATATCATCTAAACAAAATTCCTGACAAATTTCTAGAATATTTGGATGAAAACTGCAGCCTATAGAGTGTTAACAAGCTTTTTCTATTTTTAGCTCCAGTGACCTAGTTTTTGACCGGAGATGACCCATCTTTGAACTTGACCTAGAAACCATTAAAACAACTTTCCTGACAAATTTCCAGAATATTTGGATGAAAACTGCGGCCACTAGAGTGTTAACAAGCTTTTTCTATTTTTAGCTCCTGTGACCTAGTTTTTGACCCGAGATAACCCATCTTCAAACTTGACCTAGATATCATCAAAACAACCTTCCTGACAAATTTCCAAAATATTTGGATGAAAACTGCAGCCACTAGAGTGTTAACAAGCTTTTTCTTTTTTTAGCTCCTGTGACCTAGTTTTTGACCGGAGATGACCCATCTTCGAACTTGACCTAGATATCATCAAAACAACCTATCTGACAAATTTCCAGAATATTTGGATGAAAACTGCAGCCTCTAGAGTGTTAACTAGCTTTTTCTATTTTTAGCTCCTGTGACCTAGTTTTTGACCCGAGATAACCCATCTTCGAACTCGATCTGTATTTCATTGAGACAAACATTCTGACAAAGCTTGATGATGATCCAATCAAAACTGTGACTGCTAGACTGTTAACAACCCAATTATTAGAGTGTTAACAAGCTTTTTCTATTTTTAGCTCGTGACCTAGTTTTTGACCAGAGATGACCCATCTTCGAACTTGACCTAGATATCATCAAAACAACCTTCCTGACAAATTTCCAGAATATTTGGATGAAAACTGCAGCCTCTAGAGTGTTAACAAGCTTTTTCTATTTTTAGCTCCTGTGACCTATTTTTTGACCCGAGATAACCCATCTTCGAACTTGATCTGTATTTCATTGAGACAAACATTCTGACAAAGTTTGATGATGATCCAATCAAAACTGTGACTGCTAGACTGTTGACAACCCAATTGTTGACGACGAACAACGCACAACGCACGACGCACAACGCACGACGACGGACGCCGGACATAGCCCCATCACTATACCTCACCATGACCACTTCGTGGTCAGGTGAGCTAAAAATGACGCAAGACCGTTGAACCCGCTATAATTTGTGGTTAATATATCAGAGTTACACACATGTTAATTTTCTTTCTTGTTTGGATTCTTCTTTGAATGGATTGGCTCTTAAATAATGGTAACGTATGTTTCTTTTTAAAATGCTGTTGAAAAGATTTGAATAAAAAATGAAAATTTCCGAAAATAGAATGATATTTGAGAGGCTGCAAGCTTATTTTTACTTATAATTATATATAATGCTGTGTTATTAAGCATGCATCGATTCAATTATGTAATTTCGGTTTCACTTCTTATTGTTTTAGGTTTGTCACTATTTATTTATATGCATTTATATTATAATGGCGACATTTGATCATCCATTATATCAATGAGATTTTAACAGTCAAATATAATTTTTACCAATAATCAAGGTTCATATACACACAGCAATGACTAATTGCACATGTTTCGTTTATTCTGGAACTTATTTTTCTGAAACACAATTTCAAAGTTGAAAATTCCAGGTGGCGACAGTAACGTATGTTTCATTTTAGGGCATTAATGGTACTTGTAAAAGAAAAATAACAGATAGAAATGTAAAACTGAGAGAGTCCCTATTAGACAAAGTGGCAGCCACCTTTCTAACGACATTTTGACCTCAAGAAAAACCTTCGTAAAAGAGCTACCCAGTGGAACATCAAATGCTGTGTTTCATTGAGAATGAGCGTATAGTCTGATTTTATTGACCTGTCAATTATGAATACATTATAACGCTTATTTAAATATTCGATTCCACTTCGGTTCTGTCCGTATAGCTTACGAGAATTAATAGGAAGAATATAACAAATGTTTGGAAAATTCACACCAATGTTATGTATATGTTCTCATCACATCCACAGTAGGTTAAGTGATAACCTCATATATAAGAGGTCAGTGGTTCAATCCTTACTTTTGTCATTGTTTTTTTTTTTTTTTTTTTAGACCTTTGAAGTATATTTTAATGAAAATGGCCAAGTGATTGCAAAGTTGTCTACAAGGATATAAAACAACTTAGAAACACTGAGTTGTCTCTTTTTGTATTGTATTTTACGGCACTGAAATGACATTTATTGATTTTAATCCAAATGACTTTTAATTAGTAACAGGGTTGCCAGCACCAGATATAAATAAAATTCCCTGACTTTTCCCTGACCAAATTAGGTTTTTCACTGACCAAAACTACCGAACGGCCTACACCTCCCCTTCAGCTGTCCAATCCATCCATAAGTTTTTTTGTTTTTGTTTCATTTCAAATTCTTTTAACAATATGGTATTACATTATTTAACAATAAAACATGCTTATATTGTCCAACAACATTGACCTGGCACTCTTGCATTTGACCCTGTAGTCGGTATATTCCGTAAACGTTACGATCTACTTGTAAATCGATATGAATGTAAAAATCTAATTGTAAAAGTGGTGTTAATTAAGAAATCTCTCTAGCGCAGTTGGTAAAGGAGGTTCACTTGAATAATGTAGACGTAAACTGGTAGGTTCGAACCCAATTTCACAGATTTATTTTTTAATTTTATTTTAATTTTAAAATTATCATTCTCTTAAACCTATTGCGAACCTTTTTTGTGTGTACTATCTATGTAGTATTTTAATATATGCCTTTAAAGCGTGTATGCGCAAAAGCATACATGTATACGATTGCATAATGTCACAAAAAAGAACCGTTGAAAGAAAGATACGGTAAGAAAATAAAAATATAATTGTATATAAAACACCACTTAAAAGGTATTCTAAACCAGGTTTTCTAAGAAAAACGATTTCAAATTAATTCTTGCAAGTAAATTAAAAAGAATAACGTGGTGTTGGTAAGGACTCGAACCAGAGACCATCAGATCGGTAGTCCGACATCTATACCAATACACCACACATCACTGACGTGTATAGCTAACAAATATATCGATATATTCGATAGATACTGGTCAGTGTTTATTCATATGACCTTTACGAAAGTTAATGAAGTGCCAGGTCAATATTGTTGGACAATACATCTGAACAAAGTTTGGAAGTTTTTTGTTCAGTAAAATATTAACTATGCACAATAAGCAAATCTAACAAGATTTAACCAATACTTCTGAGATTATTGACAAAATTAATACTGTATGTTTTAGCTATTGATATGGTAACAAAATATCACAAAACACACAAAAACTTTAATGATTAAACAGCATATCAAAAAGCAAGTTATCGTCTCAACTGAAGTTTATACTATTGGCTAGGATTATCATCAAATGCAGAGTAAAAGAAATTAACAGTTTGTAAATGTGCCCAGCAAACAACATTCCATTTTTACACAAAACACCTTTCAGAGAGGATTATGGAACGCCATAGCTGCCTCATGTTATTACATTTCTTTTGATCTTGCCAAGAAAGCGAATTATTATGTCAAATATAAGCGTTGTAATGCCATTGTAATATGACGACTTGTCTAAACATTGCATTATTATGCGTAACAGTAGTCTTATCTCTTTAAAATGTGATGTTGACTTGTGTTAACATTGTTTAATTTTTTCAAACAGTAGTGTTATCATGTCAAAATGTCGTTTTGGCTTGTCTGAAATGTGTCATATTATGTCAACTAGTCGCAATATTTGGTCAAATTGTGGAGCTGTTTTGTCAAAAGACTGTCTGATCATATGAAACAGTAATGTTCTCTTGTCGTAACTTGGTGTTGACTTGTAAAAGCACAGCTTTATTTTATCAAACTGCCATGGAATTTCGTCAAAATACGGTGTTTAAATGCCTTAACATTGTCTTATTGTGTCAAACAACTGTGTTAATTTGCTAACGTACAATACTGAGTTGTCTTTTTATATCAAATATTCGAATTATCTTGCCGAAATGGGGTGTTGACTGGGCTAATCATGCCTTATTATGATAAACTGTATGCTATTTTGTCAAAAAGCGGTTTTGACTGGTTAAAACTCAGTCTAATAAAGTCAAAAAATTGTGGTATCTTGCCGAATGTGGTAATGACTTGTCTAAACTCTTTCTTATAATGTAAAACAGAATTGTTATATTTTCGAAATTTGATGTTTTCTTGTAAAGCACAGAAACAGTCTTATTATGTCTAATAATTGTGTTAATGTGTTTTGCGGGCTCTGGTCACGTGATACTAAATTTTGACAACATCGCATCTGGACATGATAACACGATTATCTGACATAATGAGATGGCGTGTAGACATAATTACGTCATAAACTGGCAAGTTAACGCCACTGTACTACATAATGATACTGTGTTTCAACAAGTAAACACCACATTTGAAAAGGAAAAATGATACTTCGCCATAAAGGACGATGTTAAGTAAAATTAACACTGAACCTTGACAAATAAAATGACACTTTGACAAAAAGTTAGTTATTTTAGAATCAACACGTTTCGACAAGATGATATGACTATTTGACATAATAAGACGAATATAGACAAGTTGAATCTGCATTTGGACACAATTGCATGACAGTTTAACAAATTAAAATAGCGTTTTAAAAGTGCATAACCATAATTTGTAAAGATACCATCATTATTTCACATAATAAAACGGTGTTTAGGCCGGTTAACATGAAGTTTGGATATAATAGCAAGGCGATCTGAGATAATAAAGATGTGTTTAGACATGTCAATACCATCTTTCGACAAGTCAACAATACTGTTTGACATAATAAAATAACTTATACACAAACAAACAAAATTTATTGGCAAGTCAACATTAATATTTCACATAATAAGTATTTTATAGACATGATTACAACAGTTTTAGACAAGTAAGCATGATGTTTTGGCACAATAAGACAGAATAACACCACCTCATACAAAGCAACATAACAGTTTGACAAAACAGGACAGCACTCAGCCAGGTCAATATAACGGTTGAACAAGATATCACTACTAGCCGACATAATTAGACATGAGTTTGACAAGTTGACACCAAGTTCCGACAAGATAACACTACTGTTTCTCATAATAAGACAATTTCTAGACAAATTACCACCACAGTTGGACAAGACAGCATGCTATTTTGACATAAAAGACATTCTCTAAGCAAGATAACACCGAATTTGAACACAATGACATGGCAGTGTGACAAAATGTGACGGTGTTTAGACAAGTCAATACCACATTTGGACAAGACAAAACGACAGTATAACATAATACAATAGTGTCATAACATACCAGGATCTTATTTGGACAAGATGACACCAACTTCGGACAAGATAACACTACTGCTCCACATGATAAGACAATTCAACACAACATTTAAACAAGTCTGTGTTCAGACATATTGAAATCTTAATTCGAAAAGATGGCGTGCATGTTAGACATAGTAAGACTTCCATTCGGCATGTTAACACCGTATTTGCACATGGTAACATGACGTTTTCAAATAATAAGACAGTGTTTAGACAAGTCAGCACTACGTTTTGGCAAGAGAAAATGAATATTTGACCTAACAAGACTTCGTTAAGACAGGTTCTCATAAAACGTTGGCAAGCCAACACTTCTATTATACATAATAAGATGATTTTAGGGAAAAATAAAACGAAATGTAACAACATGAGGCAGCTATGGCGTTCCATAGAGGATGCTCATACATGTTTCTACATGTTGTGAAAAATATGACAAAACATAGGAATTCAAAAAGCTTGAGAAGCAGGGGTTACTTTATTCCATTGAGAATTTTCAACGGGTCAGACTCAGATTGTAAATAATTAATTAAAATGAAATACAAATATATATAAAACTTTACTAGCATACAGCAAAAGCTATGTAAAAAATGAGTAGCTCATAATTAGGTGTGGTCATTTATTCATGCATCCAATACTTGTACATCTCTAAGACTTTTTCAATGCTTCACTTTCTTTATAATCCACAAGTATGAAGAAATAATCACCACAAATATGAAGAAATAATCATAACAAAAATAATTATGTAAATGCAACTTTTAATACAAGAAGACTGCCATAGCCTATAGAATTAATGCTGCAAAATTATTTTTCCCTGACTTTTCCCTGACTTTTTAGGATTTTTATTTTTCACTGACCAATTTTCAAAATTCCCTGACAATTCCCTGACCTTGAAAAAATATCAGATTTCCCTGACTTTTCAAGTTGCTGGCAACCATGAGTAATTTCTGAAACTAAGTTATTTAAAAAGAGTATAGTCTTTACCAAAATAAGTGCAAAACATATTAAAAACAAACAAGAGGGCCATGATGGCCCTGAAGTCGCTCACCTATATATAGGCCCCCTGGGGCTGGGCCAGTTTAAACCCCATGGCTTTTATTTGAACAAACTTGGTAGACACCCATTAGAAGATGCTTCTTGTTAGACATCAAAGGTCTAGCTCGTTGGATTTTTTAAAAGAAGTTTTTTAAGTTTTTTCTTTACACATATAAGGAAATTCAATGTCCCCCGGGGCGGGGCCAATTTTGACCCCAGGGATCTTATTTGAACAAACTTGGTAGACATTCATTAGAACATGTTTCATGCTAAATATCTTAGCTCTAGGTCTTTGGTTTCTTTAAAAGAAGATTTTTACGTTTTTACTATATGCATATAGGAAAAATCAATGACCCCCTGGGGCGGGGCCAATTTTGACCCCAGGGCTTTTTTTTTATTAAACATTGTAGACACCCATTAGAAGATGTTTCATGCTAAATATCTTAGCTCTAGCTCTTTGGGTTCTTTAAAAGAAGATTTTTTAAGTTTTTACTATATACATATAGGGAAAATCAATGAACCCCTGGGGCGGGGCCAATTTTGACCCCAGGGCTTTTATTTGAACAAACTTGGTAGACACTCACTAGAAGATATTTCATGCCAAATATCTAAGCTCTAGCTCTTTGGGTTTTTAAGAAGATATTTAAAGTTTTTTCTTTTGGTTGCCATGGCAACCAGAGTTCTGCATGGAATTAAATTCTTTGAACAATTTTCAAAGGTGATCACCAAAGGAACATTCCTGTGAAGTTTGGATGTAATTGGCTTAGTGGTTTATGAGGAGATGTCATTTAAAGTAAAAGTTTACGGACGGACGACGGAAGGACGAAAAGCGATCACAAAAGCTCACCCTGTCACAAAGTGACAGGTGAGCTAAAAAGACAACATAAAACATCATATCTTCAAAAAGGTTAAAATTGTTATAAATAAGAAAAAAATGGAGATACGCGGTCTCGATCTTAAAACACGTAGGACATTAGAAATTATAAAACTGCAGTTTCCGCTATTGCCCTATAGCGATCAGGGTAATTATTTCGATGAGAATTTAAATTTAATCACATCTTACTTCTCACATGCCATGAAATTTACCGAACATTTATCGAAGATTAATATACTGTGTGCATTGACCGTATAATGAGTATGCAATTGACAGGTTAATAAAATCAAACAATTTACATATTGAAACAAAAAAGATAAATATTTACCTTTGATGAAATGTTAATGACTCCGAAACCATAAACAGTCTCCTCAGGTGAATCCAGTCTGCTGCAGTTATCTCCAGTTTGCTTTGTGCACTCAGTCCCGGAAAGTATAAAATATATTATTTTTTATATCAAGCTAAAAATAAGGACACTTTATTAAGAAGATGCTAATTATTATGCTTCTCATCCTGCTAATTTTTTTACAGAAGACAGTGGCAGTCAGGTGCCCCCTAATGTGCCTACAATAATGCATGGAGGAGCAGACTTCCTGTACCAGTTCAGCTGCAAAATATCGCAATTGTGACCCTGGTGTGACCTTAAAGACCCTCCACCTGTGACCTTAAAGAAACTCCACAAAGGTTCAAAAACCTAAAAACATAAGAGTTTGAAATTCTTACATAGATCAGCTGAGGAAGGTTTACAATTGATCATTTAGAATTTATGATACCTAGGAGTAGATTGAAAATTGTATTTTTGTGCTTTTCTTTTCCTGATTTGAGTGGAATAAAAATCGGGGTCATTTTTAACAATTTCAATAATTATTCTGGAAAATCGAAATGGGCAAATGATCTGAAAAAGATATTGGTCAAGACCTACATCAAATTACACATTTATTTCCAAAATTTATTTACAGTCCCATTGTTTAAAAAACCTCAGTGAAGTTCCTTTAAACCAAGCCAAAAAAAAACAAACCCAAACAAACTAACAAATTTGTTGAATTTATATCCGCTGCTGAGTACTGGTTATTACTAACACAACAACTGGAGACATAAGGCTTAATTTATTTCTAAAAATTTATCACTGCATAAATTGTAAAGACAAGGTGATGATATACGCATCTCCTCTTGGTATTGATGGTTCCCATAAAGTTTCATTGAATTCAAGCCAGTAGTTGAAGAGAAATAGCGTGGAAATGAAATTCGTACTATATGCATGCTGCATAACTAATAAAGGGCCATAACTCTGTGTTAAAGGGTCTGACTGGAACAAGGCCAAGACATGAGCATCTCCTCTTGTTATTTATGGTTCCCATAAAGTTTCATTGAATTTCAACCAGTAGTTGCAGAGAAATAGCGCAGAAAAAAAATCGGTAAGATGGACAGTAAAGAACAGATGGACAGACAACACCAAAAAATATCCCCTCACCCGATTCCATTGGCGGGGGATAAAAAAAATGCTGAGTGGCTTATACATGAGGGATGGATATTATCTGATTTAAACAAGAAATACTTGTCAGACATCATTTTTTGTCTATTTTTACCAAATTTGAAATAGTTTGCCTGTATCAATTATAACTATTTTTCTTATAGAAGTTTATGAATTTATGACTTTATTCAAACAGGGAAATGACATCAACATGAGAATGCATCTCATCTGGCTACTCTCATACCAGGACTAATGAGTAAAACAAATGGAAACATTTGGCAGATATATAAGAAATATATTTTGAGACCAAACTAGAGCTGTTAAGAGATATACTTTAATCGTAAATTTGAAAGTAACAAACATTTTAGATGTTATTGGTGCTCATAATACAGAGCTCCAGATAATTTTTTTGGCCAAGGGGTTTTTACCCCTCAAAATTTAGAGTGAGGGGTTAAATGCAAATTCTGAAAAACTTAAGGGGTAAAATCTGTCAAAAAAGCATTTTGCATTTTTTATAAACAAATTAAACTTATTGTTTTGTTTGTTTATTTTCTTTTTTTAGAAAAACCTTTACAAATTAAATACTGATTTAATGTGAAACAATACAAAACATGCCATGTAAAGTCAGACTTCCAGAGTAAACTGGAACTCAAGTTTAGGATACACAGCAAAATTATCAGGGCTCCCATTTTCAAAATTTGGAAGTCAAAATCTCTGATATTGGAAGTCACATTATATAGGTAAAGAAGGAAAAGTATTGATTTTCGGAAGTCACAGGCCAAAATGAAGGAGTAAATGACTCCCAAACTTCCACTAGTGGAAGCCCTGAAATTATTTTATTTTCTAGGAGTCAATATTTTTCTTTCTTTATTTCTGTTGGCATGTACCTTATCATGTACTCCAGTTTGAACAATTATAGTTGAAATTAGAATTAAAGAAACATAAACAAGATTTTTTTATCTTTCCTTAAAAAAAAGTATTGGTCTGAGAGAAAATTGTCCGTAACTGTAGACTGGGTACGAAAATATTGAGTACAAAACTGCAGGTGAAAAACATGTTATTTTGTTCCAACAACAAAAGTGAAAGAAATTAAAATATATTTTTGTTTATATTGAGGCATAAGCATGTCAATAGATGCCTAAACAAACTTAATACTGTGTTAACTCCTACGATGATTATCTGGCACAAATTTTATCAATAATTTCACAGGTTGATCTACGGGAGTTACCTCCCTTCTGTATTTCCTGCTACTTTCGTTTTTAACATGCGTTGTTGACAACAGAATTTTTAGTTTCCAATGCAATAAAACAGAAATATATTGTATTTTTATGCTCAAAACATTTTCTTTCTACATATCAAATGTTTACACTTCTATTCTATCACGCATAAATTTTGACATAAGAGCGTATTTTTATTTTGTTGTGCGTAACTGTGACGCACGAATTTTGAAAGTGATGCGTATTTTAGATTTTCTATGCGTATTTTACGCTTATACGCACGCTATCTGGAGCTCTGATAATATAACAAGTTAAATTCAGGTCAACATACTGGTGCTTAGATACTGATATTTTGATTGAGTGCAAACTTCTAAATTGTTACAGTTTTATACTATAGTAATTAAAAGCAAAAACGGTATGAAGAGTGCATAAAACAAGAAATAATTTAAACAGAAAAGCTAGCATGCTCGACTCATTCTTTCCTTAAATGTGAAAATTGGCATTATGTAGGTGATGATGAGGGAAACACATTTCAAGTTTGAAATAATTCCCTTTCTTTCTCAACAGCAAAGTAATGAAATAATAAGAAATATGTTACAAGAAAACTTTAACCATGGTGACAACTGCTATACTAAACAAGCTTTGTCCATGAGGAAGACCCAGTGTTTGACAGTAAAGGGCACATTTTCTAGGGTAATCTTGGCTAAATTTATTTGAAAATGGGCTAGCAGAACTTGTTGAGATGTCAGGTACATGTAGCAAACATGAAAAAAGAATGAAAAATTTAGTCATTTCTTAGGCATAATGTGCCTTTAAATGAAATCATTGACTATCAAAAATGTAACCTTGATCTTTTGACCTAAAATGATTGACTGATTTCAACATGCATTGACATAAAAAGTTCCTAGATCAAAACACTAGGATTAAGTGGCCAGATTTATGTCTTGTTATCACAGGACCAAGTGACCATGACCTTTGACCTGAAAATAGGTGTGGCAGGTAAAACTAAACATGGGATATCTACATAGTCACAATGAAATTAATTATAACTCTGTAAGCATTGAAATAAATAAAAAGCTTAGGGAGGACATATTGACCTTGTGACATTTTGACCTGAAAATGGGCATAATCAGACAGATGCCCAAAAATAGATATGGAAGGAATGGCTTATTAAATAAGCATAGATCTACATCCATAGGTCTTCACTTTTTGATTAAATGACCAGTTTAATGATGCATTGTTACAGGTTGAATCTTTGACCATTTAAGCTGAAAATGGGTCTGATATACAGAACTCATATGAGTGCATCTGCATAACAAGTTTCAATGTGAATGAGTGAGTCATGTCAATAGCTCTGCTTTTTCTTTGAAAAAATGGAGCTAAAAGTGGCTGAAAGAAAAGGCAAAAACACTGTCACATGAAAGTGATGAATGCTCCCGAAAAGGTTTTACAAGTATAACAGAAAGGTAATATGAAAAGAAAGAATAATAAAAGTAGCTAATTGCTTAATATTGTTCTTGTGAAATGAAGTGCTATTCATAGCAAGCTTACCAATTTGACCTTGGAGGCAGGGACATGGATCATGATGAGGTAGACTTTTATGCCAAGTTATTTAAAAATCCTTCAATGCATGACAGTTACAGTCCATACATGAAAGTGTACCTTAAACCTTTAAGTGTGACCTTGACCTTCTATGTAGTGACAAGGGGCCTTAAATGCAACATTGTCTTGAGGTGGTAGACATTTATGCCAATTTTTTTAAAATCCTTCAATGCTTAATAAATTTAGAGTCTGGACACAAATGAGCACCTTCAAACTATAAGTGTGACCTTGACCTTGCAGGTAGAAACATGGATGAGGCATATCATTTTGATCTGGTTGACATAAATGCTAAGGAATCCTCCTATGTTTGACAAAGTTACAGTTCAGACACTAATGCATTTAAAGATATATGCACATCTTTGGGTAAAATATTTTTATCTTAGAAATTATGTATTGAAATCCATGAAATTCTTACTGAATATGTTTAATTTGAATAAAATAATGAATAAACTATGTATGGAAAGCTGCATTCCCTATTACGGGTCAAGTCGGTCTTTTCTTAAAAAACTGCCAATTTTTTAATGACACTATACATGTATATTCATATTGTGACCACCTATAGTGTGTAGAGTTCAAAACATAACAATATCTACTTTAAATGAAGTCGAAACATGTTTATTTTATACACACAAAGAGACTGTGTAGCAATTATTAACATTTTTAAAAATCAAATTTGAGCATAGTATATCTTTAAACTCTGTGACGATTTGAACCTTCAAACTGGAATTATGACCTTGATCTTTGAGGAAGGGACATAGGTCTTAGACACAACACATCATGATGTGGTTGACATTTGTGCCAAGATATTGTAAAATTCTTCAATGCTTGATAGACAGGAATGTGTACCTTCACTCAGTGTGACCTTGATATTTTAGGTTTTAAAATAAAACATGATACACTGTCTTGATGAGGTAGACATTTGTGCTTAGGTATTTTAAAATCCTTCAATGCGTGACAAAGTTATAGTCTGGACACAAATGTTTACTTTCAAACTCTTCTTGTAAGAGTAACTTCAAACTATCAGTGTGACCTTGACCTTGGAGGTAGGGACGTAATGTGGTAGACAATTATGCCGTGTTATTTTTAAATCCTTTAAAGCATGACAAAATTATTGGCCGGACACAAATGTGTATACCTTGAAACTCTTGTGAGAATGTGAACCTTGAAACTGTAAGCATGACCTTGACCTTAGAGGTAGGGACATTAGTCTTAGATGGGACACATCATCATGATGTGGTTGGCATTTAGCAAAAGTATTTTAAAATACTTCAATGTGTGACAAAGTTACTGTCTAGACACAAATGCTAAGTAAGTGGAGATGCACAGACAGACAGACAGACATTGCGATTTTAATATGCTAGAAGCATTTATTATAAAACTGGAGCTGAAATGACTGAAAGAAAAGAAAAAACATTAATACATGTAATAACAACAAACAAAACAAAATGAAGGACTGTGTTCTGCTGTGTTCACTCACCAGAGATACATTACTTAAAAAAAAAATAAAATGGGTGTGTGATTGAATCTTGGTTGCAGTATTGTGTTCTCTGTAACATATGATCAAAGATTGTTTATATGCCGCAAGGCCATAGCTGGCTCCCTACCAATGGTCAAAGTGACTCATGGACAGTTACTTATGGAGAATAGGCTAATAGTTTAATATTTAAATAAGAATCCAAAAAGTCAAAAACTGACTGCCGACATGTGACTGAAATACTTCTACAAAATCACCTAGGCCTATGTTGGTGAGCAGCTATAGGCCTTTCATTGTAAAAAGTAATCCAAATGTTATATATGATATATCTGCATGCCAAAAGTTTGCAAAATTCTGCTTTAAAATTCTGTATTGTTTGAACTTCGTAAAAGATTAAAAAAATTTAAACATTGTTTTGTAGGAAATCATTCGATATGATACTTGTATATTTAAAATTACATGCACAACTTGTGTGTGCTTTATATATAAGAACAAGTTATGACTACGAAAAACAAGATATGTTTGTAAAACATGTATGCCACTTTGTAAAACATGTATGCCACCCCCCTCCCCCTTCCACACAGAACGTTATAAAGTATTAGGTACCATGAGCTGTCAAGTTATTAGTTGCAGGGGTGTTGAATTTTGGATTTTTTCCACTTGCCCAAGGACAAGTTGGACTAAAATTTCTACTTGTCCACAGCTAAATTCACTTGTCCAAATAAATAGTGAAAAACAGGGTTTTTTATAGGACTTTATTTTACCAATAGGTCCTTGTTTACTGGGGTTTTGCTAAAACTTGTTTTTGAATATGCAATTGGCACGTTTGGGCAACATTTGATGCCATGTAAGTATCCTTCCTATTAATGATTTCTCTACATAAAGGACCGTAGTCATATCCACAAAGTAAAAGTAAAAATCAGTTAACCAGGCCTCTCTACACATTTGATTTATGTTTTTAAGAATATTTTCAAACCTAACACAAAATTGTTTATTTTTTATCAAAACATTCAGTTGCCTCGATACGACCAATCGCCAAGCTTGTTTTGTAATAGAAGCAATCTATAGGCCTTGTACAAAGTGAAATAGCATTGTATATAGTATCTATTTATTTGTGCTGTTGGAGATGGTGTACAAATAAAATTCATGCATTTCAAACACGGATTAAACATTGGCGATAAAATACAGTTAGAATTTCGACATTATGTTTTTTTTTTCAGACTCAGAATTACACTTGTCCGTGGACAAGTGCCAAGTTAAAATCTACTTGTCCGCCGGCAAAAAGTTCCGAGTCGGGCAAGTCGGACATATAAATTCCACACCCCTGAGTTGGAAACTATTTTGACATTCAAAGTAAATGTAACCTTCACCTTTAACCCAAAAAACAATAGGGGTCATCTACTGGCGAAGACTGATGCACCAGTATAGTTTGAAGACCAAGGGCCCATGGGTTGTTGAGTTATTGGTCGGAAACTGTTTTGATATGACAGATCAATGTGACCTTGATCTTTTACCTAGTGACCCCAAAAAAAATAGGGTCACCATACCTTGTATAAAGTTCTCTTTAGTTATTGATTGGAAACAGTTTAGTCATCAGACTTACCTGACCTACAGGTAACAAAGCAATCTACTCCCAAAAATGGGGTTTAAAACAACCAAAACACCTTTCAGGACTATTTTGAAAATGAAGGATGGCTTCATAAAAATTAAATATGATTGAAGTCTAGAAACATGTGGTTATATTGGCTTTAAGTGCCTTATGAATATATAACTTGATATTACCTGAGATTGTACATTTTTAGACAGTTTTAATTATCCCTGTCAAAGCTTTTGGGTTCTTGTGCCCCCACTTTAGTGGCGGGCATTTAGATTTACCCTTGTCCGTCCGTCCATCCGTTCTCTTTTGTGTTGCACGTAACTCAAAAATTATTTGACCTAGAGTTATGAAACTTTACAGGAATGTTGATCAGCATGTGAAGTTGTGCACCTGGGTATTTTCGTGTGGATATTTTTAGTATTTTTAGAGTTATCACCCTTGACTTAGTAAAATTTTGCAATTTTCAACTTGTGCACACGTAACTCAAAAAGTATTTGACCTAGAGTCATGAAACTTTACAGGAATGTTGATCAGCATGTGTAGTTGTGCACCTGGGTATTTTCGTCTGGATTTATTTAGTATTTTTAGAGTTATTGCCCTTGACTTAGAATTTTTTTGCAATTTTCAACTTTTGTCGCATGTAATTCAAAAAGGATTTGACATAGAGTCATTAAACCTTACGGGAAGGTTGCTCAGCATATTTAGTTTTGCACCTTGGGTTTCGCTTTTGGATTTATCCAGTATTTGTAGAGTTATTTCCCTTGACTTAGTAAAAACCTTTTCATTATGTTGTTATTTGTTCCTTGAGTGCTTGAGTTAGAATCAACCAACTTTACAGGAATAATGATCAACATCACTAAATTACAGGAATAATGATTCACATCACTGTGGGACTTTGCATGTGGATTTTTTTCCGTTTTGTTTGAGTTATTGCCCTTGACTAGTAGTATAAATTTGCAATTTTAAACTTGTCTTGCATAGCTCAAAAAGTATTTCACTTGTAGGCCTGAAAGTTAACAAGAATGTTGGTCAGCATGTGTACTTATGCACCTTGGGGTTTGCTTGTGGATTTATTCAGTATTTGTAAAGTTCTTGCCCTTCACTTAGTAAAAGATTTTTAGTTTTTAAAAAATATTGACCTAGAGTCTTAAGATTGACAGAACAGTGGCGCGGTGGGGGCACCCGTGTCCTATGGACACATTTCTAGTTTTCTTAGCAATTTTTACTTCCCTTTGTACTTGCTTCATTTATGAAAATAACTAGAATAAAAATAATTAGATTTAAGCAAGTAAGTTTATTAATTATAAGGTAATTATTACAGTGAGACTTGATGCGTTACATTCAAGCAGTCTTGACAACCACTATTACACACCTCCTCTATTGTTTGTGACAGGTCTATATTTTTTCGGATAGACCTGTTTAAACAAAAGAAAGTCCGTTATGAGGTCTATCTTTTGCACTGTTCTGGTCAGACAGACCCGGTCATGAAAAACACATGAAACAACTAGACCTGTCTATGTGCAGACATAGTAAACATGAAATGCAATCAAAAATAAAACACAGTTAATAGAAAGTCCCTGGAAGCATTCCCATCCGCCAGATCAACCAGATTGTTAAATCCCCACCCCCTCTCTTTGTGTTAGGCTTTATCCTGTTTTTTTATTAAACCGGAGAAAAATCCAAACTGATTTCCCTTGAAAACCTTCGAAGCTAGGGCTTAGTTTTAAAGAATTCTACACAACAACTTTAAAGGAATTTTGTATTGATAAAATCCAAACAAATTTGCTTATAGTGACATGCAAATTTACAAGTTCTTAATCTGGATTGGTCTTCAATGGGCACATCTTCCATTAGTATTTCAAATATCGATAGAAACGACAAAAATGTATTATTCGGATATCATTAAAAAATTCTTGAAAAAGAAATGTTAATAAATTTATATGTTTAGTATAAAAAATTTATATGATGAACGATCATATTTTATTCTAGAACATTTTATAATCTGTTATATGAAATATAGTTTTGGTTCATGTATCTCACACTTGCCAACAATATACATAATGTAAGTCTTTCGTGGTCTGCTGTGTATCCAGACATTGCCCTCCGGACAGTTGACGTCTCATGTTAATGCCCCCTTTTTGCAGTGGCGGTCATTTGCCTCCGCATATCTTTGGAAGGAGTGGACATTTGCCCCACTGCCTGTTTTAAAATGTTAAATTATTTAATTGTTAAATTGTTTGCTACCAAAATTCATCGCCTGATGTCTAAATTTCATAAATACACAAAAACTCTCGCGCAAATTTGTGAAAATCAAAATAGCATCCATAAATAAATGAACTATAATGTTTCCATTGGCATACAAAAAATCTATACACGAGATGACCTCTGACAAGTTGCAACAGCAAAAAAAGGGGGGCAACTGTCTGGGCAAATGTCTGTCTTATACAAAATACTATCAACATAATTATTCATAAATTCTTTAGCATACCTTCCATTACAGACTTCTTCACTTTTATTATTGACAAATTGCACATTAAGCTTTTTTTGGTTATTATTTTAAATGGAATTTTATGAGGAGTTTCTATGCAAGCAAGCAACTGGGCCGACCATGAGCCCGGGGCGGTACCTATATAGGTCAGAGTCGTTTTTGCCTTGAAATGGCGAAGACAGTAAATATTATTAATTAATAACAAATTTATTACGTCCAAAGTATCGCATAAGAATGATACATGCATTATAACAAATGTTGTAAACATATAATACTTTCAACACAAAAGTTTATAGGAATCACCATGCTTCACACAACTTTAAGGGACATAAATGTTAAATATACTGGAGACAGGTACCCACTAAATGTTTGTTATAAACATAACTATAAGAAATCTAGTTAAATGTTGTACAAATACACTGCTCAAAAATTGTTTTGTTCTTTTAGTTAAAGTATTTAACATAATTTGCTAGAACATAACATTTAATAATGTCAATGTGCAGTTTTAAACAAAGTTTTGTTAAATTACATATAGAACTTAAAAGCACACCTCAACATTGACTGTTGAACAAAATCTGGCAAGTGGTACAAGATTAAGACTAGGTTTTAGGTAGTATTTAAGTGAGGTTCAAGCTCCAATTGCTGTAGTGAGAGCACATGTGATATTATGGTATGTTATTTTGGTAGCAAGATTCAAGTGGAGGAATATTGATGTATTTTGTTATCATGAGTGAAATATAATTCTGTATTTACCATTTAAGAATAAATTCATATATAGTTTGAGGAGGGCGTTGGAGAAATGGGCACAACACAAAAAACAGGCAAAATGAATCAAGAACGCTTTCAACATGAATTTGTCTTAAAAACAAAAAAATGACTGATAGTGAGTTGCTATAAAGTAGAATATTTGGCCAAAATACTCTACAACAACATCACTGTCAGAAAAAGAATTTAGAATTTAGAGGATCCAGCCTAAAGTAACTTGGCGACAAATTCAAGCAAGCATGCTGATAACAGATTGACTTATTCTTCTGGTTGTTTCTTTCTCCAAAACACAAGCGATTTGTCTTTTCGCTTGCGTCTGCGACCTGATTTCGTATAAGATTCCCAATATTCACAAAGGAAATCTGGGTCAATTTCACATTCACGATACCACTTTGAATACTTGCACCCTTCTATATAACATCTAAACCACCTTTCACCTTTGTACCTACAGACTTTAAATATACGTTTTGGCCTAATGAATTTATTTACAGACTCAGAATTTGGAATCTTTGAATTCTCATTTATACTTTGAGGCTGTTTCTGTTGTTCATTAGGGAGGGGCTTTGCAGACTGAGGGCAATTGGACTCTACTGATTTTGGATAAATTGGCCGAGGACCATAAGCCTCTACAGACTGTGGGTTATGGAAAAGCAAAGTTAAATGTAATATATATTTATTTGTATTTAAGCAGAACGTTGATAAAAGCCTACCAGTATATGCGGTGTGTTAAAGATAATATTTGTGCATTACATCAATTGCTTGGATCAGCCAATTGCTCAAGCCAATATAGTTTTACGGTGTGTAAGTTGGATATCGGCCTCGTACATCGATCTTTCTGTTTAGGAAAGACCTGGTCACCATTTCATGAAACACCTCGAGCGCTATGCACTCTCAGTGTCACATGAAATTCATGAGCAGGTCTTTCCTAAACAGAAAGACCTCGTACTAGGTCGATATCCTATACTAAATGACAGCAACCAAGTAACCTATCAAAATCCAAGTCAGTATACTAATTTGTAAAGGAGTTTCTTGAATAAACTCTTAGACTACATTTATAAAATAACTGCACATATTTATCAACTTACCAACAAAACAGTGATCTTTAACTAGAGGCTTTCTGAAGGGGAAAAGATAGCATGATAAATCAGAAAAGGGGTAACACTTGAAATCTGATGCATTCAAACAACTGAGAATGGAATTAAAACAAGAGGGCCATGATGGCCCTGGGGTCGCTCACCTGTACATAGGCCCCCAGGGCGGGGCCAGTTTAAACCAAAGGGCTTTTACTTGAACAAACTTGGAAGACACCCATTAGAAGATGTTTCATGATGTTAAGTTTTTACTATACACAAATAATGAAAAACAATGACTTTTGCCCCCCCCTCCCCCTGGCAGGGCCAATTTTAACCCAAGGGCTTTTATTTGAACAAACTTGGTAGACACCCATTAGAACATGTTTCATGCTAAATATCTTAGCTCTAGCTCTTTGGGTTCTTTAAAAGAAGATTTTTAAGTACTATATGCAATATAGGGAAAATCAATGACCCCTGGGGCGGGGCCAATTTTGACCCCATGGCTTTTATTTGAACAAATTTGGTAGACACCCATTAGAAGATGTGTCATGCTAAATATCTTAGCTCTAGCTCTTTGGGTTCTTTAAAAGAAGATTTTTAAGTTTTTACTACATGTATATAGGGAAAATCAATGCCCCTGGGGCTGGGCCAATTTTGACCCCAGGGCTTTTATTTGAACAAACTTGGTAGACACTCATTAGAAGATGTTTCATGCTAAATATCTTAGCTCTAGCTCTTTGGGTTCTTTAAAAGAAGATTTTTTTAAGTTTTTACTATATGCATATAGGGAAAATCAATGACCCCCTATGGCGGGGCCAATTTTGACCCCAGGGCTTTTATTTGAACAAACTTGGTAGACACTGATTAGAAGATGTTTCATGCTTAATATCTTAGCTCTAGCTCTTAGGGTTCTTTAAGATAAATTTTTTTAAGTTTTTACTATATGCATATAGGGAAAATCAATGACCCCCTGAGGCGGGGCCAATTTTGACCCAAGGGCTTTTATTTGAACAAACTTGGTTGACATCCATTAGAACATGTTTCATGCAAAATATCTAAGCTCTAGCTCTTTGGGTTTTTTAGAAGAAGATTTTTTTAAGTTTTTACTATATGCATATAGGGAAAATCAATGACCCCCTGGGGCGGGGCCAATTTTGACCCCAGGGCTTTGATTTGAACAATCTTGGTAGACACTCATTAGAAGATGTTTCATGATGTTAAGTTTTTACTATACACAAATAATGAAAAACAATGACTTTTGCCCCCCCCCCCCCTCCCCCTGGCAGGGCCAATTTTAACCCAAGGGCTTTTATTTGAACAAACTTGGTAGACACCCATTAGAACATGTTTCATGCTAAATATCTTAGCTCTAGCTCTTAGGGTTCTTTAATAGAAGATTTTTAAGTTTTTACTATATGCATATAGGGAAAATCAATGACCCCCTGGGGCGGGGCCAATTTTGACCCCAGGGCTTTGATTTGAACAATCTTGGTAGACACTCATTAGAAGATGTTTCATGCTTAATATCTTAGGTCTAGCTCTGGGTTCTTTAAAAGAAGATTTTTTAAAGTTTTTACTATATGCATATAGGGAAAATCAATGACCCCCTGGGGCGGGGCCAATTTTGACCCCAGGGCTTTTATTTGAACAATCTTGGTAGACACTCACTAGAAGATGTTTCATTCCAAATATCTAAGCTCTAGCTCTTTGGGTTTTTTAGAAGAAGATGTTTAAAGTTTTTTCTTTTGGTTGCCATGGCAACCAGAGTTCTGCATGAAATGGAATTCTTTGAACAACTTTGTTAAGGCTTCACACAAGGAACATCCCTGTGAAGTTTCATTATGATCTGCCTTATGGTTTCAGAGGAGATGTCGTTTGAAAAGTGTGAACGGACAACGGACGACGTACGACATACGACGGACGACAGACGACGGACGAAGAGTGATCCTAATAGCTCACCCTGAGCATATGCTCAGGTGAGCTAAAAAAAAAAAATACCCATACATTTTATAAAATTTTAAATTTCAAATTTAATTTAACATGCATGGTGCATACCAATCAAAGTCCAAATTATCAGATGTGAAATAAGTTATTTATCATTGTGTCAATTTTAACATATTATATAATCAAGGCTTTCTTACATAAAATGAGAAGTGAACAAAAAATAAAACATGAAATAGGAGTTATGGATAGATCTTATAATTGGGACAAACTTAAGGCAATCTATAATTAGGACAAACTGAGCAACAAAAGCAATCTATATTGACGGATTTCTGTCTTTCAGTCAATTAACCTTTTACTTCATGTAGACGTGTTTTGACGGCTTTTTGACCCCCCCCCCATTTCTCATTAATTAACTCTTTTAAACAATCAATGAAATCAAGTTTTCTCTTTTCATATAATATTGATGTTTTCATTGCTTTATATATAGGGATCTCCCAGATTTTGTTATTTGATACAATAAAGTAAGTTGATTTATTTATGTATACAAACATTGATGACAAACAGAATATACAGAAAAAATGAAGAAATAATGAATGTAATGGAATAAATATAATGGAACAAATAATGAATATATCAACTATCTATAAAATATTAAATGATAAGAATATCCATTACTTTTGAACAATATTTTTGTACAAATAATATATATATTGTTTTACTTTATGGCACAATTACAAACTTGAATATTTTATAGAAATTAAGATCAGATGTCAGCCAACTTAATATTTTTGATGTGCAAATATCTGTTTCCTAAAATTATGAAACAACGTATTTTGTGTAAAAATTTGAGTTTTCTTTAACCTTTTCCCTGATACAGCCCCCTTAATTTACTGCTTTACACCCCATAATACAGTAGCCAGATAGATAATCAATAATCAATATCCTACTGATAAGGAGTCACACACTATCTCCATATAGGGTATGATAAATTATACGTAGGTAAAATTGGTCAAATTAGATACCTATATACTTTAACTGGAAAATAAAGTATTAAGTTGTGTTTTGACAATTTTTGTATCAATAAAAAGTTTGTAGAGAATTGAAATACCTTTCCAATGGTATAAATATCATATTTGTTGGGTTTATACAAATATGTCTACATGAGTTATAAAGTAATAAACTATATACTTGATGGTGTTTTTTTCTCCATTGTTTCAGATAGATTAGGCTACTTATGTGTTTTAACTAATGTGAAATGGTTTAATTACAAGTTTGACAATATATATGTCAATGTAAGATTTGTAGAGATTTGAATTATCTTTCCAGTGGTATAAATTTTATATTTGTGGGCTTTATAACAGTATAATTACAGTAGTTATAAACAATAAAATGATGTATAATTTTTCTCTCTCTTTTACAGGGATTAGGGAAATATCCCCTACGAAGTAGACTTCATGAAGTCATGAATTTTTCATTACTTTTATGAATTATTCATGAACTATTCTGGATTTCTTCTTCATCCTTCTTCATGAAGTTTTATTCATGAAGTGAGAATTGTTAACTTCATGAAGGTATCAAGCAGAATTAAACACTTCATGAATTACTCATGATATATTTTTAATGAATAGCTCAAGAATTTACTAAGAATATCAATATTCCTCAACAATTCTATACAAATTCTTGTACAAATTAATGAAGAACTTCATGAATAATTCAGGAACATTTAATCTGAGTACATTTATATTGTGCAAATATCCATTAAATTTAACTGAGTATATCTAGGTGCATTGGTCTTGGCCATTAGATGACCCCTATAGATTTTTGGTATTTGGTAAGGTTTGTAATAACTTTATCATGAAATTTCTGTGCACAAATTTCACAGTCACAATGACCTAGTGACTGAGTCATGACCAGTAGATAACCCCTATAGATTTGACCAGTAAATAAACCTTATTGATTTTAGGAGTTGGTCACAATGACCTGGCTACATGACTAATTGGCTTCCGATAGGGTGCATACATGTTTAACATGATTTGAACAATCTTGGCTCACTTGTAGAGGTTCACTAGACAATGCTACATGCAAAATACCTAATCTCTGGGCCTTGTGGTTCTTAAGAAGAGGATTTTTAAAGATGTCCCTATATAACTCTATGTAAAATCAGGTGACCCCTGTGTCAAGGTAAGTTTGATCCAAGGGGTCATGACTTTAACAATCTTTGTAGAGGAACTCCAGATGATGATAAATACCAAATATATTTTTGGCAAGAAGATTTTCAAAGATTATTCTTTCGGTTGCCATGGCAGCCAGAGTTCTGCATGGAATGGAATTCTTTGAACAACTTTGGTAGAGCTTCATGCAAGGAACACTCCTGCAAAGTTTCATTAAACTTGGCCACACTGTTAATGAGGAGATGTTGTTTAAGTAAATTGTGGACGGATGCAGTAAGACGGACATCATGGGATCACAAAAGCTCATCCTGTCATTATGTGACAGGTGAGCTAATAAGGAAAAAAGGTACAACAGACCAATAAAGAGCCTTACACAATAACATGAGCTAGAATGATCATTTGATGGTCACATTCCTAACAGTATACATTTCCTTATTTGAAAATGGCATGACCTAGAGTGTTTGGTAGTCTTGCAATAACACCACAGTCTCCAGTAGGTGATTTCATATAAATCAAAGTTGCTTTCAGCTGATCAACATATACAACCCTATGACAATTTGTCTTCACTACACATTTCAGATGTTTTGCCCCTTGAAAATTGCTAAGCCAACTATTAACACATTCATTCATTTTACTGATAACTGCATAAACTAAATTGAACTCGAGGTTCAAAACAAAATACTGAATTTGACCAATTTCGTCTTCTGAATACAAAACAGTGTAGCTATTTCTCTTCTTCATCCTTGAATAAGCAAAACTGTAAAATGTTTTATTGTTAACAAAAATTCTTAAAACCTTTTTAAGATTTACACAACTTTCAACACCTAGGGCTTCATAAACATAATCAGGTAAGTTACTGCACACTGATTTCAAAGATCCAATGATTGCACAATTTTGTGCCTGATGAGAGACCTTAAGATGTTTTAGTGACTTCAACTGAATCTTATTTGATGAACGGACATACAGCGCAGTTTCTTGTTTACGTAGAGCCTGTTTGACCACATCACCAGTGCCATGAACTGATTGCAAAATATTTGCATTGGCATCTTCAAACCCAAAGCAACTCCATGCCCAAACTGGCCCTAACTTCCTAACATACATTGGCAAATGAGCACATGCATTATGGACATTAAGTCCACATGATCCCTCCCCATATAACTCACTGAACTGAGAATAGAACTGCCCCAGTAATAATTCACTTCTTTCCAAGCAATTTTGTGTTAAACTATCACCAAGCAAGATGAAAATAGCTTCTGAAAGTAAAGCTAAATGCTGCAAGAAATTTTCCTTTTGAATACCAGTAAGACAAGGTAATGCATAAAACAGTAAGAATGCTTGGAGTTCTGTAGCTTTGTAGTTTGCATAGTGTTTTTCAATGTCCCTAGGTAGACGTTCAATATAGTGAGGTGGTTGTATTTGAAGAAGTCTCTCATTTATCTGCTTAAGGTGTTTGCCCACAAAGTAGTCATTTCCAGATTGAGTTGGGGAAAACCACTTACTTAAAATAGTTTTAACAATTCCTAATAAGACACAATGCATATAGTCAGGTACTATACCATACACTAATTCAAACTTTAACAGTCGAGCTATTCCAGACATTCCTTTGAATCCCTTTTGCCGATTTCTTACTGTTGCACTTTCCATTGATTCAAGTACACCTTCCACTGACCGTTCGGGGAAACGAGAACTTGTTGGTCTATATGGATAGCACCTGCTGTGTCCTCGACCCTGGCGAACTACTAAACCTGGTTCCTCACAAGTAATACAAGCCTCTAAGCCATTAAACTGTGTCATATTTAAGACACCAGCCTTTGCAGGCAAGTCTAAAGTAATACCAATCACATTCATGTAAACATTCCAATTTTCTTCACCACAGTCCATCTGAAGACCTTTCTCTGTCAGAGTATTGATTTCTTCAATAATCTGTTCAAAGTAAATCTTGAAAGGTGGCTTTCCTTTGCCTTGCCATAATGCAATTAAAAGAATGTTTTCTCTTGAAAATCGGTGAGAGGCATGCAACTCATTAATTGCAAGATAAACTGGCCAAAGTTCTACTTTAGATGATTTGTACAAGTTAACCCCATCAGTATTTAGAATGCAAGTAAGCTGAATATCTCTTGTATTTTCATTCACAAATTGTTTTTTGTATATCTCGCCACTATATATGTCACTAATAGTATCACATGTCATACTTTGTTTAATATCTTTCAAAGTCTTCATGATATCTTCTAATATTCCTACAATAGAGAATAAAACTATGTTACTGACATGGCACATACTAAATTTTATTCTCATTCTAAAACAACTTACATAAAAAACCTTCAAAAATTTGCCGACTTCTGATCTAGTGACCTCTCTAGCATGGGTTCAAATCTTCTTGTCAGAAAATATTTGGCCTAGAGCTTAGTTATTTGGTATGAAGCATCCTGTAGTGGACCTCTACCAAGATTGTTCAAATTATGACTCTAAGGGTCAGAGCTAGAATTAGAAAACACCAACATCTAAACCACTGGTTCAATTCTGAAATAATTTTACACAACAATTTCCTTGGTGACAGTGTACAAAAATTGTTCAGATTAAGCTGTCCCTTGTTTTCAAATTGTGCTCTCCAGGGCTCCACTTTGACCTTTTGACCTATTTCTCAGGTGAGCGATCTAGGGTCCTCTGGGCCCTCTTGTTCACAAATGCAATCTTGTTTAAGCCTGAATTTTTTTTTTGCAAAGTTATGCTCCCTTAACTATCAATTTTCAAGTAAAATAACCTTGTCCACGCTTAATCTCCAAAACCGTTCAGATGTATTCAGTGTACAGAAAAGTTTGTCTATGTTATATAGCAAAATAGATTATTATTTGTATTCACATATCTTCTTAACCAGCTTAGTTTTATTGAATCATTATACCGGTAAGCATAAACATTTACCATTTTTATACCTCCATCACAATGATTTTTGCTTGATGATTGTTTGTGAACAAATCTAGTTGTGCTTAGTATCTTTTTTATGCTTGATTTTTTTATGGTAAAGTGCATAGTATCTTTTTTTCAGCTTGATTTTTTAAAAGTTTTCCTATATAAGTCTATGTAAAATCAAGTGACCCCCGGGGCAGGGCCTGTATTGACCCTGGGGCCATAATTTGAACAATCTTGGGAGAGGTTCACTAGATGATGCTACATACCAAATACCTAAGCTGTAGGCCAAATAGTTTATGACAAGAATTTTTTTTTAAAGTTTTCCTATATGTCTATGTAAAATCAAGTGACCCCTGGGGCGGCACCAATATTGACCCTAGGGCCATAATTTAAACAAACTTGGTAGAGGTATACTGAAGGATGTTACACACCAAATATCTAGTGTGCGATTTCTATATGCCGCCCTTCGGGAGCATAAAAAAACTAGTGGTGAAATAAGATCATAAAATTCAATTACCTGGAACATATAGTAGTTTCCTTAACAATCCTTCTAAATCAGCTAACATGAAGCTCTTCACAGCACCAAAGCAGTTTGGAGTTCTGCACTGAAGATTTTGATCATTATTTCTATCAATAATGCTTTCACATTTGTGACAATATTGAACCTCCCTGTAGTTAGTATCTGGTACATGTGACAGCAATTTTCTGTATGACAATAAAGGGTTATCTTTTGCAGCTGGAACTACATGTTTTATTGTTTTAAGAATATCATGACAAGCAGTGTCAGTTAGTTTGTGTTTCTTAAAACACTGAAGCAACACCAACGCATCATTTTCAAAGTCTGATTTGCATGAACATTCTACATCAGATGCATTTGTACTTGACAAGTCATCAGCTGAAATATCACTTTCACTTGTTGTTTCTGACAAGCTTTCCTGATTGCTCCAGTCACAGTCACTGACATCATCAGATGGTGGATTAGAGGTAACCCAGCAAACACCCGACGTTGACCCAACGTTGGATCAACGTTGAATTTTGGTCGCGACGTCGGTGACCTTCATACACCGTCAAATCGACGTTGAATCCCTGACGTCTAACAGATGTTTTATTTTGACGTCGACTCGAGCGTCGGGTTTTGGTCGGTAATCTGACAATAGGTGAATTTAATTTTATGAACCAATATATATATAAAATGAAAGCATAAACAGCGAGAATTTTAAGTTTAAGTTTAGAAAGGGAACATTATATATTTATTTTCTCCATCAAAACAAACAGTATCACGTGGGTGGCTAACGTACGATATTCGATAGGTTGGCGCTCTGTAAACGGATAGTCCCCCGCAAGATCAGTATGAAATATATTTGCTCTATTTTCGTTTAAAATAATATCTTATCTCCTCGAAATTAGTCTAAGAAGTGTTTATATAATTTACAATGAAGCTGTTATCATTTTGAGGGCTTCATTTTAAGTGGTAAATAATTTAGTAAATTCGAATTTGCGACTTATCGGATTTGAAATTCAATTGTTATTGGCGGACAAAAAAAACGACGGGTTGACAGACAAAGTTGTATATTCCAATCAAAAGAGAAAAGGTAGGCAAACATTATATATTGTTTTTCAATGCTAATTTACCTCATGTTTTGCATGGATTCGATGGTTATTTGATCATTGAAATGTTTGACTGGTAAAACTTAATGTAACGTGATTTCGCGAGATAAATATTTTTGTTGTTCCACGTAAGAACACTTTATCATTTTGCTATAGAACAGTCTGTATAATCGGATCATTTTTCCCACACTATATCGCCATGCCAAATAAATGCACAATCAATGCCAGGAAATATCCTAGCAATTGAAATCAATAAAAAGTTAAATGCAGTACGTAAGACTCTTATTATTCAAATGCTGGTAAATAAAAGTTCCTCTTATTTCTTATCAACATGAAGTTCCCTTATATGAGGGGCCAGTCATTTACACATGTATCAGATGCAGCTTGATTTTGATATCTGTGTAGTTGTTAAACTACTCGTTAATTGAAGTACTTTACCCATACTGTTAGCATACCATGTGCTTCTTATATTATGATAATGATTCATGGCATTTGATACATGTAAATGATACGACTTTGGTAAGATATATCTGAAAGCACATTGTATTTGACTAGCTATCTTTTTATTAATGTAATCAAACAACATATTATCAATCAGAAAAACACATTATCATAGTTATAAATCAATAAAAAGTAATAGTTTGTTAATTAACCTGCTTATCAACAAGTTGTATGCTCGTATCATAAAAATGTTTTTTACACTAAGCCAGTCTGTCCTATATACACTTAGCAGACCAGATCATGCTGAGCAGAGATGATATCTATAAAAATGACAGTAACATGTGAATTTCTTTGATGTTGTATGAGCATTTGTACAAAGTACATTGAATACAAAAAAATAACAATATCAATTTTTGCGGGAGTAGAATTAATTTCATTTTGGTATTTGTTATATCAGTTTTTTCATGCGCTTATGAGTTAACTAAGATTAGTAGTAATTGTATTTTGCCTATTGTACTAGACAAATATCCTTCCCACCACATGTTTAATTCTAACACGATTATATTTTCGTCTTTCAGATTGTGAAAATTATGGTAATTCAACATGTGTCAAAAAGTTCAGGAGGAAGATGAAATATTTAGAGGAAAAGAAAAATGAAAAACCTACCAAGATTTTGTGACAGGTATATTTCAAAAATATTATAGAAAATACAGTGATCTATTACCCTTGATTTTATAATGAAATTCACGAAGCCATTTTTTATCAAAATTAATAGATACATACAGTAGGTACACGAAAACTACATGGTTTTTAAACTAAATTAAAAATAATAAGATCTTTTTAAGTAGTTGGAGAGTTTTGTTAGAATTTCGTTTAATTATAATATGTAAAGTAATTTATTTCTTGCACTTGTAAACTGATTATTTTTATTTTTTTTAAATTTCAGAAAGTGTGATGAGATCTCAGGCGGGAGACGGTAATGATACGCTTAAAGTATGCCCCAGATCGACATAGTGTAGGAGGACAAAAGAAGCTAGAATACTAATGAAGATAAATGAACATTGCTATTTATAGTTATAACAAAATATTCAGAATAGTGTTCCATTCAACATTCAGATCTAGATTCAGTTATAAAATACAAAGACAAATATACAATCAGTGAGTTGGATAGATGATTGAAAAATCCCAAACTCAGAGTGAGCAGTTCAGTGGTGATATAAGAAAAAACACATGCATGGATGTTTGCTATATAAAATGTCAGTGTTAATATTCAAGAAGGATTTTGTTTATCTTATTTCTAAAACATGCTTAATTAATACATTGAAGCGTTATTAAAGTACATATCGTCAAGTTTAATAGTTTCAAAAAATATTATGTAAATCTTGCATTTGTTATAGTACCACATTACTTGTTTTGTACTTCCGAGTATAAAATAAATTGCTAAAATCATAAGAATGCTTATTTATTAACCCTATTAAAGAGCTTCAAAATGAAAAAAATCATATATTCCAAAAAAGTTTTGAATGAGGTTAAATCATGGTCAGAAATTTTGGTCAGATAAGGTTGGCATATGGTCAGATAATGGTCAGAAAAGGTTGGATTATGGTCAGAAAAAGGTTGGATTATGTCCAAATAATGGTCAGAAAAGGTTGGATTATGGTCAGAAAAGGTTGGATTATGGTCAGAAAAGGTTGGATAAAGGTCATTTTATGACGTTGTATAGACGTCGGTTTCTGACGTCTAAAAAACTTTCATATCCAACCTTCTGCCAACGTTTACCCAACGTCAGGGTCTAACGTCAGTACAACGTTGGTACAACGTCTTTTGTTTGCTGGTAACAGTCATAAATTCTGATGTCCCACCAATGTGTATACCAGTAATAGTACTTTCTAAGTCATCTTGCTTATTTTGTATAGACACATGGACATCAGATGAACAATCTGAATAAAAGAAATATCGTTACTTCAATACTGCTCTAAATTAAAAAATAACAGAAACAAGAGGGCTACCTGACTATAATCGTTTCACATATGTCAAAAAGGGGAACAGAGAAGCAGTTCACACAATTTACAAAGAGTGTTGCTCAAGATATATCTGTGTGAAATTATTTCAAAATCTATTCTAGAGACTAACCCATTGTTTCCTAAAACTGACTTACAGATCAAACTTTGAACCTGGACTAGACTTTAAAAAGATATCTTTTGACAAAATATAACAAAAGCTGTGGCCTTAAATGTGTGCATACTGTTTTTTTTTCTGTAATTTAAACTATTGACCAAGATTGCAACTCCAAATAACTCATGTTCATATATGACCTGATATTTCATAGAGATAAACATTTTGACTATTTTTCAACAAGATAGGACTAGAATAATAAAAGGTCAGTTGCATTTTTGTAATTTCCTAAAGTTAAACAAAAATATGAAAAGGTTTCCATCAATTTAGAAACCCAAAGATAAACAAAAGCCACCACAAGTTGGGTCAACACTATGCTTTTTTCATAAAGTAAGTGTACTTTAAAAGACAACAAAAAAAGAGATGCAGCTACATGTAAAATCAGTAGGTATCATAGCATTATTTATTATTTGGTTAGCAATCATTTAATTCATCATTTGCAAGTTTTCACCT